>NW_012114141.1:124445-126937 GCF_000951035.1 Colobus angolensis palliatus | reverse complement strand
GGATGGAAGGATGGATGGAAGGATGGACGGATGGATGGACGGACAGATGGACGGACGGATGGATGGACGGATGGAAGAGTGGGTGGATGGATGGATGGATGGATGGGTGGATGGATGGATGGATAGATGGGTGGACGGATGGATGAATGGATGGATGGATAGATGGATGGATGGACGGATGGGTGGATGATGGACAGATGGATGGATGGAAGGATGGATGGATGGATGGATGGATGGGTGGACAGATGGATGGGTGGATGGATGGATGGATGGATGGATGGATGGATGGATGGATGGATGGACGGACGGATGGGTGGATGGATGGATGGATGGACGGATGGATGGATGGAAGGATGGATGGATGGGTGGACAGATGGATGGGTGGATGGATGGGTGGATGGATGGATGGATGGGTATGCTTTCTATATTCTCTATCATAAAGTCATAGCATTTTAGACCTCAAATAAATCTAGAACCTTGCTACTCAAATGTGGTCCTTGAAGCAGAAGTATCAACATCACTGGGAACTTGTTAGAAATGAAGAATCTCAGACCCCACTCCAGACCTACTAAGTCAGAATCTCCATTTTAACAAAATCTGAAGATGAATGATAAGCATTTTAAAGTTTAAGTAAACTCACATGCACTGGTCTTGAATTAACTCTTCTTATTGTATATATAGGAAAGTTCCATAGATCATTGACAATCTCCAAGATACCTCAAGCATTGGATGGAAGCCAAGCTGGAAGCAGTTTCACCCCTCTGCCCTCATTAATCTCGTACTTCCTTACATTGTAGCCTGTTTTCAACACAGAAGAAATGCACAATAAGTGGAGCTTAAGTTCAATGCATTTAGTGTCTGTGCAGGGCGGGTGGGGGAGATAGTCTTTAATGATAAAATTAACACATCATACTTGTAACACAGGAGACTTAGTAGCATATAGGAAGTAGCCCCTCAGTGTTACAGGTGAATCTTGCTTTTCTCACCTGTGATAGAATTCCCTTTGATCCTCTGAGACATCCTTACCAAGGATGGTCACGGTTCTCATCTTTACCACCATTACGTTCAGGGCAGAGCATGCTAAGAAGGGTTCAGGAGTATACAGGAGGAAAAAAAAAAAAAACACTAACACTGACTCAGACATTTTCACAAAGATGACCTCCATTTATCCTTATACTACCCAATGAAGCAGGTATAACATGTATTTCACAGAAAGAGGAAACTAAGCTCAAAGAAGGTGAGCAACTTGTCCTAGTCACTCTGTAAATGCAGAATCTTCTGTCACAAAGTCTAAGATGATCTGATATCAATGCTCCTAGACGGACTCAGGTGAAAAATATTCAGTGTAAACAATAATATCCATTTCCCCAGATTAGGATGATGCAATGAGGGCAGAGGTCCACCGGGCCGCTTTGAAAAAACTGGCAGAACTGCTCAATTCTTAGTCTCCTGGCCACACTCCAGTCACACACAGACACAGGGCCCTGAAAGATTGCTCTAAACTCTTCAGACTGCAGATAGCTCTTCCTCTGCTGTGGAGATACGGCTGCTCTCCATAACATCAACTCAGATGATTATACATAACAAGCATCACCACTTGCCCAGTATTATCAGCACAGGTGGGGAAATTGCCAGGAAGCCAGGAACCTCGAAACTGCATCTAAATCTGGCAAAATTTTTCAAACATTGGATCCCCCAAATTTCTGTTCCTTGATACACAACGCTGGAAGATGATTTCAAGTGAGAACACATTGAAATCAAGGAAATTTAGGCCTCCAAATAGAAGTGTCTCATGATTTTATAAGAAACATGATTTGAAAAGCAACCACTGTTCAAATCAGAGGCTAAAAGTAATAGATTTTCAAAAGTTTCTAAAATCAGGGAACTGAGGACCAAAGATGTAAAAGGTCCCAACCAAGGCTATGTGGCTGGCAAGATGGCAGGAAAGCATTAGAACCTTGGTCCAGTTCATACTTTTCCCATTTTGTGAGATGATCTTTACCATGTTTATACCCACTTAATAGCCCTCTCCTCTTTTCTTTCAATGTTATTGCCCTTAGTGATCTCTTTTAGTACCATGGCTATGAAAATACTTAAATGCTACAAACTTCAAATTCATACTTCTGATTCTGATACCACTCTGATCATCAAAAATATGTACAGATAACTTGACCTCTTCATCTGGATGTCTAACAGGCATCTCAAACTTAATTTTCCCAAAACAGAACTCCATCCACTTCCCCTAACCAAACTTGTTCTACCCTTAGTCTTCTTTACTTAGATAAATAAACCGCCCTCCACTTGGTTGCTCAATTCAAAAATCTAAGAGTCATGTTTAATCCTCTTTTTCCTTCACTCCTCACATCAAATTTATTAGCATGCCTCATTGGCCATAACTCTGAAAGGTGTCCCCAGTCAACCCACTTCCATCGTCACCACTGCTCTCATCCCCTCTCACTTGGAGTTCTCCTAATCAGCCTCCTTGCTTCCCC
>NW_012114141.1:74805-122300 GCF_000951035.1 Colobus angolensis palliatus | reverse complement strand
GGGAACCCAGGCAGCCTCTTGGATTCATCTGGAAATCTTGTCTTGGTCTTTGGCATAGGTACTGAGATAGAGTTAGAGATTCCATTTCCAGCGGAAAAAAATGCAAAATGGGCCCCTCAGGAAACAAAGGTCCCCAGAACATCTGTATAAGAGGCTTAGGGCAGGAATCTAATTGGGGAGGGTGTGCTGTCCAAGCCTCCCTCCCTCCTCCTTTCCTCGCCTTCAGGTAGATGGAAAGAAAGGTTCAGTCATCTGAGAGAATATCAGATTGTCCTTGAAAATTTTTCTTCTCCATTGACAAAGAAAAGGCATGAATGAATATTCAGTCTGATTAGATCTTCCACTTGACAATGACTGTCATTACCTGGCTAACAAAATAATATACACTCGAGATGTGAAAACACAATGGCTGATGTTTCAAATTCTTAATATATTATAACCTGGTTGAATTGAGTGGCTAACAATGCCACAATCCTATGAGGTAAACAAAACGTTCATCTCTGGATTTCCTCACCTCAGAGCTAAGCATCTCCTGCCCATGCAGTACTGAAGATTTTGCACTATCACTTCTGTTTTTCTCATAAATTCTTTATGAGGCTATTAGTCTCTAGGGTGCTCTTCTGAAATCAGAAGGAAATTTGGCTCACACACACACACACACACACACAAGTTGCCATATAAAGGCAACTGCAAAATACAGTGGGAGGTTGGTGGAGGATGGAGTTTCACAGAGAATGGGACAGCAACATGATGGAAAGAATATGAACTTGAATTTCAGTTCTACCACTTACTAGAAAGATGCCTTTGAACAAGTCTCAATTTCTGAATCGTCATTTGTAGCTCTGTAAAATGGGATCACATTATCTCACAAAGTTGTTATAATTAAAATGAGATCTTCTTTTCTAAGTCACCTGACATATATTAAGTGTGAAATCATTTTTCTTTTTTTCTTTTTTATAAGGCTCTTGTAAATAGTAGACGTAAGAGTTCTTCCCAGGATGTCTCATCAGCATTCAGAGAGTTACCATTGCTATTCATTCCAGGAAGGTCTGTAGTGTATTATTGCAGAGTCAGCTCGTGAAGTATGCATGAACTCTCTCCAAACTGGTGTTTTTACCCAAGAAACAAACCACTTGACTGTATGTGCCTGTGAATCAAAAGGGAAGGTTTCCGTAGTACTTTTGCATGTGCTAAATCTATACATCTGCATTTTTCAAGGGAAATTGCTGAAAAGATATTAAGAGAAAAACTTCCCTATACAGATATGTCAGAAATCCCCAAATGCCACCCTAACAAAATCAATATTTTTATGAAATTGACAAAAGTTTAAGAAGAGAGTTTTGTTTCTCCCACAGCTTTCCTTTCCTTGATTCATGAATTGCAGCATCAAAGAACTTCAACCAGCAAATACACAAAATTGTTGTTGTGACATTGATTGGTGGATGGTTAGATAAAGCAAATAATCTTAGCTTTTAGTATCAACATGTTGAAATTTCAATAGCAGTGAAATATTGTCCATTGTTCATTCACTTATTGATTCATAAAATACTTATTGAATGCCTAACTTGGCCCAGGCAGTGTTCCAGGTCCTGGGAATAAAACAATGAATACACAGGCAAATCATTCCTGCATTAATGGAGTTTAACAGTCTAGTGAGGAAAGAGATAATAAACATGTAAACAAAAAAAGATATAATTTCATGGAATAAATACTATGAGAAAATAAAACAAGATAATGCAGTTCCCTGGAAGTCAGCACTCAGACATTCTGAGACAATATTGCTTGAGCAGAAATCTGAAGGACAAAATAGAGCCATGAAAAAATTAGAAGACAGAGCAGTCAGACAATTGGAATAGCAAATGCCAAGGCCAAAAGGCAGAAGCCAGGTAAGCATATTTAGGGGCAAAAAGAAAGCTACTATACCTGGGCAATAAGGTCAGAGAGGTTGTGGGCTGTGCTTCTCAAACCTGATTGTGAATAAAAATCACCTGGGGATCTCGTTAAACTGCAGAATCTAATGGGGGTGGGATGCTGAGACTCTACATTTCTAAAAAGCTACCAGGTGATGCTGACAATGCTCATTCGTAGAGCTCACTTTGAGTATCAAGGACATAGGGCTTTGCACACCCTGGGAAAATGAATTTCCTGCTAGTTGCAATAGAAGGCCACACTTATCTGATGCCTTTACACCTAGAAAACCCTTCTCGGTTACACAAAGGTCTCATTAACCTTTGGCATTTCCACATACCCACTACAAAACTAAGTACTTGGTAAATGAACCATAAATGCCTGCATTCAATGATAAAGCTAATGATCCAGACCCTGATTTGTAGTTTGCCTAGTATTAGAAAGAGTAACAAAAATAATGCTTTAATGGGGTGAAGCAAGAAATGGCGAGTGAATGGAAAGACTTTAGATGGGCTATGAATCATATTTCTGGGTTAAAATTTTACATTACCATCTACAAGATTTTTGTCAAATTGCTCAACTTCTCTGAGCCTTGATTTTCTCATTTAAAAATAGAAATTATATCCACTGCATCAGGGAGATGTGAAAATCACATGCAATAGTAAAGTGGAAGTTTCTTGCAATAGTAGATGCTCAATAAATGTTTATTCTCTTTTTCTCTTCTTTCCAAGGTCTACCTGACTGTCAACACCATGACATTAGTATCAAATAGCGTCATGAATCTGTGAATTTTGTAGAGCACAACCGATTTCCAAATTAGGAATTCAGGGCCCACATCCATGCGAAGCAACTGATTGTTCCTGTAACACTTACTTATTGCTGCTTTAAAGAAAACCTAGATTCTAGCTGTTGTTCTAAATTAACTTGCCGAACAATCTGTGGTAAGTCCCTTGTCCATCTATGGGCCTTAGTTCATCTGCAAAATGAAAGAGTTGGAGTAGATGGTCCTACCCAACCTTCGCATCTTCTGACTGTGATTACCTTGGTGAGAGTTCTGACAGTGGACTTGTCTTCCAGAAAACATAGCAGGAGCCTTGTAGCTGAGATATTTGGGTGAAAGATTCAAATTCATGAAGAAGACAGGATGAAACCCTTGCATATCAACCTTGGCCAACAAAGACCCTCATTTCCTTCTCTCCAGTCACATTATTTCAGGAACTAGAGTGCCAGAAATATTATCTCATTCTCACTGGATCTTTAATATTTTTAAAAGCAACTGACATCACAGGAAAAACTCAAGAATAAGACTTAATGGAATCAAATGTGCACTTCTCTGTTATTTTACTTTGTCACATAATAATGTTATAACCCTTTATTTTGAAAAATATCTTTGAGATGAAAACAAATCTATAAAAGTGCTAGTATTTTTAAAACTTGAAAAATTTTAAGCAGGATGTTCATGGCTTTATATCTGTTCTGGTCTTCAACCACCTACTCCTCCAATCCTCCCTCACCCCAGTTTGGGGTTTTAAAGTTTTTTATTCATTTGCCTACTTGGTTTCTATTATTGTTTTTACAATTAAATAAAATAAAAATTAAAACAACCCCAACAGCAAACATCTTCAGATGCCAGAGGATTACAACTCCTGAGAGGCTTAGGTTGAAAAATGAACTAATGCATCTTGTCTAAAGGTATATCTTTGAGATAAATGGTTTTCCAATGAATACTTAGAAATAAGCAGAGAGTATTTCTTAAAAGGTCAGGTGCTTCATCTCAACAGAATGTTTTTCCACCTCTTTCAGAGGAGACCACTTACTTTCAGATATATCAACACAAGTTCTCCTTCCCTTAGACCTAGCCAAAATGAAGAATCTCTTTATAGCTTTGTTTACTCTCTGCCTTTTAGAGTTTTGCTGTTCGCCTTCTTTATCCTGATGCTTTGAAGGCTTGAAGTATTGAATAAATGGAGCAAAGATCTAAGAACCAAGTAATGGAGACACACAGTTCAGTTTCAGAGAGCTCACAGCAGCCACAGAACACACGATGATTAAGAGATTAAATTACGTGTACCAAAGGTAGACACTAAATCCTCCAAATTATATGTGTTTCCCAGATCCATGGGTCTACAGAGCTGGCAAAGGAGCAGGTGCTGCTTACCCAAAACATTGGCTCCTTTAGCATCATCTGTGCTCTTTCCCGGTCAAGGGCACCTATAATTACCTCCTGTAAGCTGAACCCTCAACCCTGCCTTGCTCCACACATACTGACAGCTGAAAATTGTATTGGCAATTAATTTGTCAGGAAAATGCTAGGGGATGTGAACACTGGTGATTTTATACCATACATATTCAAATTAAACCTCGAGCCTGCGTATTTTCAGTGTCAAATTGTAGCATAGTTGCAGAAAAAGACAGAAACACAAACTTCCTCCTGCTATCTCCTGACTAGAGGCAAAAAAGAATGTTCCACGTGGATGTGAAAACTTTGGCTCCATTTCTAGGCTTCACTTGGGAACATTAACAACAAAACACACTAATTATCGGTGATACCTTTTGTACTCCTCTTTGAGTGAAAGGAGATGGGGTGGGTGGTTCTGTATCATTCCTCAAGTGACAAGAATCATTTTAACGACCAGTAGTTTCAGATACCAATAACTTGTAGAAGCCCACTCCAATTCTGCACCTGATTTTCCTAAGATTACTGTAGTTTATAGACCCTTTGTTAATTGACAGCCATGAAAATAACATAGGACAAAAGACCACCGGCATAACACAAAACAGAAAGTTCCCCAAACTATCTCATGTACACAAGGAAAGCCTCTGGAACATTGGAGGTGATCAAAGTGAAGCACCTAAAGTTTCAGATTCTCCTGGGACTATTGTTTTAAAAACTCATTTTGTTAATTATTTCGAAAGAAGAAAACAAACATTGATAGCCTACTTCAGGTGAAAAATTATGCACACATTACATCATTTAATCTTCATATCACACTCATTAGGACCCAGGTGCAGTGGGTCATGCCTATAATCAAAATGATTTGGCAGGCTGAGGCAAGAGGACAACTTGAGGCCAGGAGTTTGAGGCCAGCCTGGGCAACATAGCAAGACCCTCATCTGTGAAAAGAAATATGTATATATATGAACTTAGCTGGGCATGGTGGTACGTGCCTGTACTCCCAGCAACTCAGTAGGCTGAGATGGGAGGATTGCTTGAGCACAGGAGTTGGAGATAGAAGTAAGCTATGATCAGGCCCTTGCCCTCGAGCCTGGTGACAGAGTAAGATCATATATACATACACACATATATATATATATACACACACATATACACATATATATACACATAAATACATATATACACACACACACACACACATATTATATCAAGATGCCTGCTAGCTGCTCCCACAGAGAAGAAACAAACGTGAGTAAACACTGGCTCTTCAAGTGGATATTCTAAGAGATCACATTGCAATTCACCAAAGAAGCATGGGACCCACAGAGAACAAAGAAGAACAAAGTGAATGATGAGAGCCACTGGGGATCCACACTGTCCCCACAAGCGCTTTGCAATCCTGGGCACAGGAGAACTCCCCTGACCCATCCAGGCCTCAAGACCAACATTAAGAACCATCTGGAGTCCATGCAGAGACATCTCTGAAGCCCACATGGAGCCCCACAAGCACTGAATTCTGGAGCAGTCTGACACCAGCTGTCAATGTGCTGCCAACAAGGGAAGACAGGCAAGACAGGCTCTTTTGCAAGCCCGCAGGATAGCTGCTACAGCCACAGTACTGAGGAGCAGACCAACTGCAGACCCCACCTCTGCTGCTCCTCACCAGGCGGGGACCACCAGCTGAGGCTCCCAGCACAGCGGCCCCTGCCTGAATACTGCAGAAAGTTGCAGCTCTGGGGTCCTGTGGGATGGAACTCCAAGAAATATAACTGAAAAACTCTCTACCCCCACCCCTGTTGCCCTCAGGTTGAGGTGGAAACAAAGAGACTGAATGATTTCACACATCTCCAACAAAGATACCACTGCCCAGATATGAAGAACTGGGCAGACTGCACACCCCACAACTCCCTGCCTCTGCTTGCCACCTTCTGGCACCCAGTACAAGCACCCTGCCTCCACACGAGCATTTCAGCTCCAGCCCAGAGTCCTGAAATCCCTACCCCCACAGGCCTATGCTCTCCCCTCGGGTTCTTACCACCCAAGCATTCTGCCTGCCCCTGCCTGAGAGTTCATCCAGTGACCCAGGGACCAGCCTGCCCCTCTCCATTGCAGTCAGCACCAGAACCCTGGGCCAGCCTGATCTGGCTCCAGACCCTTCAGGACTCATACATACTGTTCAGCAGACCATCTAGGGGCCTGAAAACTGAGGAACTACCTACCTTATTCAAATTCTGCTAGCACCTAACCACTTCTCACACAAGCCCAAAGGCATAGCCCCCGCCTTTACACAAAGCAGCAGTGCTGTCAAATCAGAGAACAGCCCTGCCATAAAGCTATTTGTATCAGGCTGAGTGATGAAGTTGCCCCAAACCACTTTAATGGAAAGTCACAAAAGAGGCATTTTCTGAGGCTCTCAGCCACATTGGTCTAGACACAGACTGCAGTGTGTATCTGAATGAGGAGTCATCAGCCCTGGAACAGGGGCATAATAGGAAAATAGACCATGTTCCTACCTATCAAAGATGAGGAGTCCGTGCAGACCCCTCACCAACCCCTTGCCCCACCCCAGAGATCTCAGTGCTTTTCACCAGGAGCTCCTCCCAGCCACCCTTGACAGGGCTGGTGCCTGCACTCACCATAGGGGTATTCGTGGGCAAGTCAAAGGCTCCAACTCTGTCTAGCTGTGTCTCTCCACCTCCACAGAACAAGAAGCACAGGGCACCAAGCACTCTACTGTCCATTCCATCACCTAAAACAACAGAGAGCACTTCACAGTAGACAAAGACCATGTACATACCCATCTGTTTGTGCAGCAACTGGCTCATACCTGTCAGCACCATCTACTGGTCTGTAAGTTGAATCACACAGCCCAGTGTAAAACCTGCCCACAAAAGTGCATAGGGTTATAGAAGCAAAGCCAAAAGACGTTACCCAACATACTCTACAGTCACATCCTCTAGGGAAGGAGAGAAATGGAAAAATATATAGGGAAAGAAAAAAATCCTACCAGCATGAAAATAAATACAAAAATTAGTAGCACCAGACTCTCCAGATGAGAAGGAACCAGTGTAAGAATTCTGGCACCATGAAAAATCTGAACATTGTGACACCACCAAAGGATCACATTAGCTGTTCAGCAATGATCCTTGACCAAAATGGAAATTCAGATATAATAAACAATTCAAACCATGGAGCAAGGATGCTCAACAAGAGCCAAGACAAAGTTGAAAATCAACACAAAGAAACTTCTCAAGAAATCCAGGAAATGAAGAAAAAGATAAACATCTTAAAAAGAAATCGGAGCTTCTGGAATCACTTAAGGAATTTTAAAATACAACTGAAAGCTTTATCAATAGTCTAGGTCAAGCAGAATAAAGACTGTCAGAGCTTGAAGACTATTCTTTTGAACTAATCCAGTCACACAAAAATAAAAAAAAAAATTAAAAAGAGCAGTCTTCAGACACCACCACAAGCAAGGAAGGTGCTGTGTAATCAGTAAGGAGCAGAGGCATTTGGAACTGCTAAAATGCCAGATTACCTTGGTGAGAATCAGCGGAAGACCAAAGAAGATGAGAAGGATGACAAGCCCATCCAAGTTCTGGGTGAGGCGGATATTGCCTTGCTGAAAACTTATGGTCAGAGCACTTACTCTAGGCAGATCAAGCAAGTTGAAGATGGCATTCAGCAACTTCTCAAGAAAATTAATGAGCTCACTGGTATTAAAGAATCTGACACTGGCCTGGCCCCACCAGCACTCTGGAATTTGGCTGCAGATAAGCAGACACTCCAGAGTAAACAGCCTTTACAGGTTGCCAGGTGTACAAAGATAATCAATGCTGATTCAGAGGACCCAAAATACACTGTCAGTGTAAAGCAGTTTGCCAAGTATGTGGTGGACTTTAGTGATCTGATGGCACCCACTGACATTGAAGAAGGGATAAGAGTAGGTGTGGACAGAAATAAGTATCAAATTCACGTTCCATTGCCTCTAGCCTCAGATTGACCCAACAGTTATCATGATGCACGTGGAGGAAAAATCTGATGTCACATACAGTGATGTTGGTGACTGTAAGGAACAGATTGACAAATTGCGAGAAGTAGTCAAAACCCCATTACTTCATCCAGAGAGGTTTGTGAATCTTGGCATTGAGACTCCCAAGAGCATGCTGCTCTTTAATCCACCCAGTACATGAAGACACTCTGTGTGCGGACAGTTGCTAATCGGACTGATGCATGCTTCATTCGAGTTATTGGATCTGAGCTTGTACAGAAATATGTCAGTGAGGGGGCTCAAAAGGTTCATGAGCTCTTTGAAATGGCCAGACCAAAAAAAAAAAGCCTGCCTTATCTTCTTTGATGGAATTGATGCTGTTGGAGGGGCTCGGTTTGATGTTGATGCTAGAGGTGGCAATGAAGTGCAGAGAACAATGTTGGAACTGATCAATCAGCTTGATGGTTTTGATCCTCGAGGCAATATTAAAGTGCTGATGGCCACTAACAGACCTGATAATTTGGATACAGCACGGATGAGGTCAGGGAGATTAGATAGAGAAATTGAATTTAACTTGCCCGATCTAGAGGGTCAGACCCACATCTTTAAGATTCACGCTCATTCAATGAGTATTGAAAGATATATCAGATTTGAATTGTTAGCATGACTGTGTCCAAATGGCACTGGTGCTGAGAATGAAGCATCTGCACAGAAGCTGGTATGTTTGCCATCAGAGCATGGCGAAAAATTGCTACTGAGAAGGATTTCTTGGAAGCTGTAAATAAGGTCATTAAGTCTTATGCCAAATTCAGTGCTACTCCTCGCTACATGACATACAACTGAACCTTGAAGGCTTTCAATTTAAAACTTTTAATTGGAATCCTAACCTTATATAGACTTGTTAACAACCACTTCACAAAAAAAAAAAAAATGGTTTCAAAAAAAAAAAAGAACAGTCTTCAAGAAGTATGGGATTATGTAATGGGATTATGCACATCTATGAATTATTGGCACTCCTGAGAGAGGAGAAAACACAAACAACCTAGAAAACATATTTGAGGGAATAATTCAAGAAAATTCCCTAATCTTGCTACAGAGGTAGACATCCAGACACAAGAAATCAAGAGAACACCTGCAAGATACTATACAAAATTAACATCACATTTCTCAAAGAGCTTAAAACAGAGCTACCATTTGAACCATGATCTATATACCAAAAGGAATATGGATTGTTATACCAAAAAAATACACGCACTTGTATGCTCATTGCCACACTATTTACAATAGCAAAATCATGGAATCAACACAGGTGTCCATCAATGGTGGATTGGATAAAGAAAATGTGGTACCTATACACCATGGAATATTATGCAGCTATAAAAAAGAACAAAATCATGTTCTTGACAGCAGCAGGGATGCAGTTGGAAGCTATCATCCTAAGCAAATTAATGCAAGAGCAGAAAACCAAATACTGCATGTTCTCACTTATAAGTGGGAGGTTAACATTGAGTACACATGGGAATGATAGACACTTAGGACTACTGGAAGGGGGATGGAGGTAGTGGGGGCAAGGCCTGAAAAAATACCTACTGGGTACTATGCTCACTACCTGGGTGACAAGATAAATTGTACTCCAAATCTCAGCATTACACTATATGCTCATGAAATAAACTGCACATGTACCCTCTGAATCTGAAATAAAAGTATATCTAATATATATGTGTCATCATCTTTTTACAGAAACTGAGGTTTATGGATTAAGTAACTATATGGCTCAGCCAATATCCATTATTTGTATAATTCAAACTCAAGTCTTCTGGGCTTCTCCCTATTCCAAAAAAATCAAATTTCTGTCAAGAACCCCTTAGGGTAGAGAGGAGGACACACGGAATGGGTTAGCATATGAAACTCTTTCATGAGGCCTTCTAATCTACTATATGTTGATTAAATACATGATATATTTCAAACATATATACACCAAGACCTTGGAATGTTCATAAGTGCTGTTGGGACTAATGAAATCTAGATGCATGTAAGTTTTACTGAACTTATAGCATCTTATTATTCCATATGTTTTTCCATCAGGGGATACCAAAAGTACAATATTATCACATAGATAGATGAATATTTTTGCCATTAGGGGTCATTCTCAAGAACTACCACTGTTTGCCATACAGCTTCCTGAATCTACTCTTTAACATGTAATGCAAGCTGAGCACCACAGAATTAAATTTTTGTACCACGTGGCTCACTTACATGACAAATGAAAGCCATGATACTTGAGTTTAGGCTCAAGAGAGAAATACTTCACCTGAGCATGGCGACCATTTTGCAAATTATGACCTAAGAAATATGAGGGATTTGATTTTAAAAATTACATTCTTAGATATCACCTCAGACCTATTAAGTCAAACTCTCTGGAGATGGGGCCCACAGAATCAGATTTTTAAAAACTCCCTAGGAAATTCTGTTACCCGTAAAGTCTGAGAATCACCAGCGAAAATGGATACCATGAATAAGTACTGACTATATAATACTGCATTTAAATAAGATTCAAAGGATTAGCATAAAAGTACATAGGATATAAGGCCTTGAACGTAGTGTTTCTTGTCCCTGAAGAAAAGAAACTATGAACTGCTAACATGTTATTAGCCAAGTGGGATTTTTTTTCCCTATACTGAGATGTGAGGATGCTCTTCCAGACCAAATTTAAGATTTTTTAATAAATTCTCTCTCTTCTACTTAATATAGCATAGCACAAACATCATTCATTAATATTGATATAGCCTCTGTCCTTATTGTTACTGTTTGGTGCATTTCATTTCATTTGTTTTCACATTCAGACATTCATTCCTTGACATACGTTGAAAATTAGATATGAGAGTTTATCCTGGTGAGTCTGTGAAGACAACTGTTGTCATGAAAAACGAATTGTCCTTAGAAGCTGATAAGAAAATGGAAACCTCAATGTGATGAACAGAAATATTCTGAGTCCACACCTAAGCCTAGACCAAGAGAATAGAGTAGTGGAATTGATAATGGGCAAGGTGGCAGCGAAGTGCCAGGCACTTGCTATTCTTCCTCTTAGAAGTTCAATATTTGTAGTGGAAATGTGTTCCAGGTTACATAGAACTCAAAGTCAGAGTTCTGGAAATTTCTCCTTCATATCTGATATTAATGTAAGAGAAACAGGATCCAAAAAGGACAAATTTCCAAAGCTACATAACTACTTGACAATGCATACCAATGCTAGAACCATTTCACACCCATAAAATGTCTCACAATGTGACAAGTTTCCTTTAACTTTAGTCATATCTGTTACATAGCTTCTAGAAAGAAAATTGAGAAAATTCCACTATGCCAAATCAGCAGGCAGTTCTCCTGAGCAGTATGTCATGATGCCGTACCCCTGTATCAAGCTGACCCACAAACCATCAAAAAATAATCCGTAATAGTCCAACCCCAAAGGAACCAAACCAGATAATGACTGATTTTGCTCTCTTAAGCAGAAATGCATTTCCAGAAAAGGTGGGGAGAAGGGGAGATTATCTGGGATAAAGTCAGCCCTGTGAAACAGGACAGACAGAGTCAATGCCACACGTTGTGATGTGCTTTCTTCCCTGGAACCTACTGAGCTGAGGGCTGGAGTATAGGCCTACAGGAGAGTGGTTATAGATTCTCCTTCCCAAATGCACTTTGAAATGCATCTTCATCAAGCTGGTAATTAAAGAACTGCATTTCTCCTGATAGACACATAGACATACTCGCAGCTTTATAGATCTCTCACATCTCTAACAGTTAGATACCATTCCACTACTCTAGACAACTGGGACTAAAAGGCAAATTAACATCATAAGCATTTCAGCACCTTCCTTCTCTTAGAACCACTAGATAGTGCCCTTTCATTTCTCTGCTCTTTCCTTTTAATGGTTTTAAATGGATTTCTTAAAATACAAATCCTGTACAGAATGTTCCTCCAATCTGTAGAGATAAACACCATTGGTGCCCATAAAGAAATTGATGCTCCATACAAGCAGCTTAATCGGAATCATCCTAGAGTGTAGGCATTGCCTACAGATGATTGCAGAAAGAAAAGGAATGAAAGCAGAGTACAAGGACTGAGGCAAGCTGGGGGTGGTCCCTGCAGCCGTATCCTGTGATGCTTGGCAACAGGAAATGAGATTAAATAAATGCATCTCATTCCCCAAATATGAGGCTTTTCCAATTTACTACATCTTCTCTATACCTGGCCAGGTATGATTAACTACAAGGATAAGGGTTGAGAGGAAAGGAGCAAGAAGCTGCAACTAAATCCTTCTGCTAGGTTTACAGGCGGGCTCCACTGGCAGCACAGATGCTAGCTTATTTGGGGACCTCCTGCGAACTTGAAAAAGATAACCCTTGCTCAAAACACTTTACTGCCATCTGCTGGAATGTTGTCAAAATAACTATTCATATCTAGAGTCACCACAAGAAAATGTCATCCCCTGGAGGAGTGCCCTGTCACTGTACAACCCAAACAATTGTAAATTGAGGTTGCCTGGGAGGAAATCTAGTCTGGCAGGTGGAACAGGAAATCCCAAGACTGTAAAAGAATGGTTTTGGGCCAGTCTATATCAGGAGACCACAACATGTAAATCAAGGTAAGGCATAAGCCATGATGAAGCACTCCAGGGGGAGCCTAGGCTCAGGAAGCCAGTGGAGTCATTGCCTCTGCAGTGAGGCTGATCATAAAACCAGTTGCTGATGGAGGCAGAAGGAACTCAACAAGTCCAAGACAGGCCGTAGCACCAACCAGACTGAGGGAGTAGGGCAGACTCCAGTGCACAGAATCAGACATAGATCTTCAGACAATGAACATAATTGCAAGGAAATAAGTAATTGCAACACAGGCTGTATAAGCACCCCACCATAGAAGTTAGCACAGAGGGTTGTAGGAGCATGTAACAGGTGCACTTAACCCCATCTTGGAGTACCTGAAAAGGGTTCCAGAAAAAGCAATAACTAAGGTAAAACCTAGATAGAACACAGTTCCTGCCCTCAAGGAGTTTAGAGAATAGGTCTGACCTATCTCATACAGTAGCCAGTAGCCGTATGCAGCTATTGAGCCCTTGAAATGTGGCCAGTACAATGGAGGAACTACAATTTTAATTGTGTTTAATTTTCATTTTAAAACTGAAGCAAAATATTTTTTCCATTAAATACAACTTTATTGTTTGGTAGGATTACATTTCACTCTAACCATTGCATTGGATAAGATATTGCTGTTGTATTGTAATGTACATGTATTTTTCTCCTTTTAGAAAATTACATATGTCACTCTCACTATATTTCTATTAGATAGCACTGCTTTAGACCAAAGAGATAGTCATACAATCTGAAAAGTAAAGCATGCATTATAATGCTGGGATAGAAGTAGGCTCACTGTTATCTGGAAATATTAAACAAATATGCTCAGAAGATCCTAGATGGCAGAGAAAAGAACACCTATTAAAAGCAAATGAATGTAAGCTGAATTTATGAATAAATGGGTGGCACATACTTAAGCAGAGAATAAAAGCAATATATTTTAGAGGAGCACCTCATAATCTGGACAGAGACTGGTCCTTACCCTGGGGTAGAGTCTGTGGCTGTTACAGATGTGGAAATATTATGTTCACTTATATTACATCAGTCAGTGTGCATTAGGCTACAAATAACAAAAAGTCTAATCGCCAGTAGCTTCAACTTTAAAAGATATCCATGGTTTACTGTTTAAAAACCCAGAGGTAAAAAAAATCTATGGGTGGTTCAGCAGCTGAAATGTGTCTTCAAAAATTCAACAACTGCTATCCTTTTCTCCACCTTCCTAAGGATTTAGTGCTTTATCATAGACTTGTCACTTGAAGGTCCCAAGGCAAGAAGCAGTAGGGGTGGGAACAGCCAAGTTAGAGAATCTTTCCTTTAGCACATTGACGTTCCAGTTCTATCCCTAGCTTCTAAGGAGACAGAGACAGCAATTATCTGGCAAAGGAGAGCCAGAAAGCCATAATATGTTTACACAAATCCTAAGTGTTCCATTGAAACCAGACTTATTGCTGCCAGGAATTATACTGGGGTCCTATTAGCAAGAACTAAAGGAAGGTAATGCATAATGTCTGCCACATTGACTAATTGTTTCATGATATTTAAATGTCCTATATTCTGATTCTTAGCAGGGAATTGGCTAAAAGACGCTCTCTTAAATGAGAAAACAAATTTTTTATAATCATATATGATGGAGGAGAGCTACGAAAGCTCTAGCCAAATCAAAACTGTAGTAATCCAATGGCAACTTGCCTATGATTCTCTTATTCTCATTTAGGAAAAGCGGTGTCATCTGAGTCCATTATTTCCACTGAGAAGTACAAGTATGGGATTCACAATGACTGAACTGAAAAACTTGTTTTTACTGAAAAAACATGAATTGTTTTTAGTATCCTTATAAAGGGATGATAAAACTGTAAATTGCTCAGCATTATTGAGTCAAGAACAAGTTATTTTTCAAATTTCTCCAAGTAACAAGGGTTGTAAATTGAATCCTGTACTTAGTGATTTTAAGACACATTTCTTTTTTGTGTGTGTGTGCGTGTATTTCTTTTATATATACTTTAAGTTCTAGGGTACATGTGTACAACGTGCAGGTTTGTCACATATGTACACATGTGCCATGTTGGTGTGCTGCACCCATTAACTCGTCATTTACATTAGGTATATCTCCTAATGCTATCCCTCCCCACTCCCCACAATAGGCCCCAGTGTGTGATGTTCCCCTTCCTGTGTCCAAGTGATCTCATTGTTCAGTTCCCACCTATGAGTGAGAACATGCGGTGTTTGGTTTTCTGTTCTTGCGATAGTTTGCTGAGAATGATGGTTCCAGTTGCATCCATGTCCCTACAAAGGACACAAACTCATCCTTTTTTATGGCTGCATAGTATTCCATGGTGTGTATGTGCCACATTTTCTTAATCCAGTCTGTCACTGATGGACATTTGGGTTGATTCCAAGTCTTTGCTATTGTGAATAGTGCTGCAATAAACATATGTGTGCATGTGTCTTTATGGCACATTTCTTAAAAAAATATTCTGTTAGGAGCTATAAACCGAAGACTGAAAAGTGGGAAGCAACAATAAATATCAATAATCTTGGCCACTGAGGAAAAGGAATCTCCATGTGATAATCACATGGAAATTCAAATGTGCCTTCATGATAAACTTCATGGTATTCTTGTAAGCCACTTCCATGGAATGCCTTGCCACCAGGAGAGGCTACACAGCTCACCCTCCGCAAGGACGTGTCAGTGCACAGAAAGGAATGACACAGACATAAATCAAATGAAATCGAATTATGTTTAATAATTAGAAGTACATGTAGGCCTCTCATTTCTAAAGGTATTTGTTCCATTTCTATTTGTTTCTAGAAGCTAAAGTGGGTCCTGGCAATACAGAAGAAAAGAGCACTAGGTCCTACCCACAATCTGTTCTTAGCCTAATGAGAGAGACAAATGGGAAAACAAATGCCATTCATTAGAATAACGAGTCTTTTAGTAATAAAGACAAGAGGCTATAAGAATGTCTTGCAGAGGAGGTGATATTCTACTTGAGTTTTTTAAATGAATAAACATTTTCCAGGGAAGACAATGAGCTAAAGGGGAGTTCCGGATGAGAACCCAAAGGCAGCCATTTGATAAGCAGAATGGTGGTTGGAGAACTAAGTAAAATTGTTCCACAATGTGTGTAATAAAGAAGATTCGATGGCTCTGAAAGAGCAGAAAGAAAAAAGGCAGAGACAACATGCAAAGGGCCTTGGACTGCACTACAGTGATGTAGTAAGTACAGAGTTTTGCAGTTGAAAAGACCTAAAATTGTGTCCCAGCCCCTTCACTACCAACCATGTGATTTTTAATAACACGTTTCCATTTTCTGAGGCTCAATTCTTCTCTTCATCTATAAAATATAGGTAATAAATACTTCCCAGGGCTCTTGTGTGGATGAAATAAGATAATGATTACAGAAGTACTTGGTAAACTGCAAAGCAGTATATTGGCATCCATTATGCTTATCAATATACATGTATTGTTGTTAAGCGGGATATAAAAGCAGGGAAACCTGTATTCACATTACCATCCAGGAACAATTGTACTACTGTTTCCCAGTGAATTAGTGGAGCAAAAGGGGCTGCGAACTAGCTTAAGTTGTGAGAACTCCTCTAATAGCTAAAATAATGCTAATTAACTGTACTGTGACTCTAGTGGCACAGAGCCACTAAAGACTATTTCTGAAAGTGCTGAAAACTTAGTAGATGGGCCTCTTGATGTAATTCAATGGCAGTTTTATAGGTACCTTTAATGGAGCTGTTTTTTTCCATCTGAACCTATTAGCTGCTGAGCATACCCCAATCCTTTCCCATGGGAAAATAAGGCAGCTGTGTTACTAGGAGCAATGGTCAAATGTACTGATTACAGCTTCACCACCACTACCAGCATCCCAATTGTGCCTGTGGAACCTTGTTACCACAGCAACCATTTACAAACCCTTCAAAAGGTCTTTCTAAGGAGTTCTGCTGGAGTATAAGCTATAATCAAAGCCAGGGCTGGCTCAAATAAGTAAATCTGAGCTCTAGCTTCAGCTATGTCCCTACATATTTCTAAGGTTTGAGAAATGATCTCAATTTACTAGGCTTTGATTGCTCCTTATCCAGAGAAATGTTAGTCTTCACTTTTATAAGGCTCTGTGAGCACTGTCCTTCAAATGGATAATTATTGAGAGCCCACACTATAACAGGTACTTTACGAATAAGGTTCTCTACCAGGAGCCTTCATGGTTGTACGTTTTTATCCAGCATTTGTAATGGTTTCCTTCACTTTCATTTCTCTTTTCTGAGTCATCTAAGTGACCTTCTCCACCAAAGGTGAGCCTTTTTAGAAAGATGCAGCTACTCTTTCAAAAACTTGCATCTTTATAAATAAGTGGCAAAGTCTTTGTAATATTTCTTAAAGAGTGAATCTGGCTGTCAAAGTTGTCACATAGACTTTCCAAGGAGCTCTTGTGCAGGAGCTCATGAGACCAAGGTCCCAGGGGAACAATGTGCTGATATGCATAAGAACCTCAACATCATTTATTGGTGTACTTAAAGTAAAAGAAAAAATGAACTTTTCATAGGAAGATCTAAGTTTAAAGCTCTAATTCTCTAATTCATTCTGTGTAACTTTGGATAAGTCACTTGATTTCTCATCCACTGTGATCGAATCTGAAAATATTAAGACTATCTCTCAAGATTGTTGTTAGACTCAAATAAGATACAGTATATGTAAAAATTATTTAAGAGCATATGTTGTTACTTTCTCATATACCAACCTGTCCTCAATACTGACTAAATCTAAAATGGCACATGACAAATATTGAGCTAAGGTGTATGGACTGGTCAGATAGCCAGAACCAGATGAGGAAACACAATAAGAATGACTACTTTGAAAAAATAGATGACTTATGACTAGTATTTAGGGACGAGGAGACTTCTGTCTTCAAACTCTTGAAAGATTATCATGTGAAAGCAGGAAGAGATTTGTGAAGGAAGGTGTGAAGAGACTGAGAAGTTCAGAATGTAGAATTAGCTGATCAAAAAAAAAAACAAAACACAGTATAGAAGTGCAATTAATAGACTTTGAAATCAGAACTTGAGTCGATCCCAGTTCTGCCACTCTTTCCAGATGACCTTGGACAGTTTAACTTCTGTAAGCTTCAATTCTTTCATCGTTATAATGGCAATAATAATAGTAATGACCTCATAAGTTTGTTGTGAGGATTAAATAAGATTAGAGATATAAGAGTCTTAAGAGAGCCAATGGCTCATGGAAATGTTTCTATAAATATTGACTACTTTTTCACGCCCGTAATTCCAGCACTTTGGGAAGCTGAAACGGGTGGATCACGAGGTCAGGAGATCGAGACCATCCTGGCTAACATGGTAAAACCCAGCCTCTACCAAAAATACAAAAAAATTAGCCAGGCGTGGTGGCAAGCACCTGTAGTCCCAGCAACTCGGGAGGCTGAGGCAGGAGGATGGCATGAAAACTGGACGAAGAGCTTTCAGTGAGCCGAGATTGTGCCACTGCACTCCAGCCTGGGTGACAGAGCAAGACTCAATCTCAAAAAAAAATATATATATATTGACTATTTTTATTCAGTGATGAGAGGTTGAGTAGGAAGAAAAGGAAGATAGTCTAACGGGTAGAAATTTCTGGGAGACAGATTCAATTCCACAGGAGGGAAGCATTTCCAAGGATAAATGCCATTTGACAAGGGAGAAGTTATCCTGTCCTAGTTCCTCTTTCTGAGCAGGATCCCTGGATGCTGCCTTAAGCCAATGGTCTTTACCTACAAAGCTTGGTCTAGGTGTCAAGCAGTACACTTCCCTTATTTGAGAGCTGAAATATTTGAAGCTGAGGAAGCAACTAAGGGGGCAGTAGTGCCCTGGAAATTAACTAATTCAAAATCCCAGAAGATCATGCTAATACATTACCAAACCTATTGGAGCCGGGCAAAGACAGAAGATCCTGGAGGGAAGCCAACAAGGAAGAGGGAGTCAGGTAGAACCTGGAGTTACTACTCACCAAGAAAGAAGCAGCTGCTGGGGTGGGTGTGTGTGTGTGTGTGTGCGCACAAGGCTATCCAGTGGGGATTGTTCGAGCACAGGTAGGGGCAGATGCCCTCTTAAGGTGGTAAGTTTTCAGTCACTAAATATTGTCTTTATAGAAGCAGGGAGCCCTCTAACAGGAAACCACAGATGGTGTTCTACCTCTGGCAGAAAACTTGGTCTGCATGCTTGACTTCTATATATATATTTCCAGATCTAACAGTTATACTATTCAATGAGTTATAAGGCCCCATATAAGATCCCTATATAGCCACCTTCTTTCCTCCACCCCTTCCCATATATTTAGTCAACACATATTTATGGAGTACCTACTGTGTAGCAGACATGGTGCTAGTTACTGAGGAAACATGGTTCTTGTCATCAGGAAGCTTACAGCCTACCACTGTTGTCCAGTAGCTATATAATGTGAGTCATGTGTATAATTTAACATTTTCTGGAAGCCACAGTAAAAAACCATGAACTTAGCCTTAATACTATATTTTATTTAGCTATGTATATCCAAAATATTACCTCAACATGTAATTAACATTTTAAAAATTATTAATGAGCTATTTTGCATTTTTTGTATTAAGTCTTTGAAAATCCAGTGTTTTTTACACTTACAGCACATCTCGATCTGGACTAGCCATGTTTGAAGTGTTCAATGTACATCTGTGCCTATTGCTCCCATACTGAACAGTGCAAATTTAGTAAAGAGTTATTTTAGAAAATAATAACTATATAGACTGAGAGCAGAGTTAAGGCCTGTTTTGTGGGTTAGCAATGGTGTACTGGTAATTCTTTAAAAACTGGCTTTGGGGAGTACATAATTAGTAATATCTGCTGATTTCCATAATGCCTTAATCTAAATATCAGGCCAAATAGGAATGACACCATCTTCTGAGATCATAAAATTGTTCTTCAAGTGCTGAAGAAACAAACTTCCCTCTCCTAGAAAGTGGACAAAAAAGTAAGTCAGGGACATCAGAGAGAATGTAGCCTGGTTTCATGGTCAGGTGATCTAAACTCCAATCCTAAAAGTTTAATTATCTTCAGGAAGTCCTCACACTTCAGCTCATCTGTACAATGGGGATTACAGCAATTGCTGTGAAGCTACAAAGGGATAAAATGCATGAAGGAGTCATGCAAGGACCCCTACAAGTACAAATTTTTATTACTGACTTTTGCAAACTTCCATCAATGAGGTTTTCAAACTACTTATCTTCTAATTGACCAATGAAGATGATATCTATTTATGGTATATAACATCATGTTTTGATTAATGTATACATTTTGAACTGGCTAAATCAAGCATTAGTTTGATTACAATCAATTACTAACTGATTATGTTATAATATGCTAATTATAATATATGTATTACATACTTATTTTTGTGATGAAAACAATATTTACTGTGTTAGAAATTTTCAAGTGCACAATACAGGTTATTAACTATAATCACGTCTATTGTACAGTTGTACAATAGATCTCTTAAACTTATTCCTCCTGTCTAACTGAAATGTTGTGTCTTTTGGCCATTCTCCCTAACCCCACCCCTAAGAATTCTTATTAATTATTCTGACTTGCCCACTTAGGAGCTACTGTTACTGTGGGAAGGCGGGTGGCCACTTAAAGGCCCCAAGGAAGCTCCAAACTGTCATGTTCTTAGGAAAGATGAGGAGTAATTGCCAGGACTAAGGCTGTCCAGCCCCCTCCTAACATGTTCCTGCTGTCCGGGAAAAGTAGCTTCCTAGAGAGATAATTAAGACATGGTGGCAATTCCTGCATGTCTCTGTGGCTCTTATTATTAATGAAAAAGGGTAGGGAGGGGCATGATTTGCTTGTGGTTCTGTAATATTATCATGAATACAGCTTCTCCAATAAATATT
The DNA here is from genome assembly GCF_000951035.1 of Colobus angolensis palliatus. Taxonomy (NCBI): domain Eukaryota; kingdom Metazoa; phylum Chordata; class Mammalia; order Primates; family Cercopithecidae; genus Colobus; species Colobus angolensis. The sequence continues at coordinate 101,683 of NW_012114141.1, read as the reverse complement.
GTCAACTAATTGCCATCAATCCTCAAAAGCCCAGCTGTGATGCTGTGATTAATGGGCATTTCCATCAAAGCTTCTCACACTGCAGAACTAGAACAGATGGCTACAGGTAATCAGTGGATGTAGGTGATATAGGGGCAAATATTAATAACTATCACTATTTATCAAGTGTTTCCTGGGGCTGGCTTGACCCACAAAGGCAGGTGCTGAATATTCTGAGCTACCCATTTAAGCACTAAGAATTACAATGATGCTCAAGGTTTGAGCCAGGTAAAAGCCCTCCAGCCAGTTATCTCCTCATCTATTAAACAGAGCAACCTCATAACCCACACTCCAGAGTTTACTTTTAGAAGGCTTTGCTTTTCCTTGTCATGATGTATGAATCCAAGTAATTGTTACTAATCTTTTGATGTGGACATGGGTGACACATGCAATCATCAAAATATCTGATAAAATGTCCAGAGCAGAAAGTCACATGGTGCCAGAATCTCCCAAGGCGAAAAAGAAGAGTTAGAGTTGCCAAATGAAATACAGGATGCCCATGCAACATTTTGAAAATACTTATCTTAACAGATTATTTGTTGTTTCCCTGAAATGTAAATCTCACTTGGTATCCTGTATTTTTATCTGCTGCACCTGGCAACCCTAAGGTGAGTACCTCCCAGGTTAAAGATACAGCAGCTAGCTAATTTGTCCTACCTTAACTAGCAATATCCTCCTCACATTCCTTGTACTAGGAAAATGAATCGCTTGTGATAAATATCAATTAAAAGCCAAAATTTTACATTTTGAAGTACACTTGAAGTATCCATCCCATTTTCTGTCCTTCCTTTGAATTCACAAAAATAAAGTCCTCCCTCATTACTATAGGCTTAAATAGTCATTGTCTTCTTTCGAGTTATTTCAAGGCCTCATTGTGGGCCATATTCTCTATTTCACATATAGCAATTAGTGCTCATAACCAGCCCACAAAGAAAGTATTTTTGTAAAAAAAAAAAAAAAGAAGAAGAAGAAGAAGAAGAAGAGAAATGTCAATGTCAAGGTTATCAGAACCTAGGAAAGTCCAAAAAACTGCCACAGCCAAGAGGACCCTAGAGAGACATCACAACTAAATGTGATGCGGCATCTTGGATGGGATCCTAAAGTAGAAAAGGGACGTTAGGGAAAAACTAAGGAAATAAAATTAACTGTGGACTTTACTTGATAATGTGTCAATATTGATTCATTAATTATGACAAATGTACCATCCTAATGTAAGATATTGATAATAGGGAAAATGGTATGGGGTATGTGGGAACTCTATACTACCTCCTCAACTTTTCTGTAAATCTAAAACTGTTCTCAAAAATAAAGTCTATTGTATTTAAAACTGAGAAAGTCTACAAAACAATGGTTTTCAGTCATTAAAAAATAGAAAAGAAGGTTTCTTAATCCCTATTTTACAAATAAATAAATTAAATTCCATAGAACTTAAGCACCTTTCCCAGGTTGCACAGGTAAGTCAATGACAGAGATAGGATTCAAATCCAGGTGGACTCCAGTACCCATGGTGAGATGCATCTTGTGTAAAATCTATCCAGGGTGCACTGTTTGGGAGCCTTCCTGATAGGGAATTATAAGGATCTATTGGAATTAGAAATTCTGTCAACTTCTTTGTAAGGTGGGTTGCTTTCCAAAGAAACAGATCCGCTTGATTTTTAAAACTAATTACCAACCGGGGCTTTATTAATAGAGTAGCAGGGGTCTAAGAATAGTCCAGATTGTGTTCGTCTTGGGATTTAGGGTGTCAGGACAAGTCTAAAGGATATTAGGGCCCAGGGGAAGAGGCGGGGTGGGTATGACTCAAGGGCAAGGGCCCAGGCTTAGGAGGGTGGAAGAACCCTGAGAAGAGGATGTCATTCTCTTTCAGATTCTTCCCTACCCTCTGAAGACTGGAGTCTAACTGATGGAGAAAGAGACCTGCAATAAACAAGTTAGTACATATAGCTTTGTTAGTTTATATTCTCCCTGGGCCATCAAGGGAACATTAGCAGCAGCAGGTTCTGTGGTGACATTACAGGACACACGAGGTCAGTGCCAGCAGCCTTTGGATAGGCATAACAGCCTTCTACAGCAACCGCTCCACCAGGCAGTGGCCAGGCGGGGCTGGAAGACATCTCCACAGCAGATCAGAGCATGAGAGGAAAAAGGCTAAAAGCAGGTTTGGCAGGGGCGTGGAGAGCACGTGTGAGATCTGCTGCAGGGACTTTCAGGGCCCTTTGGAGGAAACCAACGTCCCACTAGGCAAGTGAGGGCAGAGAAAAGAACAAACTGATTTCTGGTTATTTTTATAAAATATTCTTAGCCCCTGGCTGACTTTCTCTGGAATAATTAGGGTACATGAAAAACAATGGGAACCTCACTGTTTTTACATAGCTTTCAAATTTAGAAATAGTCTGTTAATTCTAACAAGATAATGAATAAGAAAATGTAAGAAATAATTACTGTGAATTGTCTCAAAATGTACATTCTAGAATGCCTATCAACATGTAATAAACCTATGTTCTATAGCTACTTTAAGTTTTTCTTATGTCACTAAAAGTTTTAATTTCACAGCATGTCTAATGTAAGGTTTCCCCAAAGAGAATGTGTTTCTAACCCTGCTAAGCAATTTATAACCCTTTACAGAAGTCAGTTATTCAAAATGCTTTCATATATATCTACTGTTTTTTCTCATATTTCTTTGAAAATCATGAATGCAGTTATTATCAGGAATTTTTCCCCTTGTACTGTTTTGGTGCCTTGCAGATTACCAAAAGCTTACAGCATCACTTTCTCACTTGAATTCATTTAAATTCTGTCGTATGTATGTGCAGGGTAGCATGAGTTGGTAGTAGCAGTAAGGCATCATTTATTGAGTCTCCATTAAGAATCAGGCACTGTAGAAGTGATTAATTATAACGGTTAACAATTGTTGAGGGTTTATTACATGCCAGGCACTGTCATAAGCCCTTCCTATGAATTAATTTAATCCAGTAAGTTTCTGGTTCAGACCACAAAGCCAGACATAGCCTCTGCTGTGTCCTGTTTATTGGGGTCAAGAGCCTCTTAAAGATGGGTAGTTTTCCTGAGAAATGACTGGATGTAGTCATGTGCTTCCACATCTCACTGTAGCCTCTGTGGAACCCATCCCTTGACCTGGTACTGCCAGACAGATCCTGGCTGGGAGCTGATGCAGGACCAGATGGCCCATGTTCTAAAGAAATCTATATGGCTATCGATTAACTTACATGCAATAAGAGGCATGATGGAGACGAGTCTAGCCCCCTATGTTTCTTGGGTGGTCAAAGCATTTCTTAACCCAGGGAGGTATTAAAAAGAGAGCATCTTCAGCTGTACAGGGTCTAATCCTCTGAGGCACAGGCCAAGAGTTAGGAATAGGTCCACGGTCTTGGGATTCATCTCATCAGGATTCTCCAAAGGGGTAATTCACACATGGGATTCCAAGGCCAAACTGTAGTGGTAACTTAGCTAGCCAGGATGCAAGGGATGAGTTGTAACCCAGTGACTGAAGGTGTGGTACTGGGAACCAAAAAAGCAGATTATATTAATCATGTTTTTTATTTTCTCTATTTTTATGAGGATTGTGGCTCTGGGAGGGACTGCCCCTTCCAAAGTTAGCTAATTCTTAAAGATAACAAACTTCCTGAGAGCATGTCCTCGATATGCAAACCAACCAGTTCTCCCCCTTTTATCAGGCTACCACAGTCTATACTATTTTAGTCTAGAATAGTCTAGTATACACTATACTACTTCCCTACCCTAGTTATCACAGGCCAGTTATCAGCCAAGTAGGAGCAGGCCCTATGCTCCAGAGCTTGCTGAAATTATTCAAATAGCTAATCCTAAAATGATCCTCATGACCCTGCCTTACCCATTCCTTCTCATGAAAACCACAATAAACGCTGTCACCCATGCTTTTCCCTGACACCTTCCGCCTCCTGATTGACCCTGGTACTTCCCCATAGGGTTTGGATAATGATCCCAAAAGACACAGTCTTGAATGCCATAATCTGAATGTTAAAATCCCGAAAAACCAAAATCCCTAAAGTCTAAATCCCTACAGTCTAAAATTCCTAATGTCCAATTGAATCCCAAAGCACAATGACCAATTTGGAATTACGTACAATCAAGGCTTCTGAAAGTGAATTCAAGGTGTTACTAATAAAAATTGTTTTTTTCTATTCAGCCCAATGCATTTGACAGAAAATTCATATGGGTGAATTGGCCATGTGAAATGGCAAAGACGAAAACTTCAGTTTAAAAATGCATCATGTGTCTGCATTGGCATTCCTTCCAGCTGATGAAATTCCAGGAGCTTTTAGGAGTTAAAGCCATATTTACCTGAAGAAGCCTAATGAACTCAGACTGGTTCAAAAATAATTATATGCACAGAAGAATAAGAAGACATGCAACAGTGTTGCTGTTCCATCACCAATATTGTTTCTGCCAAATTTTTGCTCTGTATATGAGTGCATGGGAAATGAATTTCCACATGTTCAAAACAACATGGAAGATGGCACAGAAGATGAGAAATTTTAATAGAAAATGTTCATGTTGGGGTACAGCAAATCATAGAATAATTTTAAAAAGAGCAGCACCAGAGTGAACATATTCCCCAAGGTGGGTCATGCCCTAAAAGAAAAAAATGCAGCTATGCTTCACTGTGGAAGACTTCAAAATATAGTCAATGATTGTGAAAATCAGCCAGCTCTTAGGGACTGTCTCTATGCAATTGCCCTTAAACTATTTCTGCAATATACTTTTTCACATGTCAAATTTTCTTTTTCCTTTCTTGGGGGGTTTTCTGGGGTTATTTTTTCCTGTTTTAGTTTTTTCCCACTATTTTAAATTATCCACATTATGTTTTACAATTTGCTGTGCTATGTCTCTCATATTTGCATCATTTTCAATATTGGAGATATAAATTGCTTAGAGACTTTTAGAGAGTTCCAATTCATTTTATATATTTTTTGCAGATTTGACTCTATATAAAAGTGCATTATCAAAATGTTGACGTTGTGTGTAAGAATTGCACATGTATACAACAACACTGAAACTTCCTTAGTAAATTAAGAGATGCCCATTTTGTACATCTGCATTTGTGAAAGATAAACTCTCTCAAGATCTCGATTATTTGGGAGACTGCATATGCAGTGGTGACCCATGGCGGGTTTTGACCAAATATCAAGAGACTTAGATTATTTGTCACAATGTTTCAGATGACAGAAGTTACAAAGCTGGTCACACAATTACCAACCATAGTAATATACATTTGTACATTTCCATTTTTGACCTATTTCTTTATAAATACAGTTCACCTGCTTATAATGATTATACCTGCATGATTCGTTACCACACCTGTTTATGCTTGCAAAAATATGTTATTGTGTATTTTGCTTGTAAAGTGGCCTATGAAGTGTTCTGTCATGTTTTTATATATTTCTCAAATAAATCTTTTAAAAACATAAATGTCTTTTAAATAATGTCCTTTAGTGGCCAAGCGTGGTGACTCACACTTCTAATCCCAGCACCTTGAGAGGCTGAGGAGGAAGAATCACTTGAGACCAAGAGTTTGAGACCAGCCTGGGCAACATAGCAAGACCTTGTCTCTACAAAAAATTAATATAAAGAAAAATGAAAAAAAAAGGAGTGTTTTTTTGATATTTTTCCAGAATTATATTTTCAGGATCTTTCAGGATTATGATCAGCTCCCAGTTAGGAGAACTCAGATGAGAAACCCTGCTCTCCACACATGGAACTTCGCAAAGAATTGGCATTCAGCAAACACTCATTGAGTTGGCAAGGGGAAGTGCCTCTAATGTTCGAGTACAAAGGTTTCTTAGTTTGGATTCCCTCACAAGCAAACCCTGAATCTGCTGCAAGTGAAACTGAATGCAAGTAGTTATTCGTGAGGTGAAGAAAATACCAATAGGAGAGAGGAGGAGTGAGACAGAGAAAGAGGAGGCAGCATTTTAAGGGTACATTATCACCCCAGCTACCACAGTAGGTAACTGGAGCTCAGTCTCACTGAAAAAACTTTGGAGGCCATGTGCCTCAAAGTTATCTTCCCAGAAGGGTGAGGGAGCTGGAGTACATACCCATCAGCTCCCATCATTTATTGGCAAGGACTTCTCTCAGGGGATGTCAACTCTCTAGCACTTCTATCTTGCCCAGTGCATGGCAAAGCAGACTCCAGTGACTAGAGAAGGCCCTCAGGCAAAGAAATGTAAGTGCTATGAGTTGGATGGGTGTTCAGTGGGATACGGGTATGGTATGTGGAACATCTACTACAGAAGAGATCACTGGCAGTTTCTGAAAATTCCAACAACGATCTCCTAGAACTCATTCTCCAAAAACCAAGAAAGGAGAAATGTCAGTTGATCCCTATATTAAATATACACATACTGTCCTATTTTGGGATTTAAACATGTACCAACTGTACAATCTAGTAGAGAAAAAAAAAAAAAAAACCAAAGAGACAAGATAATAAAATGGAAGAACTGTGGGGAGAGTAGTGTGGCTATTCACAGGGTTAAAATGCATGATTACTTTGAAACAGCCCCACGTCCAGAGAGTGTTGCTCTATACTTTTCATGCCATTTTAAGGGGAAATCATAATAGGGTCTGACCTCATGATCAAATCCCAACATTCAGACAATGTTACATCAACATATCAACATCCTTTAATGGGTAAGATTGCCTGTCTACTTTGTGCTGCCATAACTCTACTTTTGTCCATGGAACAATGACAATGACCACATATCACAAAGAGAAGCACTTGGTTGTATCAAACACAGAATAATTCTAGGGATGAAATGGAGTACCTCAAGGCGTGCCCCAGACAGGATTTATCTGGCTGACTCCTCCCTCATCTACATTGGAGGAGGAAGCACATGTATTCTAAAATCATATTGCCCTGGCTAATGACCCCATTCATCCTTTTGCTAGCAGCAGGACTGAATCACACAGAGTCCCTGAGCATCAGAATTCTCAAATGTAAAGTGGGAATAAAAATACCTTCTTTACAGGCTTATTGTGAGTATGAAATGAGACATGGGTATAAACAAGCTTCACTAAGTGTAAAATGCTACATGAGTCTTGGTAGTTGTCTTATGCTTCATAGACCATGACGACCTTGGCCACTAGTCTGATAAGAACAAAATGATCATTCACAAAGGATAAGAAGAAAGGGGTTTCCTCTCAACTCTACTTCTAGGGAAGGGAAAACAAACCCGTCCTGAGCTTCCAATATCTTATTATACTTGAAAAAGTATCCTGGCTAACACGGTGAAACCCCGTCTCTACTAAAAAAATACAAAAAACTAGCCGGGCGCGGTGGTGGGCGCCTGTAGTCCCAGCTACTCGGGAGGTTCAGGCAGGAGAATGGCGTAAACCCGGGAGGCGGAGCTTGCAGTGAACTGAGATCCGGCCACTGCACTCCAGCCCGGGCAATAGAGCGAGACTCCGTCTCAAAAAAAAAAAAAAAAGAAAGAAAAAAAAAAGAAAAAGTAAAAGGTATACTTGAAAGCACACCCCTCCCATTTCAGAGTGAATCATGTTGCTGATCACCAATAGTAAAATCAAGCTCAAAAGGAGGAATGCTTAGTTTATTTTTTCAGCATTTGAAAGATGAAACACTTAATTATACGTTCTGTAATTAGTTTGTAATTTCCCACAAAAGGTGCAAGAGGAATGTTAATGGTGGCTGCATGCCCTGTGAAGAGGGAACAACATATCTGGTATTTAAGCACCATCCCATAAAAGGGGTTCACTAAGTACATTGGGGCCATCATCAGCTTTGTTCAACTACAAAGAAATCCTAAAGGCAGCTCCCATCAGCATAGTGATGGAGAAAGGCAAAATTCTTTATATATTAAGGTCTGCCAAAGCCATCACCTAGGGAGTTGACTGCTTAATTACTTCAGTTTTGTGGGACTGTTGGTCATCTCCTGAGAAAGAGATCAGGGAGCTGAGATGACATTTTGTGTTGGATGTTCCCAGAAGTCATAGGGCTTGATTGCCTCTTTTCTATTGTTCATTTCTGCTACTGGTATACATTCCTCCCAGAACTGGTTCCCTTGGGTAGCAAGCAATTACCAAAAGCATTTCAAATTTGAAGGACTACAGAGTATGTTCAAGGTAATCAGGACCAAAAAGCCTGCTTCCCAGGCCTAAGACCAAGCAATGGGGATGTAATCACTGAGCTGCCACCAATTCACCCAGCAGGTGCCTGGACGGACGTGCCCCTTGGGAGAGGAGCTGATTTTCTGTGCAAACTACAAAGTGTGACTTACATTCAAATTTGATGGGCTCTGCCTGCTCATAGAAGCAGAGGGCAATTGGGTAGATTGTTTGCAAAACCGGCCCCAGTGATTCACTTCCCTACCTCCACACTTGCTTGTAATGTGATTCAAAGTTTTCCCATCAAAAGGCTGCTTTCTAATCCCTTGAGTCTGACCTGGCCTCATGACTTATTTTGGCCAAGAGAGTGGCAGAAATGACATTGTGCCAGTTCCAAGCCTATGCCTGAAGAGACCTTGCATTCCTTTTCTTGGAACCCTGTCCAGCCACTATATCGAAATGAACAAGCCCAGGCTAGCCAGCTGGCTAATGGGAGACACATGGCCCAGTCACCCCTATTGCCTCAACCAGCAGCCAGACTAGCCCCAGAAGTAGAACTTCCTACCTGACCCACAGCTGACCACAGATCCAACATGAGCCCAGCTCTATCCAACTAACCCATACAATTGTGAGTTAAACCAATGGTGGTAGTTTTCAGCTACTACATTTCAGGGTGGCTTATCATGTAGAAAAAGCTCCATAGACAGACATATCCCATATCCTATTCTGGTGGCAAATGTCAGGCACAATGACGCCAGAGAAACAAAGTGTTTGTCTTCTCAGGGACAAGATTCCACACCAGAACTGTGTGCACAGCTCCACTCCCTATAACAAGGCTTGGTCTGCCCACTTTGGCAACTGCAAACACCAGCCTCTGGGTGTTGCTCTGCATCTCTGCAAATAACCTCAACTCCAGCTCTAACCCACCATTCCTTGTGCTCAGTTTCTATTTCTTTGGCCTAGTTTTGCTCCCTACCTTGGTTCCCACCATTAACCTGCCTACATTTGTCTTGAACATCTGAGCTCAGCACAATTCTCCCACTCCTTCCTCAGCTCCTCTTCATACTCCTGCTTTCTGACTTCTGTCCATACCACTGGATAAGAACTGCTCACACCAAGGTTACTAATGGCCTCCTAAGTCCAATGTTCAATGGCCCATCTCCATTTTCCTCTTATTCAACATCACTGCAGTATTTGACACCGTCCTCTGTGACCTGCTTTTAAGAGAGTGTACTTATGAATTTTTCCAAGAACCTCATTTGAAAGAATCCTTTCATTCTAGTAAGTCTCAAGGCTTGAACGTGATCATAGTGAGGGACTTGCATAGCAGATGCATTTTCAAATGACAGAAGAATTTCCAGTGTTAATGAGAAAGATGACTGCAACATTGAAAAAGTGGGTAAGATATGCTGAGTATGATTCTCCGTGTTCTTAGCTTGTTCCAAGCCAAGTCAAGTTTATTTTTAAGGGCCTTGTTGTATCTAAAAAGATAGAAGGTAAACTCAAAAGAACACTAGACAGGAACCAGGAATTCAGAACTAGTCCCAGTTCTGTCATTTATCAGCAGTCCATCTTTGTAAGCTACTTAACATCTCTGAACCACAATCCATCTGTGAAGTGGAAACAATTGAAGGTAGGGATTCTTTGTATACTTTTTTTTGTGGAGACAGTTTCGTTCTTGTTATCTAGGCTGGAGTCCAACGGCAGGATCTCCGCTCACTGCAACCTTTGCATTCCAGGTTCAAGTGACTCTCCTGCCTCACCCTCCTGAGTAGCTGGGATTACAGGTGCCCACCACCACTCCTGGCTAATTTTTGTATTTTTAATAGAGAAGGGATTTCACCATGTTGGCCAGGCTGGTCTCGAACTCCTGGCCTCAAGTAATCCACCTGCCTCGGCCTCCCAAAGCGCTGGGATTACAAGTGTGAGCCACCACGACTGCCCTTGTATACTTCTTTTTACCCACACAGCCTAGCCACATTGCCTACAACTCAGTGGGTGCTCAATAAATGTCTAAATGTTCGTTGACTGAATTTAAAATAATGAAAGACCTGCAGTTTATATGCATAAAATCATAAACTCTAATGAGATCACTATCACATTTCTAAATTGCCAAATCCACCAGAATATAAGTCCCTCATGGTGGGACTTTTTATCCCTCCACAGAATTATCCCTCCACAGAATTCTTCTTGATGGCCATTTAAACACATTTTCCTCTGAATGAGGTTGGCAGCAATGGAACAAAAGACAAGATAAATCACTGGTCCTCAAACTTTTGTGTATCAGAATTACCAAAAAACTTGTTTGAACAAAGTCCAGATTTTTCGGTCTCACTCTCAAAATCCAATTTGGAAGTACTGAGTTGGAGCCCAGGAGTCTTTTGTAAAAAGTCAGTCTCTCCAAGTGACTCTGATGTAGTTGATTTTTCTCATGATTTGGGAAATACTGCCCTTACCCTTTAAGATGCTTATGTGGTGTCCTGAGCCTTCCTTCCCACCTCCCCTACTGAAGGCTTATGATCATTTATGAGTGCCTCGCATTTTTAACTGTCTCAGCCCAGATCCAATATTTCAAGTGCAACTGATTGTACTGCTAACCAGACAGAAAAGGCCTCTGGTCTTAGGAAGTGGCTGGGTTCTGCCCCAAAATACTAAGAGTTTATGGAAGAGTTTATGGAGAGTTTATGGAGGTGATTTAGTGAGACAGGCTCAGTCCCCTATGAATTTATGACTCAGAACATCTTTTTTTGTCTTGAAAGTGATTTGCAAAGCAGAACAGTGTCTTTGAAATATTGTTATCCTCCATAACAAAGAGATGAGCGTGCATATATTTAAATTAAGACTGTTGTTATATAAACTACCTATTTTAAGCACATAATAAAGCACCACCACATACTCCACTGAAATGAACAAGCTCTTACTAGAACTTGGGATGTCTTATTTGTTTTAAATGCACATCTTGGCTGACTGGGCATTCAGATGTGTTTGTCTCTCACCATGGTGACTGAGAAATGGCTCCTCTCCCTGCCTCTAACATGCACCTTAGGGTTCCAGGATATTCCAAACCCTTTATTTCACAGGCCCTGTTTAAACACAAGAGACACTAAGTTAAGCAACTCTTTACCAGTAGCAAATGAGTTTTAAAGTATGAATGTATGTCTCTTATGTATCACATTATTCTGGTAAAAATAATTATGAACTTCCTTTTTTGTCCATCATGTAAAGGAAAGAAAACCCTTAGCCAAGCTTGCAAGTCTTCTCAGTGGAATCCTCAAGAGGTTATCTCCTTAGGCCTAAATGGCTTGAGGCAGATTTTCTGCTGTGACCCACTTCCAGAGCAAAAATGTTCCCCTTACTGCACATTTTCCCCTGTCCCTTCCCTTGCTCTACTGACCCAGTATTTGGCAAGTGCCACCAAAACCTCTGTTGGAAAAGATGCTTTGGATTGGGCTGTTTTTTATATCATGGTCTATGGCAAACCTTTCATAAAAGTGCCAGATAGTAAATATTTTAGGCACACCCATTCAACTCTGCCATTATTGTAAGAAAGCAACCATAATTTGTAAGTGAATGAGCATGGTTATGTCCCATAAAACCATATTCACTAAAATACATGGAAGGCTGCATGTGGCCTTTGGGCCATAGCCTGCCAAACTCTGCCATAGTAGGTACTATTGTGTTGCTACCCAGAGTCTCTCTTCCAGGACTAAAGTAGTTATAGATCTAGATGCTGGAAATAGTGGAGGCTGAAGGCTCTTAGCTGAGTACCTCTTAGCTGAAGACAGCAACCTTGCCCAAGGTAAACTCTGTCTTCTCAAGGGCAGCTCACATCCAGTGATTGGTTATGAGGGACTATAGGGGTCCATTGCATTGGCCCAGTCCAGCACAACTCTGAAAGGCCATCCCAGACCCAGAGCTCCCTCTAGGTTGACTGAGGCTTTTTTTTTTTCTTCTGCGTTTTAGTTCAACTTTCCTTTCTTCCCAGTCTTGCTTCCTTCATTCCCACACAGGGGTTGATCTGGAGAGCACTGGCCATAAACTTCCCGCATTCAAATCTCCAAGTCCGTTTCCCAGAGAACCCAATCTTAGACAATCACTACCCCTGTTCGTCCTATCCAGCTCCTCGTTAACTATGGCCCACTCTGATGGGCTTACTTACCTCCTAGCTGGCCCGGTCACTCTGTGTGGGCCACTGTGCAGAGGGCTGGCCAGCAGAATTTCTAGGTATTGTTCCTTCTGGAACACATTTTTATCATTTTGCTCAGGCCACGGCCACTGCCACTAGCATGGGTGCTGCTACTACTGCCCCCTCTGGAGAGCTGCTCACAGGTAAGTCTCAAACAATACCCTGTATAAAATGCAGACTCCAGGGCCTCACACCTACATAATAATGTGCTATGGTAGATCTAGGATGGAACCTAGGAATCTATATATTTAACATGCATTAGCAAGCACCAGAGGTGATTCTAAAATCAATGGTTTCTGAACCATTCATTTAGAAAGTTTGTACTATGCTAGCCCATAGTAGCTTCTCCATAAATGTCGATTCAAGAGATATTTCTAAGAACCTATCTTGCTAAGGTAGTTATAATCCAAAACATATTGGTATATATACACATATATATATACACACACATGCACACATATATATATGATATGCAAATAATAAATTAAGATCGGTTAAATCAGTATATGAATAATCTGAATTACACAGAGAACTTCAGAACTAAATCTTCCTTGAGGATAAGAGTCATTAATAATACCTGAGATGAGAACAGTATTAGTCCAGTTAAACTTGGGAAGAGGTTACCAGCTCACATAGGAATACTGGACTGACATATAAGGTAAAGGAATGACAGAGCTGGATGCCAGATAGTAGGAATAAGAGGGGCTGCAGCATACTCTCTCCAAAGGGGGCAACTGAAACTTTTATCCATCAATTGTGACATGTGAAAATGGGGAAACAGTATTGCCAGGTCATCGAACTTTCAAGAGTAGATTAAAACTGGATACTCACAATATAAAATCTATAGCTTTTTAAACATTGGCTCATATTTACTATTTCTTGAGTCTATAAACTCAGTTAGGCCCTCAGGTATTCTGTAGTAGCTAAATGTATTCTGAGGGTAGCAATTAGGGTAATTGCTCTATTTCTGAAAAAGAAATATTCCAGAATTCTCAAGGAGTGTGGTCAGAGAGTCCTGGGGGCCATCTTTGCAGGAAAACACCATAAACATTCTGTAATGAGGCAGAAGGGAACATAAGCAGAAGTTTACAAGGAGAACCACAGTTTAAATCATATATAAACATTCCTGGAAAGAGAGTGCAGCAAGGGTCAGAAGGGAAGTATGGCTGAAGATTAGACTCTGCATCAACCCTGGGGATGACCAGGGGCTCAGGTCAAAGCAGAGAAAGTGACTGCCTGAACAGAGGCCATCTCCAAGAGATGCAGAATAGGGGCTCAGCTTCACAGGTCACAGAGTTTAGATTGGTTAGAAATCACAGTGGGAGTTGGGTTCAGAATCAAGTTACCCTGCCAGTGGGTAGGATGTATTTTTGAGGTAGCAGAGGTCAGGGTATTGCAGGCCCATCATATAGCCATAGGAGATGTTATATTTTCAATTTCAGATTAAATAAGTCAAGGGCCTGTTATAATCACTCTTATTTTTGTTTTAGTTGGCAAGCCAGCTGTGATTGTATTCTAGAAGATAAATGTATATGAGAACTGACATCAAAACTGGCATATCAAAAGGTTAATAATTTTAAAAGATTAAACAACTTCCTTAAAAACATCTCACCTCCAATGATGGATATAGTTCTTAAAGTTAGGAAAGGAAGGAGACCCAGATGTTAGATGAACTTCCACCACCACCAGACTATGGTGCCTACCCTGGCTTACTCCTTCCATAAAATAAAGTCGAAGGGGATCAACCCTCAGGTTCCTTTCAGCATGAACAGTGGTCATCCAGATCTGAATATTTAGGCCTTGTTTGCTTGCAAGTAACAGAAAACATAATCCAACATGGTTTAAGCAAGAAGGGAATGTATTATCTTATGTAATTTAAAATTCTTTGGCTGGGCAGGGGGGCAATTAGATATGATTAATCAGGACTTCAAGGATGTTTCCAGAAACCTTTATTTATTGGCTCTAAGTATTAACCCCAGTCTTAGCATTCACATGACAGCAACATGCTGTAGCAATGCAAAGATCTATATTCTCTTCAATTCAAGCCCAGTGGACAGACTACTTCTTTCCATCCCATGTCTCAGTGACAGTCTGAACGTATACCATTGGCTTAGTAATGAACCTACAACCCAATCAAAGTTCATCTTTGTAGCTAGAAGGCATGCAATGAGTTGATTGCCTTAGGTAACATGTTTCTCTCTGAAGAAAGAGTAAAATTTTACCAATAAAATTCCCAAAGAACTGGTACTAAAAGTGAGATAGACAGACGCCGAACACCCAAAAGAAAGGCAAACAAAATCTGACCTTGTGACTTCATTAGCTACAATATGTTATATACATAAATAAACTGCTTTTCAAAACATATCCCCTCTGATAAGCTCATTAGGTCATTCAAGGTATTACTGTCATAAAGATGTCATAGAAGAAGCAATTACAGTAATCTACCTCATGTTGGTGTTTGAGTCATTGACAAAGCCCTTCACATATTGAACAGACTCTACTTTGTTGTTGTTGTTGTTTTCCAGAAAACTTGCCTGTTTTACATACTGAAATCAAGAACTAAATCCATAGAAAATGTACCCCTGCTACTGCTTTGGGTTCTTTTAGAAGAAAGTTACTCACATTCTCCTAATTGAGACTATTTCCTATGGTTTTTCACCCTGGAAATGGCTTCACAGACCTCAAGAAAACCAGCTAATAAGCATGAACCTGATCCTACTCATTAGACACTGAAATGAAGAGATTTAAGGGCACATAAATTCTGGGGAGAAAATCAGACAGAAAATTATCTAATTGTATTTCATAGTTAAGAGTCAATAGGGTAAAATTTAAGATAGAGATTGTTTTAGTTAGTGCCAGAATTCTCTGCTTGCATTCTTCATACTTCCCTAGTCACTGGAGAAACTGCTCACTGTGGAACTAAGCCAGAGGTTCCTAGGACCTCTTTGCCTTTGCATGTCTGAAAATGAGGCCATTGGAAAGGCAGAAAAGTGCAGCCATGTGCTGCCATCAGTCAGATCTTTCTCCTTGATTCTGGCTGTTTCTTTAGAAAAGTTTTGGGTTACATGATGAGTGATCTAGCAAAGCTGGCAATTAAGTGGATTGTGAACAGCAGGCAAGACTTCTTGTGCAACTCTATTTCAGCTTGCTTTAACACACTATCTGCAGTTATCCTATAAGAAGTAGTGATGGCACAAAACTTAGAAGATTCACAAAAAGGAAGAAATTTAGGCCATATTTTGAGGTAGTGTCAGTAAAATTTCAAATGCACAGAAATGCAGGAATGCTATTGTACAGATAGTATGGGTTTCATTAGTGTAGAATTGAATTCATAGTTATCCTACTGCCCTATCACAAAGCCAAATATGCTGACTATCCTTCTAAAGCACAAGCAATATACCAGTGTCTTATGTCTCAGTGATGGTTATCTTACTAATTTAACTGCATTTTTTTGCAGTTAATCAAGTTGTAATATTCAATTCATTGCAATTTATTTTGCTATTGCTTTCCAGCATCCTCTCTTTTGTAGAAAATGTAAAAGTAAATACAGAGCATTTGCAAAATAGGGGAAATTATTATGGGACATGCTCACCTCACAAGAACATCACAAGTTAATTTTTGTCCTGTCTGTGGAAAAGAAAAAGAGAAAAACGACATAAACCCAGGATCTGCAAATCCAACACTTTGTGCCACAGGTTCATAAGGAAGATATGCATAGGGGAAATCTCAGAAAAATGCATTTTCTTTATAATGCACTTTGGTGGGCTTAAAGCATAGCAGTATGTTAGCTGCAAGAAATTATCATCCAAAGAAGCAAACTATGGTCCATGGGCCAAATCCTGTCCACTGTCTATTTTTATAAGTAAAGTTTTAGTGGAACCCAACCACACTCATTCCTTTAAGTATTATCCATGGCTGGCTTCATACTACAACAGAGATAAGGAGTTGTAATAGAGATTGTATGACCTACACAGCCTAAAATATTTACTATTCTGGCCCTGAAAAAACAGAAAAAGTTCTTCTAACCTGTGTCCCAAAGGCTAGAAGCAAGTGGCTTTTATGGTCTCCTTATCTTAGTTAGCATCTGGGTTTTATCACACCAATGAGCAGAGTAAGAAGGAAAGAGAAACCCAAGAACACATGTGCCCAGGAGGAAAATTGAACATTTCCCCTTGAGACCTCTGGCAAAGCAGGACAAGGTTGCCCCCCTAGGTCTTCCAAAGACAGAAGACTCCTTTCAGTAAGGGGACAGCTCCATGACAGCCCTCATAAGAGAAAGTGATGCACTTGATAAACTTAGAAAGAAAACATACCCCAATGACTAGCGGGTATGGGAATTAGTTGGATTACTTTATTGTCACACCTCACAGTCCCATTCTTACATGCCTCACAGCTAGGTACATTCTTTGCCTCAGAGAGATTAGGTGCGTTTTCCACTTAATACTGTTCATCGTAGCCATATCTTAAAGAATGAATATTTGATATATTAACAGCTCTGTGCATGAAGATAAAATGTGGAGTAATCTCAAAATTTTCACCTCTTCCCTCTTCACACCTCAAACTACTCTTCCTAACCTGTGACCCAATAGCTATCTGCCTTGAAAGCCATTATGGTAGCAATCCTTCTGAGAACGATCTTCTGTGTGTCTGCTGCATTGGGAGGATGGTGGGGGAAGGGTTACCCTTCCCCTAGAGGCTAACACTAGTTATATCTCTATCTGCCTTAGTAGGTTGTGTTGTTCTGAAAAATAAGGGTCCAACAGGAAATGCTTTTCCCTCTATGACCATCTTAATGATTTGTCATGTACTTAGTACATTAAATTTCTTTTTTTTTTTTTTTTTTTTTAGGGGGAGTCTCGCTCTGTCGCCGGGACTGGAGTGCAGTGGCCAGATCTCAGCTCACTGCAAGCTCCGCCTCCCGGGTTTACGCCATTCTCCTGCCTCAGCCTCCGGAGTAGCTGGGACTACAGGCGCCCGCCACCTCGCCCGGCTAGTTTTTGTATTTTTAGTAGAGACGGGGTTTCACCATGTTAGCCAGGATGGTCTCGATCTCCTGACCTCGTGATCCGCCCATCTCGGACTCCCAAAGTGCTGGGATTACAGGCTTGAGCCACCGCGCCCAGCCGTACATTAAATTCTTTAAGAAATAATGTAATAGAGGCGTTTGTTTAACTTTGTTTAACCTAGTATAAAACACCGTGGCTTACAGCAAACATTTGTTCTAACACTTACAAATCTGCTGCTTACTATAATTTGACTGATCTAGGCTGGGCTCTGCTGGGCACCTCTGCTTCAGGCTAAAAGTTGGTTGGGCTTGACTTTGAGCTCTCAGTTGGACTCAGGTCAGCTTCTGGGGTCCAGCCTAAAGTGGCAGCAACTACACAGAGAAAGTTCTTGCACAAGCATATTTCAAGCATCTTTTTATGTCAGATCTGACATCCCATTGACCAAGGCAAGATATATGGCCAAACCCAAGTCCAGGGGCAAGCTAACATATCCCACCCACCACAAGGCCATGGCTTGAGCTTGGCTAATGTGATTCAACCACTCTCTGACAATTCATTGGCTTTATGGCATTTCTTTTATCTCATCTTAACCCCATCAATATTTCAACTAACATCTCCAGCAGTTACCAACTTTTTTGGACCACAGGACTTTCTTCTGACTAGTATTTACCAAAACTAGTTCCATAGAACATACTTAATGTTCGTCTATACACAACTGGCTGTATGCATTCCTGTGGAACGAGGCTTGATTTTCAAACACAAGATTCTTTACACTGTAAGAGAAAAAGAGGAAAAAAATCTCCCAGACACCATACTTTCTAAACATTTATGTGCTTCATCTATAAAATAGTACTGGAAAGAACCTGAAATTGTAAAACTGGCCTCACATTGAATTTGAAAAATTTTCCAAGACTATGCCAGGGAATGACAGAAACTCTTTGCAGATGATGTATCCTCATTTTGGGTTTGCAAAGCCATGTCTTTTTCCCTTACGGCTGTCAAGTGATCACTACTGACTCATTAAAATATATTTACTTCAGTAATTGTCCAACTTTCCTCCCAAACAGCAGGAATTGTAGGAACCCAGCCTGGGAGCCTGAGCTGGGTTATGGGTGGAAGATGTTGGCTCCTTTATCACCTGTTTGGTTCTCAATTTCAAGGAGATTTAAGAGGTAGCATCTGGGGTGAAACCAAATGAGAAGGCAAGCAATCAGTGGTGTCAACTGAATAGGTTGATGAGATTGGCAAAAAAAAAGAAAAAAAGAAAAAAAACAAGAACCAGATACAAATACATCTAAGGCACAGCAGCTGAGTCCAGGACTGGGGAGGCAGGGGTGGTTCAATTGCCTCAAGAGAGTTTGGTAGATCCTATAGCCACTTTGCTGAGGAGGCAAAAGAATCTTGGGTCAGTATGGACTAGTTTTGAGTTACCAGGTGGAACTTCGGGACACTACAAGTTAGACTTAGTAATAATTTCATAGTTAATATAAGGGTTTTTAGAATATTCTAAAACATGTTTCAGAAAACACAAGTTATGTGGTATGCTAATGGATATTACATGAAACAGGATTCCATGGTCAAACGAGTTTTGGAAACTGTTAAATAAGGTTAGAGGGATTTCTTGGCAGGACTTTGGAGTATCTTTATAATGCTGATGTTTACTGCAAGTCTTCAAGAGGAATATATAATTTACAGCATTGTCCAAACTAATTTGATGATGAAATCTCCCTTTTTAGAGCATTTTGGTGAAACACACTTTAAGATGCATGGATATAATGATGCAAATCAATTTGCTTTCTACTAACAAACTGCACAATATCAGCATAAAGACATAAAAGAAAAACTTAAGTATAACAAATTATATTGTGACCAACGTAAACATTGTATTCACCTCTCATTATTCTTTTTCCAAAATAAGAATATTTTAATATAAAAGTAATTTTCTCTTTTATGTTTCCACATACTGAACTTCCTGTCCTCTACCAGAAACATCTATTTCCCTTGAGAAGGTTAATGATTATAGCAATTGTGCAAGAAGTAAAACAGTTAATATTCAACTTCAAAATTCCAAAACAGGATTTTGTAGCAACTTAATGGGTTATAAAAGCAAGCTTGTTAAAGAGAAAAAGGATTTCCTAAATCTTTTTAACTCTCATTAACTTACTAAGGCCTAAGCCTAAATAAGCTAGATCACACAGTTTCTTCTACACCTGTGCTTCTCAACATTTAACATACATATAGGTCACCTGGGGATTTTGTTTAAAAACGCAAATTCTGATCCATCTCAGGCCAGGTGGAGCCTGAGATTCTGCGTTTCTAATAAGCTCCCAGGTGCTACAATTGCTGTTGGCCCGTGGACCATATGTTGAGTGAGGATACACCTTAGGGAAGCTACTCCTTGTATATTTATTTGATGGCTCACCATGAGGCTTGCTGCCCTAGGCAGAAAGAATATAAAATGTAGAGAAAATGGAAAGCCCAAAGTTGTTCACTTTCAACCTGAGGGATGGTATAATTAACAAAGGAGGTAGAGGACAGGAAGATCTAGCTCAGTCTCACCTTAGAGTCCCAGAGATTAGAGTTATAGTAAAGGGAGTTGACGGAATTTCCAAAAAGGAAAAGATATCTTTTCAGCTTGTGGTTGCCAACTCAAGAAAAGTACTCCTCAATCTGCCCTTGCACCAGGGTGAGCACTTGGCCTCAAATCCAATTTGTTGAGAAACATTTAGGCAGAGAAAAGACCTCAGTTAACTCTCCAAAGCTGCCTTCTGGTCCCATGAGTGGGACCAGAAGCTTCCCAAAGCTCTTGAAAACCAGTCTGGGAAGTTTTGCAGAAGTGATCACAATGGAGGAGCCCCAGTCAGACTTCATGGTTACCCATGACACAGCAAGAACCAAGGCGGGGGCTAAGTTAACAGAGAAACCTGGTGCAGTAAGAGCAGCCAGATCATGGGAGTAGAGGAGCAGACAACATCAATGGCAGACATCAGCGGAACACCCCTCTGATGGAACTAGTTGTCCTTGGAGTTCTCCAAGCCAAGGAGCAGCCCAGCTTAGCCCTTCTGCCAGAGAGATCACAGTGATTCCAGAAAACAACTCACAGTTCAATAATGTCACCCCACCACCACCAAGCCAAGGTCACATAAGCCACCCTCTAATGCACCCACCACCACTTTGAAGAGGCACAACGGGTGAGGACAAGAAGAGAGTGGATAATGTATTCAAAAGAAAATAAGCGTAAACCTATAAGGACTGTTTAAACTATTGGCCTGGACTCACTAAAGCTGTGTTCACCTGTGATTTGATTTGTTAATTACTTTTAATAACTCTCTGCCATTTTGAGGCCATCAAGTGGTTCATCTTTTCATCTAAGTTATTCTTGTTTCATGTAACTTCAAACAACTGACTCTAACCTTTTTTTTAAATCTTCTTCAAATAATTTTCTATGGACGTCCTGAGAGACTGAGGAATGTCTTAAAAGGAAATATCTTCTTGAAAGAATGCATATCCCAATATTGGGCATTAAATGATTAAATAACTATCTCTGAGCTTCCTCTAAAGAAGTTGTCAGGAAGAAATATAGAGGTGTTGTCCAAGAACCATCCTGGCACCTTTGGTACTACCCAATGAGGAATGTGCCTTCATGTTAGATCTCAAATGGGAAGTGATTGAACCCACCAAAGGGATCCACCAAAAGCCTTTAAAGCATCCTTCCCAAACCAACAGCAGTGAGACACACAAATTACTGCAAGGCATCTATGACTATACACATACACACAACACAGTATCCTGAATTCTGAAGTTATAGCAATGCTCTTAGCTAAAAGCACCTCAAGCAGAGGAGAAGAGGATTTCTCAGAATCTCCGTGATGTGCCCCTTGGTGATGGGTAATACATCCTTTCCTACTTCACCCCAACCCTATCTCCATTTCTTTAAGAATCACTACCACAGAGAGCCACTGCTACAAATGGAAAAGAGGTTAGTCTTTCTAATTGCTCAGACCAAAAATAACAATAATAAAGTTGAGAAACATTCTACATTGGAGAAACAAGAGCTGCTGTGTCACCAACCTGAATACAAGGTAGTGCTTTAAAACAGGGGCCCCCTGTTTTAGGGGTACAGTAACAGTTCATGGCCTGTTAGGAGCCAGGCAGCACAGCAGGAGGTGAGTGGTGAGCCAGGCAGCATCAATGCCTGAGCTCCTGTCAGATTAGCAGCAGCCCTAGATTCTCACAGGAGCACAAACCCTGTTTTGAACTGCACATATGAGGGATCTAGATTGTACACTCCTTATGAGAATCTACTGCCTCCGAAACAATCCCCACCCCTACCTTCCATGGAAAAACTGTATTCCACGAAACTGGTCCCTGGTGCCTTAAAGGTTAGGGACTGCTGCTTTATACAGTCATATTGGAAGGGCATGACAATTTTTATAAAAAATTGAAAAGTGGGAGTTGAATAATGAGGGAAAGGAACATCACACACTGGGGCCTGTTAGGGGTTGGGGGCTAGGGGAGGGATAGCATTAGGAGAAATACCTAATGTAGATGACGGGTTGATGAATGCAGCAAACCACCATGGCACATATATACCTATGTAACGAACCTGCACGTTCTGCACACGTATCTCAGAACTTAAAGTATAATAAAAATAAAATAAAATAAATTTAATTTTAAAAAATTGAAAAGGATGTATTCTAGACAAATGCATAAGCAAAGGCAAACATGAGCTATCAATTATTTAGAGAGATGGGATATACAAAGAAAGTCTACCTACTGAGTCATAACTAATTTCTAGACCACAATTACAGTGATAGTCACCAGCCCATTAGTGGGTAGAAGATGTATCACTTGTGTCCTTCATTGTATAACTGCATAGCTAACTGTACCTGGTTCTCATTACAGCATTCTCAGCAAAACCTTTTATCATCTTTTATATATCCAGACAGGAACTGACCACGTTCTATCTATTCGCAGAGTCAAGATTATGGTGCACCAGCTGGAAGGAATCAGGCACTATGTCCTACCTAGCAAACTATCTAATTGGAAGCTACCTATGTCAGATGCAAGTGGCATCGATACTTACTTCCTCAAGTAAATGATACACTGCTGTTGTTTAAAGAAGCTGGGGACGGGCGCGGTGGCTCAAGCCTGTAATCCCAGCACTTTGGGAGGCCGAGACGGGCGGATCACGAGGTTAGGAGATCGAGACCATCCTGGTGAACACGGTGAAACCCCGTCTCTACTAAAAAATACAAAAAACTAGCCGGGCGAGGTGGCGGGCACCTGTAGTCCCAGCTACTCGGGAGGCTGAGGCAGGAGAATGGCGTGAAACCCGGGGGGGCGGAGGTTGCAGTGAGCTGAGATCCGGCCACTGCACTCTCAGCCCGGGCGACAGAGCGAGACTCCGTCTCACAAAAAAAAAAAAAAAAAAAAAAAAAAAAAAAAAAGAAGGTGGACCCTGTTGCTTCAGAACTTGTTGGAAACAAAACCAAGCTTATCAAAGGTCAAACTAATGTTTTTATGCCCCAGCCCATAGCATACTCAAGGCACTCTGGAAACAGATGAGTGACCTCCTCACAAACCTGCAAACAGACTGAGCTTTTCTCCCTTGCCTCACTGAGTGTCCTCCATGCCTAAGTCATACTCATTCATTAAGGATCATCACATTCCACTTCCTTAAAGAAGTACTCCTTGGCCACTCAAAGCTTCATTGGTCTCCCCTTTCACTGAAATTTTTTGAGCAAGTATTGATTGCACCATAATTGCAGTATTTAATCATATACTGTCTTGTTTGTTTTTAATACTAAACCATTTTCTGAAAATAATTTGAAAATCTCGCTACCAAAGGGCTTTTCAAATAAGGGATTGGGTTCTACGTTTTTAAATAATATGGTTATGGTTTTAATTTATGGTTCTTTGTCAGAAGCCCGACTGTTTCTTGATCTTACCAGGACAGTTACCCCTTAGAATACTGTGAATCAGGATAACTACCTCCGAAGAAGCTGGTACTCCCTGGCAGCCCATAAGCTATCCCATTCTGACACACTCACCGCTTACCCCCTCTCCTCACCTGCCAGCTTGCATTCCTGACTTCAGCTTCTCTCTTCCACTCACTGGCCCAGACACTGCCTTTTCTCATGAGGGTAGGTAACTACCTCTGCCTCAGGCTCAGCTCTCCTCCAGGCTCGGCTCGCCTCGTTTAAGGCTGTTTCAACTTGCCCAAATTAGGTGTGTCCTCAGCAGACACTCCTAGGGTAGCCAGCTCTTGGCTGCTGTTCTAACCTCCTCCTTATTGATAACCTCGGTTCACCTGGCTTCAATTCTAACCTCCTCCTTATTGATAACCTTGGTTCACCTGGCATCGACAGGCCATTTGGCAGCTCTCTGCTGTCCCCTCCTGGCAATTTGTGGCACGATGTCATAGCTTTCAAGGAACTCAGCCAGTTGTCTTAACTCTAGTTAAATCCTGTGGATTTGGCATTTCTGGTGACAAATGGTTGCTTAATTTCACATGAGAGGAGATGTTTTAAGTTTACTGTTTCTTTAGCACTCACTTGCCTATCCCACATTCAGCGACTCACAAGCAGCTAGCCCTGCCTTTATTAGATACTAGTAGATCTAAAAGTTTCTCCTAAAAAGCCAGCTATCTATACCAGACTGATATATATATATATATATATATCCATGTATATAATAAAAGAAAATGGGAAATGTAACTCTACGTGAGGCACTGAAAGTCATTATTTTACTCTCTTTTTCTGATTCCTAATCCATATAATAACAAAGGTTAGGTCTCATGGTATATAATGATAATTCTCAAAGATTAGTTTATAGGAAAATTGTCTGATAAGCATGTTATAAGTTAAAATTCCTAAGTATTACCCCTAGAAACTAATTTTACAGGTGGGGCCCAGAGATCTACATTTTTTTACGCAGGGATGGGGGAATAGTCTTGCAATGTCCCCCAGGCTGGAGTGCAGTGGCATGATCTCAGCTCACTGCAACCTCTGTCTCCCAGGTTCAAGTGATTCTCCTGCCTTAGCCTTGCTGAGTAGCTCGGATTACAGGCACGCATCACCATGCTTGGCTAATTTTTGTATTTTTATTAGAGCTGAGTTCTGGCCAGGCTGGTCTTGAACTCCTGAACTCGTGATCCACCCACCTCAGCCTCTGAAGTGCTGGGATTACAGGTGTGAGCCACCACGCCTGAACAAGATCTACATTTTTAACCAGCACCAGGTAATTCTAATGGAAGTGGTCCATAATAAACATTAGTCTACTAGCCATCTTCTATTCTTTTATTCTATTTCTTGATTCAGCCAAAACTACACACTCTGAGGTTTAGCAATGGAGTAACAGCCTAACAAGGACCTGGGGTAAAAACAAGCTTCTATCAATAAGCATCTTTTTTAAGCACAATAATCATGAAAGATTCTCTACGTGCTGTGCAATGATTGCAGTGCCCAAATTACGCCTAACACTATCATCTGATGTAAGAGAGAGTGTTGTAACAACGCTCTCCTCCATAATTTATCACACTGGATCTTGCTGCTCACAGAGATGAGAAATAACTGAGTCAGCAAGTATTTTAGCTCTCAGCAGACAAGTAACTGCTGTTTAGAATACACTGTGGTGTCGTTTAGACCTTAGACCCAGAGACATAAAATTAAGGAGGTTCATTGTTTTCTTAATTGTCATTTGCTTAGCCAAATGACTTATCAGACTAAGCCCCCTAATACTGTTGGAGTAAAGACCAAAAAAGAAGATATTTTGGCCAGCTTCACAGCTGCTGAAAATGTAGTTTCACTGCATTTCAAATGTAGTGCTTGGTTAGCAATGCTTCCCAAACTTTAAGGTGCCTTTGGATCAATAGGGTTCTTGATAAAATACAAATTCCGATTCGGCAAGTAGTCTATGGTGGAGGTTGAGACTCTGCATTTTCAACAAGTTCCTGGGTGATCCCAGGACTGCTAGTCCACAGAACATATTTAGAGTAGCAAAGCTTTCTTTAGGTTTCCACTGTAGAGGCAGGCTGCTTGCCTTGTAATCCTGATGTTACCACTTATTAACCATCCAACTTGGGGCAAGTTGTACTTTGAGCCTTAAGTTTTTGTATGTGTAAAACAGTACGTCCCTCAAAGGGTTATTGTGAAATTTAAAGAAGGAATGGCTGTAAAACTCCTGGCAAGTGAAAACCTTCTCATAAATGTTTACCCTTTTTGCTATATGACCACACAACTTCATGTGACACCAGTGGCACATTATGATCACTATTTTCCAATAGTATTCCCACCCTCCTTCCTGGATCATTTTCCACATTGTGTCTACAGTCTTCACAGCCCCCAACGATCTTCACTTATTGGCACAATAGGAGAAAGAGAAGGCAATGTGATGAAAGCAGACAGAGAGATTTGAAAATACTATGCTGCTGGCTTCAACGATGGAGGAAGGGGCCACAAGCCAAGGAATTAAGCTCTAGAAGCTGGAAAACACAAAAAGAATTCTCCCCCAGAGTCTCCAGAGAGAGGGTGGCCCTGCCAACACCTTGCCTTTAGCCTAATGGAAATGACATCGGGTTTTTGGCCTCCAAAACTATGAGAGAAAAATACAGGTTATTATTTGACTTTGACTCATCACTGTATTTTTTCTATTTTTCTATTTCTGGGCCCCACCTAGAGTGCCCCTTTTTATTCACCCCACTAAAATACAAATTCCATAAGGACAATGGCCCTATATTATTACCTGCTCCATCTCTAGCGGCTAGAACAGCACCTGCCACATAGCAGGTGCTCAATAGGTAGTTGTTGAATGAATAGATTATAGTCACCTTCTCATCATCCCCTGACTTCAAGAGTCTGAGTCCAGTCCTTTAAGCTCAGCATTATTCCTTTTTTTTTTTTTTTTTTTTGAGACGGAGTCTTGCTCTGTCACCCAGGCTGGAGTGCAGTGGCCGGATCTCAGCTCACTGCAACGTCCGCCTCCCGGGTTCACGCCATTCTCCCGCCTCAGCCTCCTGAGTAGCTGGGACCACAGGCGCCCGCCACCTCGCCCGGCTAGTTTTTTGTATTTTTAGTAGAGACGGGGTTTCACCGTGTTAGCCAGGATGGTCTCGATCTCCTGACCTCGTGATCCGCCCGTCTCGGCCTCCCAAAGTGCTGGGATTACAGGCTTGAGCCACCGCGCCCGGCCATTATTCTTGTTGACCCAAAACTCTACACTAGAGATGCACCTGGGAGGTGAAGGCTGCAGTGAGCCAAGATTACACCACTGAACTCCAGCCTGGGCAATAAAGTGAGGCTCTGTCTCAAAAAAGAAATATCACTTTTCCAAAATAAAAATATATATACGTAAAATGTATGAAATATGTCACATATTTATATATTTTTTAACTAATTATATCTATAATTATATTTGCCACTAACAAAACAACATGGAGGAAAAGTGAACTCCTCAGGCATATTTATATAATATATACTGTACAGAAAAGTATATATAATACGTGTTATATATACATTGTATATAT
>NW_012114141.1:14394-74616 GCF_000951035.1 Colobus angolensis palliatus | reverse complement strand
TTATATATAATACATATATACATTTTCTCTACAATATATAAAATGTTTATATAAAATACATATACATATATAAAATATATACATATATAAAATAACTACATACAGTGTAGTCATAGTGCTTAAGTGAGAGGTAAGAAAGAACATGTGAATACTTCATCCTGCTAAAGGCATTTGTTGAAACAAGGAAGAAACTCTATGTTCCAAGAACTTATAATGCAACTATCCTATGGTCTTACCATATTATTAATAACTGCAGTTTGTAGCACCCATAGGTCCCACAATGCTAAGAAGATAACCCATTGTCCCCAGAAAAGAAAAATCCCCATATTCTCACTTTTAGCATTGCCATGTAATATTTAAATGGGATATACTTATATTTTTAAAGTATTCTTTTTCTAAAATTTAAATTTAATTGGGTGTTCTGTATTTTTGTTTGCTAAATCTGGCACCCCTACCCATATTCTATTACCCAACCAAAATTTGACATCATGGTCACAGGCTGATCCAAGTATATTTTCTGACTCAATTCATGTTGCTTCCTGTCTTCTCTCTATCTCTCCTCTTCCTTCCCAATATGTTTTCACTTTCCTTTTCTTTCCTTGTGTCTGTATCTTGTTAATTTCCTCCATACTAAATCTACTTAAGTCACGCAAATCAATGGAAAATTTTCTTAAAATGATACCAGTTGTTGACAAACCTAGATTCAAAACAAATAAATAAAATTGACAGCTCACTGGTGTTGGCATTTTCTGAATAACTGAGTATCTTTCCAGTACCAGAAACCCAAAAGTCAAGAATTTAGAAAGATTGAGGAAGAAAATAAACGAACAGAAAAGACAGACCCAGTCCAGGTGAGAAGACCTAAATCTTCTCACCTCTTGTCAGAGAGAGAAGTATTTTTAGTTTAGCTGTTTACATGTTGAGAAGTGAATCTAGATAATTAGTCCTTTTTTAAAAAACAATTTTTATTTTGTAAAGGGGACGTTAAAAAGAAGTCAGGAGAATCAAGAGTAAGAGATATTAATGTACAGGGCCCTTTTGCTAACATTTTATGAAAACAGAAGATTTCACAAGTGTTCTTAATTAGTCCTCAACCTCTGTAGATAGTGGATGGCACAACTTATTATCAGAGATTCACAAAGAGAGGAACATGCTCAGCAGGGTGAAGGGACTAAATGGAATTCTGATGTTAAGGTTTAGAGTGTAGGAAAACTGGGTTTTGGTGCTAAGCATAGGACTCGGGCCTTATTGGACCTCGGTAATTACTGGAGCAGCTTGGTGTCAGGATGCATCAGCTGGGGATCTTTTGTTTGCAAGTCACAGAAAACATGAAAAACAAGGAATTTACTGGGTCTCACAATTGAAAAGTCCAGGAGTGACTTGCTCTAGGGGCTAAAACCACGTCACCAGGTCTTGGGAATTTTTCTGTCTGTCTCTCATCTGTAACATCTTCTGTACTGGCAGCTCCATCTGCAGAACAGACTGCCCTTTATGGTTTTCAGTTGATTACAAAAGCTCCAGCTTTGCATGCTTTCAAGTTCAAGGCCTGCAGGAAGTAAACAGACAAAAGAAAAAATCTCTTTCCCAAAAAAATCAGATAAAGTCTCTTTGAGAAGTATTGGCTGCGCTTGAGTTGTCACTCTGTTTCCTAATCAATTACGGAAGAAAGAGAAATGCAGTTGTCTGATTGGTTGAGGGCCCTGATCCAAGTATGAACCATCCCAAAGCATATATGGCCTGAAACAGGGTAAACTCAAGTGACTCCTCAAACTCCTCTAGTACACTTGCTTTGTGATCAAACTTTTGGATTCTGAGAAGTGGCACAACCAACTGGAATTTCTTAGAGCACCAGAGTTCTAAGCTTCCTTCTAGCCTTTTCTCAGGTAGGTCAACCTACCTCCTATATATAAGGAGAAAAATACTCTTTGGACTCCCTTCAGAAGAGTCAGTACCTGTGATATCAGCTCCCGGTCCTCAGAAAAATACTCAGAAATGAGCCAGCATAAGAAGGCTAAAGGAAAGACTGGTGATATCAAGAAATAACATATCCAAAGTATACCATGAGCATTCTTCAAACCGAGGCTGCAATGTACTGCTGGGAGCCCTGACTGAGAACTCAGTTTCCTCTCTGCAATTCTTCTCTATAATGACTAGTTACACCAACGTGTGAATCCAGTGATTGTATAGAAAATACATTTTTCAAAATCCATCCGAGATCTATGTCCCTCTTCTTCTGATTAAAAAAAAAAAAAAAAAAAGGCCGGGCGCGATGGCTCAAGCCTGTAATCCCAGCACTTTGGGAGGCCGAGACGGGCGGATCACGAGGTCAGGAGATCGAGACCATCCTGGCGAACACGGTGAAACCCCGTCTCTACTAAAAAATACAAAAAACTAGCCGGGCGAGATGGAGGGCGCCTGTAGTCCCAGCCACTCAGGAGGCTGAGGCAGGAGAATGGCATAAACCCGGGAGGCGGAGCTTGCAGTGAGCTGAGATCCGGCCACTGCACTCCAGCCCGGGTGACAGAGCGAGACTCCGTCTCAAAAAAAAAAAAAAAATCCAACCTTTCCTTAGATAACTACCAACTCCCAATCTTAGTGGTTTGAATGAGATGGGACCAACTCTCCTAGTCCAGAAATATGCAAAGACTGAAGGTCCAGCTGAATAGAGAATTCCATGGTCAATGCTACAATGACTGGTTCAGAAATAGGCCAGTGAGACTTAATCACAGGACTTTTGCTGGAACTATCCAGAAGAAAAACTTGCTTTTGTCCTAGGATTGCCAAGAGGGCAGTGAGTAAACTTGACCAACTTGCCACCACATGTAGGGACTCTTCCTGAAAACAATCTTAACATAGAGAAAACAGATCCAAGAGTAGAGAAACAGATTCCTGATAACTTGACTTGGATAGATGGATTCAGCCATGTTTAAAGCCAATACAAAACCTAGGTTTGTCGGTTAAGGTACTTTTTTTCTAAAACCAGTTCGAGTTGGGTTTCTCTCATGTGCAATGGAAAAAGACACAACCAGGCCACTATTCACACCTATAAGAGAATTAGAAGAAGAAAAATAAAAAGTCCTACTCGGGTACAGCCCTGTGGATTTAAGGCTCAGCAAATTGATGGAGCATGTGTGTTATCAACCTGAAACAATCAAAAGGATCAGAATCCATTTTTAAAGAGTTTATTCAAGTGAAAAGCTGGTACTGGTCATCTGGTAAACACAGACTCCAGAGAAATGAGGTCAGTGCTCTGAAGTTAAAAGTTAGGGTTTTGCTTACAGAGGAACAAAACAAAGACATTTAACAAGATTACATTTCTTATACAAGGCTGGTTTATGAGTTGCAACACTTGAATTAGTGACAGTTTGTTTTCTTTTCCATACAGCTTGTTTCTATTTCCTTTTCAATAAAATAAAAAAGTGTACTTCATTTTGTCTTAGACAATGTGATAACCATGAAGTGTTTGTATGAGAGGTAAGAGGAAAGCTAATCTGTAATGAAGGTCAACAGTAAGAGGGAAGGGGTCTGCCCTGGTGCCCTGTCGCTAGTTACAACATTTGACAAAACAAGATAGGTAAGGAAGAAGGCTAATCTATGATCAGAGAGACAAAGGTTAAAACTGCCTGGGTTATAGCTACCCATCATGTGACTCAGGCCCCATAATCACATTTCTCTGAGACTCAAAATAATTGAAAGTTCCGACAGTTTAGATTTGTATTTATTTTTGCAGTTCTCATTAGAAAAAGGTTCCCTTTCCTCTAAGCACATGCAACCCTAACCAGGGAGTTCTGTGGCTTACAGAGTGAGAGCTGGATTTTAGCCACTGCCGACCCTCAGGTGGGCAGCTTTGTCTAATGCTCTAACTGGATACATTTCTGTGGCAGCCAGAGCCTGGTTAGCATACAAAAAACTCAAACTTACTAACTCAAAGTATTATCTTATTGACCAAGGCATTTGTTGCTAGGACATGTCACATTCACCAAGTTAAAAACAGGCAATAAGGGAATGACCAGTTGTCAAATGCACCAGTTGTCAATCCCTACAGTGAGTACTCAATAAATGGCTGAATTTTATAATTAGTATAAGACAAGGTCCTTTGAATATCAAGTCAACCTGGATTAAGTACTGGAAAAGACAAAAAGGGCTGTTCATCTGGTGTAGAGTGCAGGATACCTGGCAAAGGACAAAGGTCAGCCTCTAGAACTTGCCAGAAATGGGCCAGCAAATTGCAGCATCTTAATAACTGAGTGATAACTGGCAGGAAGCTTTCTCCAAAGTCTAACAATGGTGTTTGGAAAATATGCCTGTAAATTATTTGACACTCCTCTCTTCAAAAGGTGGGGACTCATTTCTGTCCCTTTGAGTGTAGACTACCCTTAATGACTTGCTTCTAACAAATAAATTGTGACAGAAATCATGGTTTATGATTTCAGGGACTACATCCTAAAAAGTATGTCTTACTCTCTCTTCGATCACTCACTGTAAGGAAAGCTAGATGCCATGTCATGAGGGCACTCAAGCAGTCCTATGGGGACATATAGATGGCAAAGAGTTGGGTCTTATTGCCAATAGCCAGCATTAGCTTATCCCCAGCCATATCTTCATCCTTTCAATAGCTTGACTGTAACCTCATGAGAGACCCCGAGCCACAATCACATCGCAAAGCTGTTTCTGAATGTCAGATCCTCTGAAACTGTGAGATAATAAGTGCTTATTGTTGCTTTAAGCCAGTAAGTTTGGGGAGTAATTTTAATGCAGAAATACATCATTAATACACTGACTAAAGAGCAAGACTCCAGCTACTAAGAGTAACGAAAGAGCCAGGCAGAACTCCAGCTCCAGAAGAAATGGGGCACTAAGCTAGGAACAAAGGCAGGAACTCCAGATAGAAATTGGGGTAAAGTTAAAGCAAGAACTACACATTTGACTGAGTCCTAGAAGCAGAGGTTCTTCTGTTTCTCCCATGCTGCAGAGCCCGGGGCAGGACTGAGCCTGGAAGTTGGGTTGGTAATGGGCAAATCCTGCTGCAGGAGTTGGAACCTAGTAGAAATATTGGCTTCCTGGTCCAGCTTCAGAAAGATTGAAGTCCCAGGAGATAAACTGCACCAAAATAAACTGGAGCAAGCATGCAGATACCAAGGAGCAAGTCGAAATCACATTATACGTCAGAACCAACATCTTAGAATGAGGCTAAAGACGAGCTATCAAAATCAGAACCGGAGAGCAATGCATAGTTGAGACAAAACAAATAGTAAGAGCTCAGAGGGAAAGCTAGAAGAAGGGGGAATCTGAATTAGGCAGGACTCCAGGAGCTGGCTATGCGAGGAGTGACTGGGTAGGTGTGGTTAAAGGTTCAAGATAGATCAGTGTTTCTCAAACTTTAATGTGCATCCAGTATCACCTGGAGGGCTTTTAAAAACACATCTTACTGGGCGCAAGCCCGGAGTTTCTATTCAGCAGCTCTTGAGCGGGAACTGATAATTAGTATTTCTAACCAGTTCCAAGGTGATGCTGATTCTGCTGATCCACTTTGAGAAGTACTGAACTAGATTATAGTAGGATTTGGGTAGAAAAGCTGGGATCATTCAGGGGTATGGGACCGAGTTTATCACAATAGGAAGAATGTGTAAAGGAGGTATCTTTGAGCAGAGAACCATTCATGTCCCCTGAATCTAACTAGACATCTGCGTGTCCTGTCCCTACACCCCCCTTAATATTTCTTAGACCCCACTCTCTGCTACTCCTTTCACCATTGAAAAAGAAGTCACTGTAAAATAAGAATTGTTACCACTTACAGGGCAATTACTATGTGCCATGTACTCTATTGACATGTTATTTAGTAAAGGGAATATTATTCTCCCCAATGTACAAATAAGAAGAATGCAAAGCTCAGTAAAGTTGGTTAGCTGACCTCAGATCATTTCAGGGAGCTGGAATAAAACTGTAAAGACTTCCTAATTGTGTTACAATGAAAGAAGTACAGTCCTTTGTAAGCAAGAAGTCCAATTTGCCCCAGAATAAAACAATCCATAAGGTAGCAAAGTACCACAAAATGAGCTTTAGTAGTCATTTATTTTCAAAGAGAGATGAGACAGAGATAGTAACTTGTTTAATGAAAGCTTGGATGCAATTCATTTTCTTTTAAAGTAGAATATAATCGAGAATCCTTTGATTTTTCTCTAAGGACCCATTCTACACCGCAATCTTCAAAAAACATTAAATAGAAGTCAGGGGAAATTTCCATATGGAGTATTTCTTTTCCATCATGTGTACAAATGATCCATCTGTGGCATATTAATTTGTAATTCTGACCCATGGGACAAAGCTCAACTAGCTCTGTTTAGTGCTGGCTCAATTACAGTTGGATAAAAAAGTTGGAAACAGTGGAAATACCCAATATGTTATTTTCATAAATTTTGTTAATTCATGATAAATATCATGTACATTTAAAACACGTATTTTAGAAAATTTTCAGAATATCTAATGTCATGAATAGGATATACTATTAAATGTTAAAAGTCAGTTTATAATTCTTTTAAAAATTATGTCTTTTGGCCCAGCATGGTAACTCACACTTGTAATCTCAGCACTTTGGGAGGCTAAGACAGGAAGATCACTTGAGCCCAGGAGTTCAAGACCAGCCTAAGCAACATGGCAAAACCTTGTCTCTACAAAACATACAAAAATTAGCTAGGCATGGTGGCACACACCTGTGGTCCTAGCTACTCAGAGGCTGAGATGAGTGGATCACCTGAGCCTGGGGAGGTCAAGGCTGCACTAAGCCATGATCATGCCACTGCACTCCAGCCTGGGTGACAAAGTGAGACACTGTCTCAAAAAAAAAAGAAGAAGAAGAAGAAAAATTATATCTTAGATCTTAGGCTGATGTCTTGGTGTCTTGGTTTGGATTCCCATAGATCCAAACCCCAAGTCAAGAATTCAAGTGCAACTTTATTTGGGAGGTGACCCCAGAATATACTGGTAGAAAAAGAAAGTAAAATGGAAAGTAACCCATCAAGCTTGCATTATTATGCAAATTATACTGTGGGAAATCAGACTTAATTCCACTGAGGAACTCCAGGTCCATCTAGAAGGTGCTGCAGCTCAGAGTTATCCCACAAAGGGTGTAAGGAATCTGGGTATTTAAACAGCAATTTCTGTCAGTCATTGTTGGAGGTGTGCTCCCACAGGCCGTTTATTCTCTGGCACATTCAGCTTGCCATGAATGGGTGCAGAATAGGCTCTGGCTGCCAGAAAAACCCTTGGGAAAGGAGATGCAGAAACTGGCAGTTGAAATCCCGCCAGCCTGAACTATTGTGGTAAATGCTAAGGGGAAAATTGGCAGAGCATCCACAGTGTCTGCTACACCTGAGTACCCCAGAATCTAGAGCTTGAAGCTGAAGCTTATGTGCTATATTTTTCAGAGAGTGAAATCCCTGGGAGCAGGAGTTAGGTGAAAGAAGGTGCAGCCGAACAACAGGGTTAAGTTAGCTCAAGGTGGTATTTCCAAGCTGGCCATCACGTGATAACAAGTGCAACTGATTTCCTAATCTCATAAAGCTCTCTCTCAAGAGAGTGTACGATGTACTGCATCCTGGGACAGTCTGTCCCAAGGAGAAGAATTTACTCCTCAATATTTGTATCTCATTGGTGAAAGGTTTTCCTCATGGTGCATTAACTCCTCAACCTTTCCAGATTCTGCATGTGGGACACTAAGTGGGTCTCATGGCTTTACACACCTCAAATGCAAGAGGGAAGCCAAGAGTGGGAGGTGAGTGACAT
The DNA here is from genome assembly GCF_000951035.1 of Colobus angolensis palliatus. Taxonomy (NCBI): domain Eukaryota; kingdom Metazoa; phylum Chordata; class Mammalia; order Primates; family Cercopithecidae; genus Colobus; species Colobus angolensis. The sequence continues at coordinate 66,834 of NW_012114141.1, read as the reverse complement.
CCAGTGTGGACAAGAGGTAAAGGACAGTAGGGATTTTTGTCTGTGTGCAGTCTGTAGAGCCCACACATCTGGTTACCTATTGGCAGCCAGGGAAGAATTGGTGGCCAAAGGCCTTAGAAATAGTCAAGGCCAAAAAGATTTGACATGCTGCTTAAGATAAGCCTGATGCATATGTATTCCAATTTTTGTTAAATATTTACACACAAAAAAACCCACTCACATTCACGTGTCTGAACACAATTACAAATAAAAATGACAACAGTTAAAATAAAAACAGTGATTAAGATCCAGCCAAACTGTATTTCTTTCTACCTATATCCTTTGATGTATGTTTAAAGTTTTATACAATAAAGGTATTTTGATTTTATAGTGGGAAAAGATCACAAATTCACATGGACAGTTTTAGAAAGGAAGACAGAGCAGTAAACACTTTTTTTCAAAGTAAAAAATTGGTTAAAAAATGATTCCGTGTTTTACTTGATAGGCATAGACAAGGTGGTCTTCTTCAATTCAAGGTTGAATCTTTCAAAAAATTGTTTAGAAAAACAAAAATAAGTTGCTTTTTAAACATGAGAAACCTAACTCTTGTCTCATAATAAATTACCGTAGTTTCTAAATAATTTGAAATATATTTGTTTATACAGTCACATGCCACATAACAAAGTTTCCATCAACAACAGATTGCATGTATGTCAGTGGTCCCATACGATTATAATGGAACGAAAAATTCTTGTTGCCTAGTGAAGTCATAGCTGTCATACCATTGTAGGACAATGTATTACTTATACGTATGTGGGGACACTGGGATAAACAAACCTACTTTGCTGCCACTTGTATAAAAGTATAGTACATACAATTACGTACAGTCCATAATACTCGATAATGACAAAGCACTATGTTACTGGTGTATGTATTAACTATATTAAGCTTTTTATTGTTACTTTAGAGTGTACTCCTACTTATTAAAAAAAAAAAAAAGTTAACTGTAAAACAGCCTCAGGCAGGTCCTTCAGGAGGAATTCCAGAAGAAGGCATTGTTGCCACAGGAGATGACAGCTCCATGCATGTTACTACCCCTGAAGACTTTCCAGTGGGACAAGATGTAGAGGTAGAAGACAGTGATACTGACAATCCTGACCCTGTGTAGGTCTAGGCTAATGTGTGTGTTTGTACCTTAGTAACAAAAAAGTTTAAAATGTAAAAAAACAAATGGTCTCTGTGCAGTGGCTAACACCTGTAATCCCAGCGCTTTGCCAGGCCAAGGCAGAAGGATCCCTTGAGCCCAGTTCAAGACCAGCCTGGGCAACATAGTGAGACTCAGTCTCTATTTCTTTAAAATAAAAAATTAAAGATTGTAAAATTGTAAAATTTTTTAAAAGCTTATAGGATAAGGATATAAAGAAAGAAAATATTTTTCTACATCTGTACAATGTATTTGTGTTTTAAGCTAAGTACTATTACAAAAGAGCCAAAAAGTTTTAAAATTTTTTTTTAAGTTTACAAAGTAAAAAAGTTACAGTAGCTAAAATTAGTTTATTATTGAAAAAAATAAATTGTTAAAAATAAGTTTACAGGCCAGGCACAGTGGCTTATGCCTGTAATCCCAGCACTTTGAGAGGGTGAGGCGGGCGGATCACAAGGTCAGGAGATCAAGACCATCCTGACTAACAGATGAAACCCCGTCTCCACTAAAAATACAAAAAATTAGCCAAGCGTGGTGGTGAGTGCCTGTAGTCCCAGCTACTCGGGAGGCCGAAGCAGGAGAATGACATGAACCTGGGAGGCGGAGCTTGCAGTGAGCCAGGATTGCCCCACTGCTCTCCAACCTGGGCGACAGAACGAGACTCTGTCTCAAAAATAAACAAATAAATAAATAAATAAATAAAATAAGTTTACTGTAGCCTAAGTATATAGTGTTTATAAAGTCTACAGTAGTGTGCAGTAATGGTGTGGGCCTTCATATTCACTTACCACTCACTCAGTGACTTAACCCAGAACAACTTCCAGTCCTGCAAGCTCCATTCATGGTAAGTGCCCTATACAACAGTTGCATTTTAATCTTTTATATGGCATTTTTACTCTGTCTTTCCTATCTTTTAGATATGCTTAGATACACGAATACTTAGCATTGTGTTATAATTGCCTACAGTGTTCAGTACAGTAACATGCTGTACAGGCTTGTAACCTAGGAGCAACAGGCTATCCCATAGAGCCTATGTGTGTAGTAGGTTTGCGTTAGTACATTGCTACGATGTTTGCACAATGAATAAGTCACCTAACGACACATTTCTTAGAATCTGAGCTTGCTGTTAAGTGATGCCTGACTGTATATCTTGTGAAAGAAAAATAAAATCTCAGGGACCCAAACTCACTATGTCACAGGGAAAAGTTAAGCTTGGGAACTGAGTCATGCAAAACTGTCTCCCATTTTGTTTCTCAATAGGTAGCTCCAAAGACAGAAGTTCACATACCACCCTAGGAGGCCTCCCTTACAATTTGCTCAGAAGGAAATTCCTTGTGGGTCCCAAGATCTTTACCTTAAAACAGAGTTCTAGGGAATTTCACCCTGACAATGTAAATCAACATTGTCCTGTATTTTCACAGGTACAGGACAAAGATAGGACTAGAAGTCATCCCTCTGCTCACCTGAGACAAATGCATATTTGGCTGCTTCCTGTACTCTATCTTTACTTCATCTTATGTAAAAATTCACATTCATGGAGCAAGCAATGACTGAATAGTTGACTATTTCTCTATCCCCTCTTTTCACATGTAAAATGTGAATTCAGTGAACCCTGCTCAAAGCCTCAGAGGAGTGCACACCACTCGCCTCTTATCAACTCTCCTTCCCTTTTTCTGTCCTCCTTCCCCTACTGCCTGCTCTCTCCCCTTTAAATATTGAAGTCCCTAAACCTTTACTCTTTGAAAACAGCACAGATCACAGATGTCACTGTGATTTTGTGCTCCTTTTGCCCAGGCACATCCTCAACCTTGGTGAAATAAACCTCTAAATTGATTGAGACTCACCTCAGTCATATCCTCAGCAATTTTCAAGTATAAATACATTTTTATTAGCTATAACCACGAGGTTGTACAATAGACCTCTTGAATTTTTCCTCCAGTCTAGGTGAAATTTTGTATCCTTTGATCAACATCTCCACAACCTACCCCACCAAACTACTCTCAGCTTCTAGACACATACACTTTCTTTTTTATTTTTTAACTTAATTTTTTGTTGTTGTTGTTGTTTTGTTTTTTTTGTTTTGAGACAGAATCTTACTCTGTCGCCCAGGCTGGAATGCAGTGGTGTGATCTCAGCTCACTGCAACTTCTGCCTCGCCATGTTGGCCAGGCTGGTCTCAAACTCCTGAGCTCAAGCAATTGGCCCGCCTTGGCCTCCCAAAGTGCTAGGATTACAGGCATAAGCCACCATGACCAGCCCTTAATTTTATTTTATTTTAAGTTCTGAGATACCTGTGCAGGACATGCAGGTTTGTTACATAGGTAAATGTGTGCCATAGTTGTTTGCTGCACCTATCAACCCATCACCTGGGTATTAAGCCCCGTATGTATTAGCTATTTATCCTGATGCTCTTCCTCCCCCTTGCCCTGACAGGCCCCAGTGTGTGTTGTTCCCTTCCCTGCATCCATGTTTTCTCATTGTTCAGCTCCCACTTATAAATGAGAACATGTAGTGTTTGGTTTTCTGTTCTTGTGTTAGTTTACAGAGGATAATAGCTTCCAGCTCCCTCCATTCCCTGCAAAGGACATGATCTCATTCCTTTCTCCAGCTGCATAGTATTCGACAGTGTATATGTACCACATTTTCTTTATCCAGTCTATCACTGATGGGCATTTAGGTTGATTCCATATCTTTGCTATTGTGAATAGTGCTATAAAGAGCATACGTGTAAACACATACACTTTCAATACTAAGTCATAACACTCAAATAGAAGACCAGATTTCACTGTAGTCTACTCTTACTGCAGACCCTTTTCTTCGTCCAAGATCCACTGGAACCTGACAGTCTTATGGGTTATTGTTATCTGGTAAATACAACAGAGAAGCACATCAAAATACATTGCCACCAAAATCCAAAGTGGCCCACAAAGCAATGGGCCTTGTTCTGTGTGGTGAGCAGTGTAAGGCATAGCTATATCTTTCACTTTAGAAGGCATATGCTGATGTGCCCCAGATGCTGGACTCCTAAAAGTTTTGTTTGTTTTTTTGTTGTTTTGTTTTGTTTGAAACGGAGTCTTGCTCTTGTCTCCCAGGCTGGAATGCAGTGGCACGATCTCAGCTCACTGCAACCTCCGCCTCCCTGGTTCAAGCAATTCTTTTGCCTCAGCCTCCTGAGTAGCTGTAATTACAGGCGCCAGCCACCACACCTGGCTAATTTTTGTACTTTTAGTACAGGTGGGGTTTCACCATGTGGGCCAGGCTGGTCTCGAACTCCTGACCTCAGGTGATCTGCCCACCTAGGCCTCCCAGAGTGCTGGGATTACAGGCATGAGCCACCACATCAGGCCCTAAAAGTTTTACCAGCGTAGCAGAACCTTAAATCGTTGTGGCCTTATCATCTACCCCTGATGTGATATGAAAAAAATGGCACATTATCCTTGTGATAGGTTTTCTAAAAATTCACAACCCCAGTCTAATCATGACAAATCCAAAGTGAGGGCATTCTGCAAAATATTTAACCAGGATTTTTCGTAAATGGATGTCAAGGTTAAAAGAAAAGTGACAAAAACAAGAAAAGACTGAGAAACTGTCACAGTCTAAAGAAGACTGAGACGTTACAAGGATAGCAACTAAATGCAACATGGTATCCTGGATTGAATCCTGGAGTGGAAAAAAAAAAAAAAAAGTAGCAGAAAAAATAAACTGGAGAAATCTGAATAGTCTGTCATTTGGTTAAAAGTGTTGCACCATTGCATGCCTGTATCAAAATATCTCATGTAACCCATAAATATATACATCTAGTCTATACTGACAAAAAGTAAAAAATAGTGTTGGACCAGGATTTATTTCACAGGTTCTTTTTTTATTTTATTATTACCTTTAATGGACATACAATAATTGTGATACAGTGTGATATCTTGATAAATGTATCCAGTGTATAATGATCATATTGGGGGTAATTAGCATATCCATCACCTCAAACATTTCATTTCATAGTTTTGATAAATATACCATGATTATGTAATATGTTAACACGTTGCAAGGTAGGTAAAGGGTATACAAAACCTCTCTATTGCTATCTTAACAATTCCTCTGTAAATCTAAAATTTACAGAATTTATAAACTCTTCCATGAAACCTAAAATAAATAAAAAACTTGAAGAAAGGGAGAGAAAAAGTACCTGGTTAATAAGATTAAATATACAGGAAAAAAGAGATAAAAACACATGTAAGAAAGCACACGTGTGTGTGTATGTGTCATGGTTTAGGACTGGGTTTGTGTGTGTGTATTAGAGGCAGGGTGAGTTTATGTGAGATGGTAGCTCTGCTGTAAGGGAACTAATGAGCCAAGGCACTTGCATGAACCTGAGAGTAAGCATCTGCTTAAATTTTGAGCCTTACGCACCTTTCTTGCCTTACCCTAGTCCAGGAGTTTTAATGAAGCTGCCAAGAGGAGCAAAAGTATGCCATAGGGGGTACCTGGATTTGAACCAGGGACCTCTTGATCTGCAGTCAAATGCTCTACCACTGAGCTACACCCCCTTGACACCAATAGGCTTCAAATAAACATTCATTCCATTTTTATGACCTGCAAAACACCTCATAAATACTTCTGGTGTCTAAGATTCCTTTTGAATTTAAACTCATCCCCAATTTCCTCCTAGCTGTACCATCTCTTGTTTTTCCCAGAGCATGTATACTCATTCTCTTCCCAGCACCTGAAGTTCAATGCTGTATTCTCAGTCTAATATCCCAGCTTTAAAAAATACACCACCATTTGCACATAGGTCTCTGGACACATCAATGAATGTTTTGAGCATTAGGGGCTACCAACAAGTATTGGACGTGGAAGGGATCTAAACTGGGTATCCACAAATGGACTTCAGATGTTCATGTTCAATTCTGAAATTATAGGCAAATATTATGTATTTGCACATATTGTATATTGTGCATATTTTCATCAAATTTTCAATAAAGACCTCATCCAGGACCAACTATCTCACTCCAGAGTAGAACAAAAAACAAAAACAAACAAACAAACAAACAACAGCAAAAACCAAAGAGAAAAACAAAGTACCCTGGATGTTCCAAAGCCCAAAATTCAATTTTGAACACCTCTGATTCCTATTCCTTTGAGTTCCAATCTGAGAACTCAATCTCGTGCATCTCCAAGATTGAGCAAAAGGTCAAGGAAATTTTTGTCAGTGCAACAAATTTTCCCTGATGAGGTCTGTCAGCTGCCATGGAGCCAGGGAACAAACAGCAGCCAGAGCTCCAGCTCACAAGCTGTCTGAGGGCCCCAGACACCCACTCCCAGCACTTGCCCAATCTGATGCCCAACCGGAGCCTCAGATTTCAAACCCAGTATACCCAAACCTAAGCTTATCATCTTCTTGTCCAAACCTGCCTCTCCATCTATTTTGCTTAGTTGTAATAATAATAGCTCACATATGTTGGGCATTTTCAATATGCCAGGCATGGTACTAAAAGTTCTACCGACAACCTCCCATGTAATTGTTACAAAAATCCTATAAAATCCGCATTAGTAGTATACAGGATGGAAACTGAGGCACAGATTGATTGGAATATCTAGCCCTAGGTCACACAGCTAGCAGGTGGTGGGGCCAGGATTCCAGCATAGGCTCAGACTGTGTGAAGAGCCCACCTGCTTAACCAGCTGAGCAGTCTCCTTCCTGTCTTGGTTGGAGATGCCACCACCCTGTACTCAGTCATCTAGACCAAAACACTTAAGGCAATTCTAGGCTCCTCCCACCCTCTCCTCCCCAATTCCAGTGAATCACTAGGTGCTATTGATTTTATCTTTGACATTGCTCAAATCCATCTCCACCCCTACACTGTCAGTGCCACCACCTCCTAAATATCCTCCCGGCCTCCCGGCCTCCACCCCCACATCCACTCTGTACTGCTTCCAGAGCAGCCTGTTGGAAAAGTAAGTCCATCTAGATCACTGCCCTTTAAACGCCTTCACAATAAACTTCAAGTCTCTTAGCACGGCATGCAGTTCTTCTCTTCTGACTTTTACCTGTCTCCTCTGCTTCAGCGTTATCTTTTGACACTCCCCATGTCACATTTTGTGCTCCAGCTGCCTCCATCTGTATCTACCTGGCTCCAGCTCTGCTGCGCTGTTTCCTCTGCCTAGAATTGCAACCACCCTTCTCCACAACTCCACCTCCATTCCACCCTCCATCCGTCAGCTCCTCCAGATGCTTACTTTCACCTCCCCTCCTCTGGACAGATGTAATCACTGCCTCTTCTGTGTTACTGCACCTATCACAGCGAGGTACAGCACATACACTCTATTTTCTTATTCTATATGCCTACATCCTGAATGAGGGGAGGGGCTAATGTCTTATTCACCTCTGGGTTCACACTTTGCATGGTTCTGGTACACAGTAGGTGCCCAGTGTATGTTGTTCAGACTGATCTAAAAACAGAGCATTGCCTGTATTGTGGGTGGGAGTTACACCTGACTTCTGGCTCCATGCCTGGGTCCTGAGTGAAGTTACCCAATGTAGGGGTACTTGGCTGTAGGAAATGAACAGGGGATGGAAGGTAATAGAAATCCTTAAGATTTAAAGAGGAAAAAGTGCAGTTCCTTAAACTTCAGACCAGTTCTTGTTCACCTCCCCTAAAATGTTCTGTGGATAAAACTCTATTCCTTCGCTTTCCCCAGGGCAATGCAAAGTGTGGGCACAGTCACTAAGTCCTTGATTTTCCTTGTAGCCAGCAGGTTCTGAAACTCTATGGGTAATTACAGGACTGTGGGAACATTGCCTAGTAGGATTTTGTCACAAAGATTTTAACATTAGGAGAGCAGTATGTGTAGTATACTTAAGTCAGGGAGAGTGTGTGCTCTCGGTTCAAATCCTGAATCTGCCCTTTATAGCTTTTTGACCTTGAGTGAATTACTAAGTATCTCCAACTCTCAGCCTCCTCATGTAAAACGGAAATACAAACAAGCATCTATCTTGTAAAACTGTGGTCAGAAATAGAGGAGAATCAATGTAAAGGGCCTAGACTGGCATGTACTAAGAATGCAGGCAAGGGACATTAGTTATTATTCAATCAGCCATGAGCCATAGAAGATAAGAAGTCAAAGTCAATCCATGTTCTTCTGAAACAAAAACACAAATGCATAGGGGGCACCTGGATTTGAACCAGGGACCTCTTGATCTGCAGTCAAATGCTCTACCCCTGAGCTATACCCCCACACTGGTAAGCTTGCTTTTATAGTCTATCTCTCTCTCTCTGTCTCTCAACATTCTGATTCTAAAAACCTCCAGTGACTCAGGGGAGCTATAATTAGAATGTTGTCTGAAGGAAGTCTGGGCATTACAAGCTTTAGAAGAGGTTTATTATGAAAAAAGACAGGACTCCTGATCTCAGGAGCCAAGAAACTCTTCTTAGACTGGCCAGAACCCAGAGCCTTATTCCTATCCACCATATCTCACAGAAGGCAAACCTCAGTTCCAAGTAAAAATAATCAGATTCTCCACAAATGGCAACAGCACTATAATGTGGATGACTGGATTCCTGTCGAGTTTCTATTAGCCAAGGCTCCTAGCAACTGAGATTCTTATTCCTCTTCATGACTTCACAGAATTGAGCTCATAACTGGAACTCCAGATATTTGTTGCATTAAATTGACTCTGGAAAAAAATATGTATAAATAACAATTTGTGTGAGATAGCTTTTCCAAGCCACAACTGTAAGATGATTTTAGTCACACAAAAACAGATGGTCAGTGAGTTACACTCTTGTGTAACATAACTTGCCTGAAATGTGGAACATTGTCGACTTTGAAAGGTTATTTGATGAAGAGAAACAAGACTCGAGATGAGAGTCTCTTAATCAACCAAGTAAATAATTTATCCTGGTCCTACCACCAAAGATGCATTTTCGACTTGTAAACACAAGCACAATTACAGCAACCTGTATTTCCTGACCTCATAAACATCTCCTCTCACCCTAATAAATTGTGCAGGTGCTTCTTATGTAAATCTTACATGTTTGAGTCTTTCTTCTGCCAATTTCCTAGGCCACTTACATTATTCAGGCATTTCCAAGGGATCCTATGTTTGGGATGATCATTTTGTGTCAGAGTTTTGGTTGGTTGGAAGCGTAGAAGAGGCTCCCCTGCCTTAGGCTGGAACTGAATGCTAAGAAAAGAATCACAATGCATGTTTTGCTCATTGTTCTTTCCTCATGCTGGCCATCAGGGAGTTGAGATTTTAACAGTAGCAGACGTACTGTGTGCTTCATATCAAAGAACTCCAGTGCTGGAAGGGTTTTAGAGATCATTATTTCATCCACTTCTTCTTGTACACTAAGAAACAGAGATTAAGAGAAGCCAAAGAGCCTTACTTAAAATCACAAGCATGTCAGTGGCAGGATATGGACTGGGATCCACTCTACTTAGAGCCCATTAGACGGCGGGGGGGTCCTTTGGAAGCTCCCACTGCCTGAAACAATACAAGTGTTCAAAAAATGCTCGTGGGATAAATATCAGGCTGTAGTTGTATACAGGTTGACCAACCATCCTGGTTTACTGGGGACTTACCCAGTTTTAGTACTAAATGTTCTACATCCCAGGAAAGCTTTCAGTTCCAGGAAATTCCTCAGAAAATTGGGTATTTTCTAAACATTATCACTTACTTTTTCCATCGTCACAGTTTCTATCATTTCCATATACCTTCTATAGTAGTATTTACTTATTATGTGTCTTGCAGTCAACTTACTGCTTTTTTACTTAGCCTCATCCTGACCAAAAATATCCTTGAAATCATGCTAGTTGTATTTCTTTTTACTGTACATCAAAATAAATAGATAAAACTATTAAAGTATGTTAAAATCATATTTAACATGTTCCATTTACAACTTGCCATGCATGCTTCTCAACACTTTACTAATACTAATTCATTTAATCCTCAAGACAATCCAATGAGGGAGGAAATATTATCATCTTTACCTTACAAATGAGAAAACTGAGGCACAGTGAAGTTAAATAACTTGCCCAAGGTCACACAGCTAGCCAACTTGTCCATATGTCCCCAAAGTCATCCTGGAAACCCTCAGTGGTAACCATAGTTACTTATCAATTTAATATTTTAACCTGACTGGGCCACAGGGTGTTCAGACATTTGGTTAAATGTGATTCTGGGTGTCTGAGAAGGTGTTTCTGGATGAGATTAACATTTGAATGAGCAGACTGAGTAATGCAGGTTGCCCTCCCTAACGTAGGTGGGTTTCCTCCAATCAAGTTGAGATCCAAATACAGCAAAAATGCTGAGTGAGAGGGGACTCCTCTGGCCTGACTGCTTTGAGCTGGGACATCAGTCTTTTCCAGCCTCTGGACTCAAAATGAAACATCAGCTCTTCTTGAGCCTCCAACCTGCTGACTTTCAGCCTGAAACTATACCATCAGCAATCCTGGGTCTCCAGCTTGCTAACTAGAGATCTCGGGCTTTCTCAGCCTCTGTAATCATATGAGCTAATTCCTCATAATAAATGTCTTTCTATATGTATACATGTGTATGTGTGTGTGCAAGCATATACCTATATACATATACATGTGTGTATATATGTGTGTATGTGTGTGTATATATATATATTTGTGTGTGTGTATGCGCACACACGTACGTATTTGGTTCTTTTTCTCTAGAGAACCCTGACTAATACACACAGAATACTTGGGAAGAATAGTCAGGTCTGCACTAGTTTTGAGGATCCTGTCCATATTTGTTGAGATGGTATAAACCCCATGAGGCCCAAAACAGCACCTGCCACAAGACAGGAGCCGAACTGATCTGCTCCTATGTTCCTAACCCTCTGCCACCGTGAGGCCACATACATGAATTTGCTCTCAGTGCTCTCAAAACGTAAGCAAAAGTAAAAGTTAATGTTTGTTTTCATTATAAGGTATATAAGTCAAACAATCTGGTCTGATTCCAAAGCCTAGCACTCAAAGATTTTCATCAGAGCCACAAAAAAGGAGGGGATTACAAAACAAAACATCTTGCAGAGATCTCAGAAAAATAATTGTGGCAATTCTTCAAAATATGTTCAACCACTGAGTTCCAAACCACGTATCTGACAAGGGGTTAATATCCAAAATATGTAAGAACTCATACAATTCAATAGAAAAAAAACCAAATAGATCAATTAAAAAGTGGGCAAAGGACATAAACAGACATTTTCTCAAAGATGGCATACAAACAGTCATCAATTACATAAAAAAAGTTCTCAACATCATCAATCATCATAGAAATGCAAATCAAATGAAATATCACTTCACACCGGTTAGGGTGACTATTAGCAAAAAGACAAGAAATAACAAGTGTTAGCGAGGACATGAAGAAAACCTCAGGTTTCATATCCACAGGAAATGAAATCAGTATCTCAAAGAGATATCTGCACCCTCATGTTTATTGAAGCATTATTCACAATAGCAAAGACATGGAAACAACCTAAGTGTCCAGCAACAGATGAATGCATAAAGAAAGTATGTGTGTGTGTGTATATATATAATATATATACACATACATATATATACTTATATGTATATATACGTATATATACATATACATATATACTTATATACTTTATATACTTATATATACACATATATGCTTATATATGTGTATATACTTATATATACACATATTTATATACACACACATAAACACAATGGAATATTATTCAGCTATTAAAAAGAAGGAAATCTTGCCATTTGTGATAACATGGATGCAACTTGAGTGCATCATGCTAAGTGAAAAAGTTGGACAGAGAAAGAGAAATACTATATGATCTCACTTACATGAGGAATCTAAAAAGAGTCGAACTTATAGATGTGTAGTAGGATGGTGGTTGCTGGGTGCTTACTGGTGGGAGAAATAGGGTGATATTGGTCAAATAGTTAAAAACTTTCCATTATAGCACGAATAAGTTCTTTGGATCTAATGTACAGCATTGTGTCTATAGGTAATAATAAATGCTGTATTATATACTTGAAATTTGCCTAGAAAGTAAATCTTAAAGGTTCTCACAATTTTTAAAAATGGTAACTATGTAAGGTAATGGAAGTGTTAACTAACTTGATTGTAATAATCATTGCACAATGTATATGTATATAAAATTATAACATTGTATATCTTAAATATACACAATTTTATTAGCCAATTATACCTCAATGAAGCCAGGAAAAAATTTAAATTTTCAGTAATCAGAAGGGTTTTCCCCTTATATCAAGATGTTGCTCCTCAATTGAATTTTTTTCACTTTTTAATCCAAAGTTTACTCATCTGTAAAATGCAGATGTTGCAATTAGAAGATCTACTAAATTTGTTCTAATCCTGACAATTAATGGCTCACAAATTCAAATGTTACTTTCTCATGGAGGACCAAGTCAGAAAGTACAAAGATGGCCAAATAATGGCAGAACAAAATGATTAAACTGTGTGAGAGATTTCAAATACAATCCTACATTAAAAAGAAAATACATTCTTACCACGGCCACAAGATTCACCTTCAACCTTACTATCTTAATTTTTCCCCATATTAGTTTGCACAAAATATTTGCTCTTATAAATGCCTATGTCCTATGAAAAGATGCTGAACATCCCTAATTATAAGTAAATGCAAATCAAAACCACAATGAGACATTGCCTCACACCTGTTACGATAACCACTATCAAAAGAACAAAATAACAAGGGTTGTTGAGGATGTGGAGAAATTGAAACTCTTGTGTACTGTTGGTGAGAATGTGTAATTATTACGGAAGATAACATGGAGGTTTCTTAAAAACTTAGAAATAAAATTATCATATGATCCAACAATTCTACTTCTAGGTATTATCCAAAAGAATTCAAAGCAGGATCTCAAAAGACAGTTGCAGATCTATGTTCATTGCAGTATTATTCACAGAGCCAAGAGGTGAAAGTCACCCAAATGTTCATCAACAGATTAATGAGTAAAGAAAATGTGGAATATTACTCAGCCTTTAAAAATAAGGAAATTCTGTCCCATGCCTCATCATGGATGAACCTCGAGTTATGCCAAGTGAAATAAGGCAGTTGCAGAAGGATAAATATTGTAGGAGTCTAACCATATGAAGTATCTTAAGCAGTAAAAACCACAGAAACAGAAAGTAGAAATGTGGTTGCCAAAGGGCTAGGTGGTTGGGGAGGCAAAAATTAGTGTTTAGTTGGTATAGAGTTTCAGTTTTGCAAGATAAAAGCTTCTAGAATTGTGTTGCACAATGATGTGAATGTACTTAATGCTATTGAACTATACAATTAAAATGCCTAATATGGTACATTTAATGCTATATAATGTTTTACCACATTAAAAAAAAAAAAAAAAAAAAGAATTGCTCCTTTATGGTATACAGGAAAGAACATTGGGCTATGAAGTCAACGTCAACTCTGATCAATCAGTCTGACCTTTGGGCAAGCCCCTGAATCTCTCTAGATCCTCCAGCCTTCAGCTGCAGAGAGATGAAGCTGGAGTTGATGATCTCTCAAGACTCCTCCAACTTCAAACATTCCATTCTAAATAAATGAGTTGCTTTACCTTTAAAGAAGTTGGAAGTAAGTATTTCCAGAAGCAAATACTTAGACTCTTATGCATGTTCAAAGACATACCAAACATAGACACAGCTGTATGAAAGTATGTTCTGGAATGAAGCTTAGAGCACATTTAATATTCAATCATTGTTACTAAATTAATTCTAAGTCTTAGCACACTTATTTATATAGTTTTTGATTCTTTATTTTTGTTTTGATAATCTTTTTAGATGTATACTGTCTCAATCTCATTTGGAAGTAAGCGAAATACGTACCATAAAGAAATAATTAAAATATTCTAGCAGCTCTGAAGGAAAACTACCTCAATTTAAAACTCCTTGATTATATCACCTAGGAACAGCAAGTTAATGTATTATATTAATGTTGCTGAAAGCAATTCAGCTCTCAAAGGGCCCTGATTTACTTCTAGGAAGTGAATTTGGCTTGAGAAAAAAAAAAAACTATGCATATCTTTTGTCAATTTGACCAAGCTCCCATGGCCTGAAATAGCTTTAATCTTTTCCTTACAGGGAAACTCCCTTATTTATCTGGGTCCTCTACCCTACCTGAGCTAAAGAATACCTAAGCCCAGTCCCTCATTTTGTGTAAGGGGCCTGAGACATTAGTGTCTGTCTGCTCCCCACTATAGGAACCAGGTCCATATGTTTCATTATCACCAGTCTCTATGCCCAGGGACTGCCAGATCCCTGCTCCAGAACCAAACCCAAGGTTCAGAGCTCTGCTCCCTATGAACAAGTGAGCCAGGTACTAGCTTCCTCTCTTCTCAAATCTCCTAGAATTACCTGAGTCCATTTCTCAAGGACAAGGAAGAGTAACTCAGAGCCTACAGGGCAGAGACTAGAGCCATGGGAGATCATTCTCAGATAGTAAGTATAATAGCAAACTAAGTCCTAATAAAGGAATTAGCCACATGTGCCTTGGGGATTTCAGAATTGCTGTGAACCAGTGGCTGCTGTGTGCCTCCTATTTTCTCACTTTCTGAATGGGAGTATCTACTGCAGTTATCCTATTCCTGTTCCACCACCGTAGGACAGATCATCAGTCTCTTTAATTTACAGGTTTTCAGACTGAGAAGGATGGTACTTAAGAAGATGGACTTGAGGAACCATGCTGCAGGAGCCTCAATTGCATGTGGACTTTGAGTCTGAGCCTGATTTAGTAATGGAATAAGATTTTTCTAGAGTCTTTGGTGAAGTGAATATACTTTGCATGTGGGAGGAAAGTAAACAATACTGGTCATAAGACAGATTGTGTTTTAACATATGACCCCAATTTCTTTAATGTTTTTCTCATTGAATGTTTCCTCCATTTAATTCAGGCCAGCGGCTCAGGACTTCTACACCAACAGGCTATGACAAAAGTAATGCTGTGTGACTTCTGAGGCTAGGTCTGAAAAGGACGTGCAGCTTCTACCTCCTTCTCCTGGGATCCTCGCTCTTGGATCCCAGCCACCATGCTATGAGGAAGTCCAAGCTGCCACATGGAAAAGCTGAACACCTGAGGCTGATGTCCCACTAGCACCAGTCTCTACGTAGGTATTCAGGCCAACAGCCCCAACTAAGGTCCAACAAGATATGTGAGTGAACAAGTCTTTAGATCATTCCAGCCCTAGCTGAAACTATCTGCCTGTATTTCCCATCATTGCTGTACCTGTTGGGGCATTCTACCATCTCATGCCTCAACCAGGATGAGAGATTGCAGTGCCTTTGGGTCCTGTTCCTTTTCTGTCTTGCTGACTATCCCTCACCACCATCAAACACACTAGGCTACACCCAAACCCTGTCCTTCCTCTCACCTGCTTTGATTTGCTCTGATAAACTGCGCTGCCTTATAGCTGAATCTCAAAATAGTACAAACACAATGGTGCATAACATGACTATAATTAGGTAGTAAATAAGGAGAATGAAGTCGTAGTCTAATACTTGACACTTAGCATTATAATCTGTTGAGATGAGCCTGAGACTTCTGATTTTTTTGTTTTGGCACCTAAATCTAGCAAATTGCACTACGTCTCCATCTCTACACTGATATAGTACAAGAACCAATGATCAATGGATGACAAGCTTTTACAAATCTCCAGCTTCACTTGGTAGAACCCCAAACCAGATACAACTGCCTCAGACCCCTCTCCAGGCAATCCAGGATTCCCTATCAGGAGGGGAGTGCAGCAAGCAACAACTTCCTGGTCAGTAGCTACCACTCCTCCTACACACTCAGTCTCCTTTGGACCTGAAATCTCAAGCCTTCAAAGAAGTGAGATGTTCTCCTTCTCCCAAAATGCCATCTGGCACACAGCCCCTAAGCCTCTGCTCTCTACTTCCTTCTGCCAGGCAATGCCATCAACACTCTTCTCACTGAAAGGCCATGTGTTACATGTTGCTACAATAATCCTCAAGATACTGAAAGTAATGCCAAGTGAAAGACCAAGGGGGTGGGTGGAGGGCTAATGGGCTGGATGAAATAGCCACTTGATTGCTAGTTCATACAAGATGTGGCAGCAACTCTTTTTCTGGCTTGAGATCTTGGATGTCACATCTTAGAATCAGGTGGCAAAGCATCTGTGAAGGGCAATGTGGCATCCCAGGCAGTGGGTGGTGAGATCAGGAAGAAAAAATGGAAATCAACAGATGGTGGATCCTACAGCTGAGAACCGATTCTTCAATTTGAAATGGTTAGAATAAACATTTTAAATGGAGCTTGGTAAAGATCGAGTTATTTTACCATTGACCAAGCTCTTGGCCTCTAAAAGGTCTTAAATTTTTATTTCCTTTGCTTTCATGAAAGTTTCTTTGCTTTCCAGGAACTTCAGGGGGAAAAGGTTAAGTAATGGAGGGAGGGAAGAGAGAGGGGTTGGCAGATCAAACCCAGGACTTAAAAGTCCCAGATTCAAACCTTGAAATCCCCAGATATTTTATGTTATAAAAAGATGTCCCACTTTCAGAATCCAGTTCTGTAAATAGTTTTCAGAAGTCAGGGGACTTGCAAAGATTTAATTTGCCTGACAAAAAATTTCATTGGCATTTTCTATATTTCCTAGTGCCACCCTCTATGATTTTCGATCCCTAAACATCTAAATTAATGTGGACATCTGCTTCTAGCAAATATAGTCAGAGCTGCCCTGCCACTGCCTATTTGCAATCATAAAACCATAGGAATAAAAGGAAGAAGAAGTTAAATGGAACAACTCAGCCCAGCTTCCTGGAACTAGGGCCTTTTGTAACTTGCTCCCCTCCTCCTACCCCGTATCCTGCCCCCTCTCACCATGTCCCAATCTAATGTCGTAATTCAACTGCCAAATACGCGTAATAGGAAACATAAACCACAATCCCATTTGTTCTATAATCATTCAAACATCACCAAGTTTTTGTCAGGACAGAAAAATGAAAACTATGTGAATAAAAACTACATTCAAGGAATCTGTACACCCCCAGCCATTTAAGCCACAAGCTTATAATGAGGAGAATCTCACACTTTCTGGAAAGGTTGGCACTTTGCTCCTGGCCTGATGGTCATTATGTCTCCCCGACTTGGCTCCGGCTGCAGGCCAGCACTGTCCAGTGGCCATGGAATGTGGACTGTGAATGCAAGCTACCTATGCCATCTTAAATTTCCTAGTAGCCACAGTCAAAGAGGAAAAAGAAACAGACTACATTAATCTTAATCATACTTTTTGATTTTGTGTTTTTTTCAGTTTGAGAGCAGGTACTGTTTATTAATGGGCCAGATTAGAAAAAATAATCGTGGTAGGCACGTTTATTCTTCTAATAAGCCTATTGATCTGGTCTTCCCTGTTGTCAGCAACTCCACCTTCTACAAAATTGGTCTTTTTCTTCATTCCACCTTGTTGAGAGGATAATTTGAAGGTCCACAGGAAGTTATTTTTTCCAACAGTATAGATCCCATGAATCAGATCCTCTATGTAGATGATGCCATATTAACCAAGAGATAGAGCAATCAAAGTATTATCTGTCGGAGCAAGTCGCTTCTTATTGATTTTGCTATAGCCATGTTTGTAGATTAGTTTATTTACTGGCTTCTGATTTGGGTATGCTCATGCAATATATGGTTCTACAAACCTCAGCATGTTATTGAATCCCTGCTGAGCTTCACAAAGTTTCTATGGAAGATTTGACGAAGGCAACGAAGTTGCAACACCTTTCAGACCTTTGGGCTCACCCAGTTGATAACCTCTGATCCTGATGACAAAAGCCAATTTGGGTTCTGCAGGTACACAGAAGTTGCCAGCTTTTCTTGCCATCCTCGCCATTCGAATTTCAGTTCTGTACATCTGCCTATATTCCTTGTGATAGTGCTTTGCTTTTTCATAGATAAGCTTCCTCCTTACCTTTTGAAGCATCTTTTGGGCAAACTTATTTCTCAGGTGCTTGATCATCAGCTCTGCGAAATTCCTTCACTTTTTCTTAAGGGATTCTGGTACAGCAGGAACCTTCTTCTTCTCTTCGACACCCTCCCTGGTTCCAGCCGGAAAAGAGAGTTGATAATACTTTTTAACCCAGTACCTCCAAAATCATTTCAGCATATAACCTATTTGTTAAAAAAAATTGAAATATCTTATAGTCTCTTTCACACAAATTCTTCAAAACTCAGTATTTACACAATTCAGACTAGTCCCATTTTAGGTCCTCGATAGGTGGCTAGTGACTAGCTTAATAGATAGCACAGGTGTACGCAGATAAGCCTTTCCTTATTTATACGGCAAAATGTGTTCCTTTCTAAAAGAAAATGCCCCTCCTGAGTCAGGCAACTGGAAATAGTAATTCCTTTTCCTTAAATAAGCTTACCAGATAAAACACAAAACACCTACTTAAATTTGAATTTCCGATAAGTAACAGATTATTTTTAGTATAACTATGTCCTAGTATTGCATGGAACATACTTATGCTATAAAAATTCCTCAACGTTTATCTGAAATTCAAATTTAACTGGGCTTCCGGTATTTTTATTTGGTAAATCTAGCAACCTCACCTGAATTCAACTCAAGTAAGAAATGGAGGGGGAGGAATAAAATATGGCAGCTGCTGAAGGCAGCAGCAGATGATGGTGCACCAGGAAGTCAGAGGCAGGCCTGCCGGGACAGCCACTGTAAGAACCACCATCATTAAGGGTGAGTAATGGAAGCACCTGGGAAAGCACCAGGCTGAGCAGCAGGGGTCGCCACCTCTCTGGAGCCTGTGCCCGTGCGCCTTGTTTTCTCTTTCTCTTTCCATGAATTTTACCAAGATACCTGCACATCTTGTAAGGATACACATTTTGCAAGACCTTGGTCTTAACATGGCACCTGCAGCTTTAAATTTTGCTATGGATTTTCCATGCTAATAAAAAAAAAAATTAGGGGCTGGGCGCGGTGGCTCCCGCCTGTAATCCCAGCACTTTGGGAGGGCAAGGTGGGCAGATCACGAGGTCAGGAGTTTGAGGACCAGCCTGGCCAACATGGTCAAACCCCATCTCTACTAAAAAATTGCACAAATTAGCCAGGTGTGGTGGCACGTGCCTGTAATCTCAACTACTCAGGAGGCTGAAGCAGAATTGCTTGAACTCGGGAGGTGAAGGTTGCAGTGAGCCAAGATAGCACCACTGCACTCCAGCCTGGGCAACAGAGCAAGACTCCATCTCAAAAAAGAAAAGAAAAGAAACATATATATTAATCAGAGCTCATGCCATGGGCGAAGAGATAGAAGTATTGAGTTTTTTCCTTCACTAGGTATTCTTTTGTGTGCTCCAAGTGAGAGGCGGGAGGCATACTCAAAACATTTTCCTAAAATTCCTAAAAATTCCAAAACAGTAACCTAGTTAGAGCTAAGGGGCATAAGGATTACAGAACTTTTGAGAAAATGTTTTCTTCAGACGGCTAATGCGCTCAGCTAAGATCCAGACAGTCTGATGCAGTAGGTCAGGGGTGGGGCCTGAGAATTTGCAATTCTAACAGTTTCCCAGGTGATGCTAATACTGCCAGTCCAGGAAACACGCTTTGAAAACCACTGTTTTAGATTATGAGAGTGTTTCCATGGGGATATAAATAGCCCTTCTGAAGACGTTTTGCTGTGTTCTATAGTTACAGTTTCCTCAAACTAAAAACTCAGAGAAGATAAACTGCTTCAGCAGTGATCCTGTGGGCCAGTGGCCTCTGTTATTGCTGTTGACCATGCAAGTGAAGGATGCAGGTTATTCACATCATGAGTCAGATGGCTTATTTGCAACACTGCAGGCTGGAGAAAGAAGTGACTCAAAGGTGATCTATTGAGAAAGGTATCCCAAGCTAGACTCTTCCCACTTCCTGGTCACCTCTTCCCCCTCCACCCTTCATCCATTGTGCTTCCTCCTCATCAGCCCTGAATTTCCCCAGTCTATCCATCTACCTCAGCCTCCAGCCAATCCTATGCTGGGTCACGGGAGGGTGACCGTAGCCAAACCTCAAGGCTACCACCACCCAGAAAGTTTTTTACCTAGCCAGCTCAGTGGTAGTTAGCAGGCCCACTTGGTAGCAATGTTTTCGGGTCCCCAGAATCACTAGACAGTTACTTTCCTGTCCTGGAGGAGAGAGCTCGACATATTGGTCCCAGGCAAATGAAGAAGACGAAACTCTATATCAGGGCAGTAACAATGAGCCGCCATGAGATTTTCAGCATTTACAAAAGGCATTCTTCTGTTTAACCTTTTCTGACTCAATACCTTATCTCTAGGCACCTTCCATCAGCCTTCCTTTCCAGCAGGCTTCTGGGAGGGACATTGTTCTCCTCCCTCTTTTATGGATTTCCTTTTAGAGCTCTCTCCAAGGCTTCCCTTTCCCCAGGCCCCCCTTGCCCATGCCATCCATCCAGTAAGGACCAAACACTACCCATTTAAGGACTTTATCACTAAATTAGAGTTTTAAAGAATGCCCAGATCAAACATAAGGAAGCCCCAAAGATTCAAAACACCTTATCACATTCTCCTAGACTTTGTCTCTCTTCTATCCCAAGAAGCCCAGTTACCGTTTCTGCTCTCTTTTATCTCCAAGGATAGAGAACATCAGCCACATCAGCCATCTTGTGCCCTGCTTGCTGAGAGGAGCTTTTCTTCCATGAAGATCCCTTGATGCAGAGCCCTTCATTTTGGCAAGAAAGAAAGTTTAGGGAAGATCAATAATGGTGACCTAGGAGGATATTTAGCTTCCTCTTTATCTCGAGTGAAAAATACTCCTGAGAGGAACTTAAAAAGGATCTTCGAGAACCAATGGAGAGGCAGCATGCTGGCTACAACAAAGACCTGATTTTCACTAAGTGTCTGCTTAGAATTTCACCCAGAGCTGTGGCTAGACAAACCCTAGCCTTGTCCCCAATTTATAGAAATAAACAAATTATTGTTAATAAACCTATGTTGCAAATTAAATAAATCTTAAAGTGCAAGCAATTATTTCTCTCTTACTATTCTTAATGGAGTCAGCTCATTTCCACATGTAATAGCCAATGTCTGGAACCCATTTACCATTTGCTTTAGATGAAAATTTCTCCGGAAATCAAAACTAATATTCACTTTGCATTTTCCTTCTCTTCTTTTGAAAGGGAAGTGACCAGGAAGTCTTCGTATGTCCTGACTTCTTTCTTTCACATTTCATTGTTCTAATAAACTAGTATTTCTCCAACTGTGGTCAGTGGGGCCACTTTCATAAGAAATGCCTGGGATGGTTGTTAAAAATGCAAATTATTGGCCTCATCCCAAACATACTCAAGTGGAGTGGGGACTTGCCCAGAAAATCTCTTCTAACAAGCTCCTTAGGTAATTCTTCACTACAATAAGTACCGTTTATATTTACCCTACAAGTGTTTTAAAGGCACCAATGTCCCTAGAAGCCGGGGTTTGACAAAACTACCCCGACTCTGAAGCTCATTACTCTGCTGGTTTAATTATGGCAAAAAGCACAAATGTTACTCTAGATGGGACTCAACATTGGGTCAAATAGTGTTTCTTTGTTTTTTCCTGCTGTACTTTGCCCTTTATTACTTCTTCCCCACTTCCCTGTCTTAGCATGCCATTATCTGCAATTCATTTCATACTTATTATTCATAATTCAATCTTCATACAATGATTTCTATGATTCTATGACACTGTGATTCTATGACATTAACTCAGCTGACATTTCTCATCCTGACAACCTAACTCATCCTCCAGGTTAACAACATCAGTGCTTGCAGTACAGCTCACCCCTTTTCCTTAAGCCTGGAAACCACCTTGTTTATTCCTTTTTACAGTAGCCTGAGCTAAATTGATCCTTGTGAGTAAACCATCCTAGGTCTTCATTTCCCCAATTACATTGCCATATTGCCCTTTCCCACACATACTTGAAATACCAACATCCACCCTCAAGGTAGAGATGGCTTATTAAGCCTTCCTTTGTACTGATCACATACTATAAACACGTTTTAATTATTATAACTATCTCACTGTAATGTAATATTTGTTTACCTCTTTGTTTCCCCTACTAGATCTAAACTACTCCTAAGCAGGCATTCGATTAATTACTCTGCTATCTCCAATATTTAGCCTAGTATCTGGTCACATAGTGGGCATTTAATATTAACATTGGGCTAACCTACTGTCAAATTTTTATGGGCAAAGATGCTGTATCATTTAATGCTGCCCCATAAAATGCTGACTTGTTATGCCACTATTTATTCTCGTAAATGTTATGACTGTATATATGGAATACATACAATAATGTTTACTATATACAGTACATCTGAGCAGTGAATTTAATATATGTTTTTCTTATGACCAGACTGCTGGTAGAGTCTAAAGCAACACTGTCTCCTAGAGTTCTCATTAATGATGGTAATATTCTATGGTAATATTCACTGTCCAGTATGGTAGCTATTACTTACATAGAGCTAATAAACTCTTAAAATGTGTCTGAGGAAGTGAATTTGTAATATTATTTTATTTTCATTGATATCACTGTAAACAGCCACATGTGGCTATGATATTTTAATGCTCTCATCCAGAAAGTACTAATGAACTCAACTATGCTTCCTTCACTGTGGACAGAGCCTGGAAATCTAGTGTTTGCTCGGCAGTGGTATTCCCGGAGCAGCAGCAGATGGGAACAGTCAGCTGAGGTACAGAGAAGAATTCTATCACTGACATCATTTAGAATTGCTGGTGCTCAGCAATAACAAAGCAGACCAATTTTTTGTCTTATTACTGTTTTTAAGCTCTTTACAGACAATGCGCCCACTCATTGCCTGTACCCACAGGGGACTGCTCCCTCCAATACCACCCTTGTTATACCACTATCTTTGGTCACTTTGTCTCTTCCTGCCCTTATGCCATGTTCCAGTGAAGGTTTTTGACTCCTGATGGATAACAAAAAGTTTGCAAGTAATTGTGCTGAAAGTGACTCAAAAGTGGCGAGGAAGATTATCACACTGAGTATTAAAACACAAATTTTAAAGCAGTTCAAGATGCCTTCAGAGAAACGGCAGGGAAAACAGGGTGCCTGTCAAAAGTAGTCAGGGCATTACCACTGCAGCTTGGGAAGAATGACCAAAATTGAGGGAATCATAACCTAAAAACTTTGGCCTGAGGCATCTCCTAACTTTAGGAGATTTTAAAAGAATTCAAGGGCCAGGCATGGTGGCTCATGCCTGTAATCCCAGCACTTTGGGAGGCTGAGGTGGGCAGATCACAAAGTCAGGAGTTCGAGACCAGCCTGGCCAAGATGGTGAAACCCTGTCTCTACTAAAAATACAAAAAAAAATTAGCTGGGCATGGTGGCACATGCCTGTAATCCCAGCTACTCAGCAGGCTGAGGTAGGAGAATTGCTTGAACCCGGGAGGCAGAGGTTGCCTGGGCAACAGAGCAAGACTCCATCTCAAAAAAAAAAAAAAAGGAATTCAAGGTAGTTACAAGATCAACTACAGAAAAGCACCTTCAGAGAGATTATGTTCTGCTAACACTACCTCTTGCTCATTTTGCTCATTTGGTTGGTCTCCCAGTTCCAAGAATTCATCCCATGCCTAAACAAGGAATGCCTATACTTCTCTATCAACCAGCTACCTAAACCCTGAACACCAATCTGGAAATGATAAACTATAAAAAATTAAATCCAATGTAGAGAAGCAATGGATATTGCTGGCTGGGTGGAAATTTAGTAGTAATATGGGCCTCATCTTCTACAGCCTGTGTGCTTACAAATTGGTCTAGAACATAAAGCACTTTTTAATGTATAAGTCTATTTGTTCCCATGCAAATGAATTCATTATATATTTAAGGGAGAAAAGCTTACAATATAGCATGTGCAATATAATCCTGATGTGTATGTGTGTATGTATGTGTGGTAGCCACTAACTACATAGTGTATCTGCATATGTGGTACACATGGTATGTGTGCAAATATGTACTGTCTATACACAATCAGTGAACAAGATACAGAGGACGGTAGAGAATGTAACCAAAAAGTAGCAGTGAATATGTCCATAGAGTAAAATAACAAGTAGTTTATTCCCAAATTCTACAATAAATGCAATCAAATAAGAAATTTTCTTGAAAAGCATAGAGCAAATAAGAAAAATTATTTTTAAATGTCAGTATATTCAAATCTGTTTGTTATTAAATATATCTTGTAGGTTACCACCTTATCTGACAGCTCTCAAATTCTCAGATTTAGGTACTAGTGTTTTGTTTGTTTGGCGTGATTTGGTTTGATTTGTAGAATTCACTCATACCTATCTGCCATGTACAGCTAAAAGTTGTTTGCCTTGGCCAGTATAAGGATTTATGCTCAGTTTTCTCCTAAACAGCTTTTGGTCAATGATCGTTTGCCTAAAGATGTCAGTAAAGCCGTGGATTGGGTGCATTTCCTCTTTACACAACTGCTCTGGAATATTGCACTTTATTTAGGATGATCTGAAACCATGGTTCTCAAACCTTTTTGAAATCAAGGACAAGACAAAGTCTCCATAGACACCTGCTTCATCTGTTTCTGCTCAACACTTTTAGAAACTGGACACTTGGCATTGCTTTCATGTAGACACCAATAAGGTTACATGAAATACATTATTATTTTATCCACCAAACCAAAACATAGATACTGTCATAATACTAAATGCGATAGAGAGCTGCCTAAGATGGCCAGCTCAATGAATCTTGGGCATCACCCAGACACCACTGAAAATTCTGATACTCTGGAGATCGCCTGTGTTACAGGAGGGATGGATGGTAAAACCAGATACAGCATATGCTGTAGATTGATATCTAATGCAAATAAAAACAGACCTTTGAATTTTAAATTAGATATAAAGTTGTTCCACCATATGAGCAATTCTAAGGCAATTAGAAACTGAGGCTGCCTAGTTGGATGGTTGGACTCGCGCAATAAAATAACCTTGACAAACTAGAGCTCTGAATGAGGCAATTCTGGACATCTGGGTTGCGCTGCCAGCTCCTCCACTGATTGGCTGTTTGCTTTGGGCAAGCTAGTCTCTGTCTGCGCTTTCCCTTCCTTAGCTAAAATGTAGCCATTACTGCCTGACTTTCAGATTTGTTGTGAATATCAAATGAGTGTACGTGAAAGTAGAAATATAAGTTATTATGTTCAATGTTTATATTTCTTCATGCATTCTCACAGAATTTGGGAAGGGAGGAGAACTGAACAGGTATGCTCTGTCAACCATCTTGAACAGGCAGATTCATTGTTAATATTATTATCGACAGGTAAGAAAAAGTTTTGTGAAAAATGAGAGCTACCTATTCAGGCTTTTCCTAAGATGTAAATTATAGCTTGAGAGTCTTTTGAATCACCTACTGATTTGCCACTGCTGATCTGCTCAAAGTAAGCCTTCTAAACGCAGTAAGGAATTGGCTCTAGACATCTTCCTAAAGGCAGAGATCAGGGGAAGATGGGGTGATGGACGGATGGAGCAAATGAAGGGAGGGGGAAACTGAGGAACAGCTTATCTGCAGGATAAAAATAGAAGAGAACAAGGTTCAGGGCTCCTGAAGAGCCAGCCAAGAAGGACAACCCAGACAACAGACAAGGAAATCAGGCCAAAAATGTCTACTACTTTAGTATTTGGGTTAGCCCTGGTCTATTTCCCTGGAAAAATGAGCAGTACAAACCTTCAGTTACTACTGAAATAAATATAACTAATTTAAATGTTTAGGTTCGAAACCTTAATTTACTACTAAAATAAAAGCAACAACAAGAACCTTTGTTCTCAAAGCAGCAGAGAGCTGAGGGGTGCTGTTCAGCTCCATCAAGAGGAAGTCAGAGACAAGAAGTGTCTCCTAGCATGCAGAAAGGGGTAAACAGGACATCAGCATGCAGTGTGGGAGAGAAAAGAGTGTGAGAGTAATCCAGATTCAAATCCAGACCGTGCCACTTCCACATTATGAGATTTGGGGGGGTGGATACTGAAATTCTCCAAGTCTTCCCTCTATCACTGGCAGGAAAAAAAGAAAGGTAACAATTATAACACTGTTATGGGCTGAATTGTGTCCCCCCAAAATTCTTGTATTAAGGCCCTTACCCTCGGTACCTCTGAATGTGGCCTTTACAGAGTTAATTAAGATGAAATGAGATCATTGAGGTGGGCCCTAATCTAATAGGACTGGTGTCCTTATAAGAAAAAGAGATTAGAACACAGAAACACATACAGGGAAGATCATGTGAAGACAGATGGGGAAAATAGCCATTTACAAGCCACGGAAAAACAACTTCAGAAGAAATCAATCCCACTGATAGCTTGATCTTGAACTTCCAGCCTCCAGAACTGTGAGGAAATAAATTTCTGTTGCTGAAGCCACCCAGTCTGTGGTACTTTGTTATGGCAGCCCCAGCACTCTAATATCAATACCAATGTTACAGAGGGTTTGTGAGGATTAAATGAGAAAATATTAAAAAGCAGGAGAAAATAGACACTCAGTGGTTATCTTTCCATCCCTTTCCTGGCTAAAATGGTGCTTAATCTGCAAGTTGGCTGTTTGGGCAGAAGAGGGTCAAATCAACAAGGGACCATTAGATAACAAAAGTTCAACCCATGAGGCTCTGAACTCTAAAATCTATCATTGGTACAGACTCTGAGTAACCTAAGAAACACATTAGTGCAGAAACGATTTCATTAAAATATTATTTTCTACTTTCAGAAGTTATCATAGAATTTTTGTGATCCTCCAAATTGATGATTTTCTAAGGTCTCTCAAAAAAAAAGAGCTTATATATGCTATTTGTTTCTATAGATGACTACATGACTAAGACATGAAAAGTTCTTTTTTTTTTTTTTTTGGAAACAAAGCCTTGCTCTGTCGCCCAGAGTACAGTGGGCGTATGGAGTACAGTGGCGCGATCTCGGCTCACTGCAACCTCCGTCTCCCAGGTTCAAGTGATTCTCCTGCCTCAGCCTCCTGAGTAGCTGGGATTACAGGTGCACACCACCACGCCCGGATAATTTTTGTATTTTTAGTAGAGACGGGGTTTCACTGTGTTGGGCAGGCTGGTCTCGAACTCCTGACCTCATGATCCACCCCCCCCCCCACGGCTGCCCAAAGTGGTGGGATTACAGGCGTGAGCCACCGCACCCGGCCGAAAAGTTCATATTTCATACCTATACCCAACTCTGTGACTCCAAAAGTAGAAGCAAGCCTGTCAACTGCCCACAGTTTGGTCCTTCGAAGTAACTGAGTAGCCAAGAGTCTCACTTCTTAGTTACTGCGCACCATACTTAGCGATTCAGCAGGTTTTCCTCTCCTAAAGGCCAGTTCCCATAGACAACCGATAGATGGCACTAGATGGCTACAAGAAATAAAGTTTCTTTGAGAAAAAAACAAACTTTGTACTGTAGAAATTTTCAAACAAATAAAACTAGAGAGAATATAATGAACTCCCATGTACCCATCAGCCAGTGTCAGCAGTTTTCAACAAGTGGCCAATCACGTTTACTTATCCTGCCCACTGGATTATTTTGAATCAAATCTCAGACATCTTAATGTCATCTATGCATAATTTTTAATAATTTGATAAAAATTAAGGGCAAGATGAGCATCTTGATCAGGCTATAATCTGTTAGAATTTTTGTTTTTTTAAATCTCAAAAGTTTAATTCACAAAGAATTTTTTTTAATGAGCAATTTATACCGCTTCATTTCAGTGGCTCTTAACTCAAAGTACTGCAATTCATTGTTTTTTCTTCCCCACCAAACACCCCCTTTTAACTCCCAGCCCTTGTTTCTTCCACCTCTGCCATTTTCATATCCTCAGGCTCCTTAAGCAATCATAAAGTAAAAACTTCACTTTTTTAAAACTGATTTTGTTTAGGCAACTTACAGTTTTGTCAGTTTTATTACATATTGTTTTCCTGTTATTTATAATGAGGAGAGTTAAACAGGTCAGTGAAACAATTACATTTTCAACTAATTTTGTTCATGGAAAGTTTTTAGGTGAGTCTTGTGTTTAAAAACAACAATAACGATAATTTTTCATCCTAAGGGCATTATGATGTACTCTCCATAATTAACTGGGTTCTGACTCAATTTCACATTCACCACAAACCCTGACCACACATTTAGGCTAGAGAAGCAGAGGCTGTAAAACAGCAGACCTCAAAGAGCGGCATGGGGTGGGAAGAAACTGGACTTGGAGAAGATATGACTTGGGTCCTTGATCTGACCACCTATCACTACAGGACCTTGGACAAGTCACTTAGCCTTTCTATGCCTCAATTTCCTCTTCTGCACTAAGGGAATAATCATACCTTCTCAACTTATCTAACAAAATTATAGTAGAGATGGAGGGAGATGATTGTGAAAGCGCATTTCCATTCATAACATGCTGCACGCCCCCATGAAGTTAGGCAACATGGTGGTACAGAGCAGGGGTTCAGGTGTCAGACAGATCTGGATGTGAATCCTAGTGATGCGTGATCTTGGGCAGGTAGCTTTACCTTTATGAACCTGTTTCAAAACCTATAAAATAAGGATAATTACAGAACATGTATCATAGAGTTATTTTATGGATTTAAAAACACGTGCAGGTAAAGCACTTAGCAGAGTGCTTGACTTATTTCTAGGATAAAGAACCTCAGAATTACAGCAGCCAAATAGACTTTGGAGAATATCTCCAAAGAGAACACTTTAAGGCTGCTCATTCAAGCTCATCTCTGTTTCCTGGCATCAAACTCACCACCGAGCTTCCTTAAACTTCTCAACTGGCCCCTTGGCCCATTGTGGCCTTCCCAGGGTCCTTTAGACCAGGCAAGATGAGGTTTTAGTCAGAGCTGTACTTCTAGAGCTAAAACAAAGACAAACTGAGCTCCTAGGATGAAGGTCAGAGAATTCATGTTCTTTCCTTAGCCTTCTTGTTATCCCACGGGTAATTTCATGCAGTCATGCGCAGATGTTGCTTAAGGAAAATGACTATTGCTGCTCTGCCACAGACAGTGATGAGTTATGATGCCAAAATGCAGTGACTCACTTGCTTCCTAATACCATTCACCTACGTGCTGCTTTATCCATCTCTAAAGAGGCTACAGGTGCGTGACTAGGGGTTTCCCCAAGCAATTTGCCTCCTCAGTCTCAAGTGGGAGGAACGTGGGAAAAAGCAGATGCCTTACAATAAGTCTGGTCTCAGTTCTCACAAAAGTCTGTGGGATTCGCAGTAAGGGAATTAACATCAATCTGATCTTATTATCTCATCTGCCATTTTAAAATCAGCCTCCCACTCAAGTGTGATATTTTATACTGTTGATGCTCTTAAAATTGGGATCTTAACAAAGAAAAGCTTGCAACAGATGCATGACTACTGCTCAAATCATCGCTGAGGCACTTAGAGACCCAGAAAAGATCTTATGTTTGGCTTACAGTGTTTCTAAGAGCAGTGGAATGAGGGAGGGTTTCTTTGCATATTTCCTGTAAAGCTCCATGTAAACAAACTTACACCAGTAAATACAGCCACCTTCTCATCTTTTGTGACAGCAGCCACAGCCAGGGCTTTTGATATTCATACAAAACCTAAATGTGACATGTAAACAGGAAGAGAGATATAGAGAGGTAATTACCCTCTTATAAGGGGAGGAAAGACGGAAAGGTGGTCACCAAGGATAGCATCTCTCTCCCACTCACAGAAGAAGCCCTAACATTTCCCAAACCTATCTGACCAAATGATACAGTGAGTTAATAAATTACGTAATAGGCCGGGAGCAGTGGCTCACGCCTGTAATCCCAGCACTTTGGGAGGCCGAGGTGGGCAGTTAATGAGGTCAGGAGATGGACACCATCCTGGCTAACATGGTGAAACCCCGTCTCTATTTAAAATACAAAAAATTAGCCAGGCATGGTGGCGGGGGCCTGTAGTCCCAGCTACTCGGGAGGCTGAGGCAGGAGAATGTTGTGAACCTGGGAGGCGGAGCTTGCATTGAGCCAAGATCACGTCACTGCACTCCAGCCTGGGCAACAGAGCGAGATTCCATCTCAAAATAAATGAATCACATAATAAATGACAAATGATACAGCATGTTAACACCAAGAGGGGACTCCTTGGTTAAAAAAATAAATAAATTCAAGAAATACTAGATTAAAGAAGTCACTTTACTGCAGGATTTATCAGAGCCTCTAATATTTCACTGTGTCTTATAACACTCTAAGAAAGCAAAGTGTGTCTGAAGCATTTCCTAAGTATATTTTATCATGAAACCCCTTATGTACAGATTATGTAAGAAATGGGGGAAAGTTCCCTAGACCTATATGTTTTGAAATCCTGTATGTTCAAAGGGTTGCATTATCCCACAGTAGGTAAAGATCCAAACATAGAAATAAGCAAACCTGTTTTAGGTTAAAGATTTTGCATTCTGGATCTACCAACTGCTAGCTAAATGCCTCTTGGCGCTTGTTCCTTTGAAACACACACTGTCATGAACTTGCCATCCCTCTCAGCCTCAAACTCCAGTTGCCATTAAAGGCAGTAGTCTATAACCATCTGTTAGGGGTTGAATTATGTCCCTCTAAAATCCATGTGTAGAAGTACTAACTTTCAGTACCTAAGAATGTGACACTATTTGGAGACAGGGCCTTTACAGAGGAAATGAAGTAAAAATATCATAAGGGTGGGGTCTAAACCAATATGACTCTTCTCCTCCTAAAAAGGGGAAATTTGAATACAGAGACATTGTTAGAGGAAAGACAATGTGAATTGAAAAAGAGAAGATGGCCGTCTACAAGCCAAGGAGAGAGTCCCGGAACAGATCCTTCCTTCACAGTTCTCAGAAGGAACCAACCCTGTTGATAACTTGATCTTGGGCTTCCAGCCTCCAGAATTGTGAAGATAATAAATTTCTGTTGTTTAAGCCACCCAACGTGTGGCACTTTGTTACTGCAGCTGTAGCAAACTAATGTAGCATCTTTACAATCAGCTTTCACTGCATCTATTTATTCATCAAATACTTACTGAAAGCTTGCTAATTCCCAAGACTGTTCTGGGTGCTAGAGACACAATGGTGAACAACTGCAGGCACCTTCCCTGCCATTATGGATCTTACAATCTAATAAAGAACACAGATGTGAAATCAAATAATCACTTATGAATGTAAAATTACAAAAAGAAAATAACTAAAAAGAGACAATGAGGATGCTAAATCATTCACATAAGCAGGTGCATGACCTCATCTGGGGTGTCAAGAAAACTTCCTTGAGGCAATGACATATGAGCTGGGACTTGAAAGATTAGCAGGAATTGGTAAAGTAACAGGAGGATGTGAAAAGTGTTCCCAGCAGAGGGAGCAGCACGTTCAGGGATAAGAGGGGAAGCTGAAGCGGGCAAAAGGAAGCCAGGGGGATTGAAGTCATCAAGGCCGCAGATCACCTCTCAAGCAAGTCCTTGCAATTTGATTTTAGAATGTAGATATTTATCTTAAGACACCTTTTTATGACCTCAGATGAGTGAGCAATTCCATGTCTAAGTATATACCCAAGAGAATTGAGGACATAGGTTCGCACAAAAACATGTTTACAAGTGTTCATAGCAACATTATTCATAAAAGACAAAAAGTAGAAAAAACCCAAATGTTCATCAACTGAGGAATGGATACACAAAATGTGGTGTCTCCATACAATGGATATTATTCAGCCATTAAAATGGATGGATTAATGATATATACTACAACACGGATGAGCTGTGAAAACACGATGTTAAATAAAAGAAGTCAGTTACAAAAGACCAATGTATTGTGTGGTTCCACTAATATTAAATGTCCAGAATAAGTAAATCTATAAAAACAGAAAGTAAACTAGTGGTTACCAAGAACTGGGGGAAGGGGAAATAGAGAGTGATTGCTAACAAGTACAGTTTCTTCTGGTGATGATAAACTGTTTTCCATTCAAATAATGGTGATATTTACATAACTTTGTGCATAAACTAAAAAAGCACTGGATCGCATACTTTAAAAAAGTGAATGTGGCTGGGTGTGGTGGCTCACACCTGTAATCCCAGCACTTTGGGAAACCAAGGCGAGTGGGTCACAAGGTCAGGAGTTCAAAACCAGCCTGGCCAACATCTTGACACCCCCGTCTCTACTAAAAATAACAAAAATTAGCCAGGCATGGTGGTGCTCACCTGTAGTCCCACCTACTCAAGAAGCCGAGGCAGAAGAATCACTTGAACCTGGGAGGCAGAGGTTGCAGTGAGCCGAGATTGTACCACTGCACTCCAGCCTGGGTGACAGAGCGAGACTCCATCTCAAAATAAATAAATAAATAAAAGAGTGAACGTTATGCTATGTGGATTATACCTCAGTTTTAAAATATATCAGAAAAAAGGACAAAGAGAAGCACTTCTTTTTTTGGCAGTGTGGCAGACTGAATCCATTACCACTCCCACTGAAAACTAAATGATGCCACCAAAATATTCAAACTATATTTTAAACATATTGGTAAGCTTGCAAGAAACCAAGGAATAGTTAGAGGCCAAAATAAAAATGAAAAGAAGTAAACTGAATGTTAAAGTTGGCTCTTACCTTGAAGTCATTTGCCTGGTCAAGTTACTGATTTTCTGTTTCCATGACTTATAGAATATGGAGGACAGATAACAAAACCCACAGCCCAACCAACGTGGATGATCTTATAGCAAACACCTCTATCTAAAGCTAGGATTCCCCAAAGGTATCCAATTTGGGCATAAGGGTAGACAATTTAGGTTGATCCATAAGAAATTGCCAATATTTGATTATTTTTGACTTAGGAAAAACAATTTTCTATAGTTCAACCTACACTTAGCCCTCAGTGATCCCCGTATCTAAACTCCCAGAAATTGCAAGGAAAATTGCACTTTAAAACTTGGAAATGAGTAAAGAGGAAAATAATTCCCTTGAGGAATAAATGTTCACTCAGAAATACATGCTTAGGAAAGACATTTTTGAAAAACAGGAACAAGTAAAGACATTTTCAAATGCCTAACAGATGGACCAACAGATTCTCACTAAAGAAATTTGTAATGAATGTTCATCCTACAGAAGAAAAGTGATTCCAGATGAAAGAGCCAAGATGAAAAGAAATGTCACTATTATATTAACCAAAATAAAGCTAGTAGAGCTACATTATTGTCCATCAAGATAGACTTTCAGACAGAAAGAAAAACAAAAGATAAAATGGTCAGCACATATTTTAAAGAGATGCATTCTCCAGGAAGAAATATTGACTAAATTCTTTCTAATAAAATATTTTTCAAATGTATTAGCAAAGGTTGACAGAAAACGAGAGAAATGAAAAAAACATATTATCATAATGACAGTTTTCAATACACCCATCTCTGTAATTGATAGATCAAGACAAAAATCAGTAAAGACATAGAAAATTTGAATAAACCATAAGAAGCTTGATCTATTGAGGACTAACTGATGTATACAGAATACTACAACCAAAACACTCAATCTTTTCAAAAACAGAGAGAATCTTTATGTACTGAACGAAAAAGAAAGTCTCAAAAACTTTCCAGGAATTAGTGTCAGACACACTATCTCAGATCACAATGTGTGATTAAGTTAGAAATAAATACCAAACACACAAAACCCCTTATGTATGGAAATAAACATACATCTAAATACTTCACGGGTTATAGAAGAAATCTTAATAGGACTTACAATATATCCAGCAATAAACAATAATGGACTACCTCATTTTATAATTTGTGAAATGCAGCTAAAATAGTACTTAAAAGGAAATATATAACCTTAAATATACCAATGAGAGGATGGGAGAGACTGAAATCAATAAGCTAAGTCTCTCTGCTGATCGCCTTCCGTGTACCCCTCTAGATCTATTGGTTGCCTTTCTGTCCATTGTTCTGTGCTTCCAAAAGGCTTGCCTGTAAAGACTGCATCATCCCAGCTACTTTCCTTCTGACTTCCAGTTGGGTTTACTCAATGGGTGACATTGACAGGACATCAGAGGTTAGAAAAAGCGATAAGGTTTTTTATTGTATCTGCTCCCTCCTTACTTAAAGCCATGGTTTTAGCAGAGGCCCAAGGTCATGGCTTTTTTAAGCAGCCCCTCTATCAAAGGTCTGGAAAGAGTCTACCTTCACCTCACAACTTAGTACCGAGGCTTACTGCTACTGCTAGTTCTGGATAACTCATCTCTTACTGGTTTCTTTAACCCTGACACACTTATGTAAATATTCCCCTCCTTAAACTCTCTTAAGTCTTCCTATGAGTGTGCATTTATTTCTTGCCAGGACCTTGGCGTACAAAGCATCCCACTTAAGAAGTTAAGAGAAACAGAATAAACCCAGCGAAAGTAGATAGAAGAAAAAGTAAAGATAAGTAGAAATTAATGCAATATAAAGCACATATACAGTAGAGAGGACTAACAAAGACAAAAGTTGACAAACTATTTGCATCATTGAGCAAGGAAAAAAACGAATAACATTAAAAATGTAAAGGACATAGCTAAATATGGTATAGAGATTTAAAAGATACCAAGAGAATAGTATAATTTTATGCCAATAAATTTGAAAACAAAGAAATGAATAAATCTGTAGAAAAATATAATGCAATTTCAATTAAAAATCAAGAAGATACAACCCTATCAATGAGTGTCATGCATCCATCTCAGACAGGAATCCAGGAGTCAATTACTGAGTCAATTATTAACGAATTTTGTGAGCTGATTGTTCAACTGTTGGTAGCTTGATGTTGGCCAGGGTGGGAGTATTCACACTACAAAAATAAGTGAACATTACAACAATTATAGACTTTGAGTCATTAGTTAAAAATCTGCCAACAATAAAAACTTCGGGCTTCAAGGGTTTAACCAGCAAGCTCTATGAAGCATTCATGAAACAAGTAATTCTAGTCTTCTATAAACTCTTTCAGGTAAACAGAGAATCATTTGATGAGGTTAGCATAACTTTGATGTCCAATATGATGAAGTATGAATGAGAAAAGTCACAGAACAATCTTATTACTAACCAAGCAAAAAATGCTAAATACAAAGCAAAGCAAATACAGTGATATATATAAAATACAACATGAATAAAATGGATTTTTCCCAGAAATACTTTCATCAGAAGGCATAACACTTTTTTTTTTTTTTTTTTGAGACAGAGTCTCGCTCTGTCACCCAGGCTGGAGTGCAGTGGCACCACCTTGGCTCACTGCAAGCTCCACCTCCTGGGTTTACGCCATTCTCCTGCCTCAGCCTGCCGAGTAGCTGGGACTACAGGCGCCCGCCACCACGCCCGGCTAATTTTTTGTATTTTTAGTAGAGACGGGGTTTCACCGTGTTAGCCAGGATGGTCTCGATCTCCTGACCTCGTGATCTGCCCTCCTCGGCCTCCCAAAGTGCTGGGATTACAGGCTTGAGCCACCGCGCCCGGCCTAGAAAATCTTCTAATTCGCCACTTAATAAATTTATGAACTTATGTCATCATCTCAATAGATAAAAAAGAACCTCGATAATAGTCATCACTTTGAAGAAGAAGAAAAACTCCTAACATATCGAGAATAGGGGAGAATTTCTTTAACCTAATAAGGAGTAACCCCCACAAACTCCTACCCCCGGCAAAAAAAAAAAAAAAAAGAAATGAAAAAAATGTGGTAACACATTGAATGCATTTTTTGTGAAGTCAGAAACAACTCATGGGCACTCAATCACTTTCATTACTTCCATGTAACATTGTGCTAAGGGTTTTAACTAGCATTTTAAGGCATGGAAAAGAAATAACCTGTATAAAATAACAAGGCTTATTGCACAATATAGTGTGGGAGAAGGTAGCTGTCACCATTCTCAAGGAGGAAGTTTAAAGCCAATATCTATACTATAACAAAACTTGAAGGCAAGGAGAGAAGATTTACAGAGAAAGACCTAAGAAACTAGAAAAAGTTTCCCTCCTTCTTCTTCCATAATGAGTTTTCTAACAGGCAAAGCCACCGCCACCACCACCACCACCAGGGAATCATTAAAGAGCCCTAGATCTCACCAGGTACCATAGAATCTGGAAACACAGTGAGCAAGAAATCTCATTCTATCGGGCCCATTCTAGCCATCAGTAGCCATTCCAGGGTAAAGCAATTGCTCCTGCCCTCCTGGAACAATGAATCCCCTATTCTCTGCCCTCCTTGAATGGCTGGTGGTTTCAGACATGAGTGTGCTGTAGTGCTGCTCAAAATGTAGTCCAAGGACTGTTGTAGGTCTACTCTTTGTTACTGGTCACTAACAAGAAAAGTGCAGAAATGAAGAGTAAGCAAACAGAACCTGTATAGCAACTTGACACAGTCATTTCATATCTGTTGAATCTAACAATACTTTTTTTAAATTCTGGCTTATATTTGCAAGTCTTTTTTCTCAATTTTATTTTTCTATTAATTTATTTTTAATGTATTTTTTAAATCATGAAGGGATTGAAAAATTTAAAACAAACAAAACAACCAAACAAACAAAAAAAAACTGATCCCTCACCTGGGGCATTTTAAAAATTCTCAGTGCCCTGCCTAAACCCTACACCTACACCTGTTGCATCAGACTATCTAGGGTGGCACCAGACATCAATATTTCTTTATAACCCAGGCTATTCTAGTGTGCAAACAGGGTGAAGCCTTCCTCTTCAAAGCATGCCTGTGGACCAACAGCACTGGCATCACCCAGAGCTCATTAGAACTACAGAGACTCGGACTCCACCCAGACCTATGGAACCATAATTGCATTTCAACAGGAAGATTGTACGCCCACTCAAGTCTGAAAAGGTTAAATTTAGAGAATCGTATTACAGGTGTTGGTCTGCTTTTCAAGGCCCCAAGAGCACAGAGACTTTTCTGGAGAGGCAGTGTGAAGGGGGTTGTCACCAGCACTACTGTTACCACAGGGACTTTCTAATTGACTATCCTTCCCACTGCTGGCAGGGTGACCTTTCCTAAACAAACCTGTTACAGCTCTCCTGGGGCCTACAAGATCAAGTCCAAACCCCTGACTGTGCAGGATACTCACCACCCTTCACCCCTTCCCCAACATTTTGTCCCCTTCTTATCTGCTCAACCTCCTTCACACATACACACACACACACACACACACACACCACCACACTTTACATACACATCACACCCACTCACATATACCACACACATGCCATGCACACACTCCCATACATATCGCATATACTCTACATACACATCATATACACACATACCACACACACTCTCACACATACCACATACACCACACACACACACACCACACACACATACACATCACAGACACCATACCCTCTCACACACACAAACACATGCCCCACACATCCTCACACACACCACACACATACACTACACACACTCTACATACATATCACACACACCCTCACACACACACACACACACACACACACACTGGACACAAGTCCGTTCCTCTGCTAATTCCCCTATCTCTGTTTAAAATTCTACCCCCTCTCAATTCTCAATTGATGTCACCCTCTTGCCCACCTAAAGAACTCCTTCCCCTGGTGGCTCACACCTGTAATTCCAGCATTTTAGGAGGCAGACACATGAGAATCACTTGAGCCCAAGTTTGAGACCAGCTTGGACAACATAGAAACTGCACTGTAATCTGGGCAGCAGAGTGAGACCCTGTCTCAAATAAATAAATAAATAAATAAATAAAACAACTTTCCATACTTCAAGACGCAAGTCAAATATCTCCTTCTCCATGAAACCGCCTAGAAAAGGCAGGCATTTCCTCCAATTTCCCACAGCTTCTCCTACAACCATTCAAATCTAGCTATGATTACAAAGTGGGAATTGTTTGTTTACATGTCTGTCTTGCTCATGGCTTTGTGCTCTCCCTACTACTTTTTCCCTATGGCACCTCACATCCACTTTGTAGCAAAAAGAATCAAGAATTTTGTAAGAATCATTGGCCAAGGATGTAACTAGATCCCAATCTCTCCTCACAACTATGTCACTGGTTCGTGGAATTACCCCTTGAAGACATGCGATCAATTAACCATACTTGGGAAACATTTAATAAATGCTGCCTTGGGAATGCAAAGATGAAGATGTTCACGCAGAGAATATCCTTCTGCAACATTTGACTATTCCATCCTCCATTCCCACCTGGTAAGTACTTTAAAACAGTCACAATCCAATGAAAAGTTGAGATGATGGCACTCTTCACATTTTTTCATAAAGCTTTCAAGAGTAAAGATTAAAATATTTATAAACCACACTTATAAGGTGATATTTTAAATACAGTTAATTCCCATTATTCATGGTAGTTATGTACTATAAATTTACCTGGAACTCTCAATTAGCAAGTACTCAACCATTGCTCCTAAGGAAATACAGTGTATGTTCCTGCAAGCCTTTGGTCACAACATCTTAATTACTGGGGGGAGTAGATGGGCTACTCTTTATTAGGTTAAAGCGATTCTCATCTACTCTTGATGTGTTAGTTTTTCTTCTTTTTAAAATGATGAATATTAATGGGGTTCTTTTTATCTATTGAGATCATGGCATAAGTGTATTAAGGTGGAGAATTACACGAAACCATTTTCTAATATTAAGCCATCCTTGCATTTCTGGGAAAAATCCATTTTGTTCATGTGACATTTTGTACACATTATTGAATTTCCTGATTTTTTGCTTAGCATTTTTGCCTCCATAGTAACAAGCAAGATGCTCCCAAGATTTTTTTATTCACACTTTAGGAGACTGGACATCAAAGTTATGCTAAATTCATTAAATGAGTCTTTGTTTACATAAAACGATGTCTAAGACTGGAATTACTTGTTTTACAAATGTTTGATAGAGCTTACTGGCTAAACCCTTGGAGCCTGTGACCACACTGGTTGGACAACTCAAGTTTTTACCCACTCTGCACATGTCCACAAATGACTGTGAAAGCATCACAACTGTTAATTTGGGAGTTACAAATAAATTTATATCAAGTAAGTATATTCACAAATATGGAATCTGCAAATAGTAAAGAGTGACTCTATCTAACAAGTGGTAGGGTAAGAGCACTAACAAACCAGAAGAGTTGCAAACCACATTATTTAAGGTCCTAGGGACTCCTGATGTGCCAGGCAAGAACACCTTGATTGCAGACTGCTGAGTCATATGGAGCTCTAGGGAGAGTCCAAAGGAAGAGCTAGGTAGCTGGGGTGGCATGGGACAGCAGCTATTTACCAATCCATTAGGGAAGAGTTATAATATCTTGTATTAATCACTTTAAATGAACTGGCCCTTCCTGATACCAAAGTAATACCAGGCTGAGAAATTCCAAGTTTCTCCTATTACTTATTATTTTGTAAATCTGTTTGACCCACTTACGTTGGAAATTGTATTACCCCTCCTCCAGACAGAAAACCTAATTGTATCTTAAGAAAGGGGAAATCTCCTGACACTGAAATAATTTTAATAGCAATCTGTTGGTACTAGCAAACTGGTTATGTTTCATGTGGTATCACCCCCAGTCTTCATGGACAGGAGCAGAGTCTTCTCTGTAGAAACTGCAGTGTTGTCCAAATTTGCAAAATGCCAGTTCTAGAGAGTGGCATACAAGTGCTGAGGGAAGTGGAAAGAACAGCCTGTTATCTTCTACTTCAGTGCTTTGATGACTGAGATGGGAGGAGTCATAGACTGGCTCTGACTCAATGCTCTTCAAGGTATAATCTAGTCTAGAGCAGTGCTTTGCAAACTGCAATGTGCTTACAAATCACATGGGAATCTTGGTAAAGTACAAATACTGATTTAGTAGGTTTGGACTGGGGCCTGAGACTTTACATTTCCAACAAGCTCTGAGCGACTGCTGCTGGTCCAGGGACCACACTATGCATATCAAGGATCAAGACTGGAGTAGTGGTTCTCAGTCACACTTGGGCATTCATCAGAATTACAGAGAGAAAGCCTGTTAAAGCATAGATTGCTGTCCCGCTCCACCCCAGAGTTTCAGATTCAGTAGCTCTGACTTGGGCCTAATAATTTGCCTTTTTAACAAATTCCCAAGTGACAATAATGCTGGAAGTTTGCGTATGGCATGTTGAGAATTACTGATCTAGATTAGAAAGGCAAACCCTTAGAACCATGTTTCCTCCAGCATTTCCATTGACATAAAAATGCTAGCCTTTCATCATGCAGACAAAGAACTTAGATTTCCATAAAAGATATAACTCTAATGATGAAGTTCCCAAGGACAGGGGCCACATCTTGTATTCATTTGATACAATATGAATATAGTAAGAACAATTAATACAGACTAGATTTATGGCAATTAAATAATGAATTTTCCTATCTGGTGTCACATGTTACCCTTTTAGTGCTTTCTGTCTCAACTGGTGCAAAGCTGATCACTAGCTGCCAACTCTTGCTCTTAATTCATTTTTACAAATTTCAAAGTCTCTCTCTTCTCTCTCCTTTTTTCCAAATGAAAAGCCCCAGAAAGAAAGCAACTGGGAGTCAGGGGGTTATGGCTCCTTCACTTTGTATCTCTTATGCCTGTCAAGTCAGGCATAAAAAAGACCTGTCAAATCAGGCACGGTGGCTCATGCCTGTAATCCCAGCACTTTGGGAGGCCAAAGCAGACAGATCACCTGAGGTCAGGAGTTCAAGACCAGCCTGACCAACATGGAGAAACCCCATCTCTACTAAAAATACTAAATTAGTCAGGCATGGTGGCACATGCTTTTAATCCCAGCTACTCAGGAGGCTGAGACAGGAGAATTGCTTAAACCCAGGAGGCAGAGGTTGTGGTGAGCTGAAATCACACCTTTGCACTCCAGCCTGGGCAACAAGAGTGAAACTCCATCTCAAAAAACAACAACAACAAAAAAAAAACAAAAAAAACTTGTCAAAATGTAAGTGCTCAATAAATATCTGAGGAAAAGGAAGGAAGGAAAGAGTGAAAGAAGGAAGGGAGGAAGGAAAAAAGGGAGAGAGAGAAGAGAGAGAAAGAAAGAAGAAGGAAAAAAGAGGGAGGAAACATAATACCATTAGTTAAATTTGTAGTTTGCCATTGGCATGTCTTCAAAATGATTAAGCTGAATAGCTTTCTAAAAGCAGAATTTTGTTTCATTTTAGTTGGGCCTTTATTCCAGATGAAGTCCTTCCAGCAATAAAAATTCAAATGATTTCTTAATAATAATGATAATAAGCTTTCTAAGCCAAAGTGTTATGATACTCTTAGCTTATACAATGCGGTTGGCAACTAGGTCACTATGTATAAACATTATCTATAACTTTACCTTTCTTCTAACTGATACATCAGCAGATTGATTTCTCCTGTAAAAAGATAGCAACTACCAACCAGAGACAATCACAGTCTATTTAACCAGCTAAATAATTAAAGACCAGATGTTTGCCCACAGCAAGTCAACTGTCCCTTAACTAAGATCTTCCAAGAACTGATGAGACTTGGCTGCCTGTCCTGGTGATCAGACCAAGGTCTACTTACGAGCATTTACAGGTGCCTACTGCATGCTGGTGATTTCTGGGAATAAGGGGGAGATTAAAGGAGAATCAGGTGCAACCTATAACTATAATAGTTGGCAGTTTATCTAGAGAGAAGAGCAGGTAAATAAGTAGCTACATTATAAGAGAGATATGTACAAAGGCTATGGGATGGTGGAGATAGTGTCAAAATAACTCCTTGGGAGAGTCAGGAAAGACTTGGGAAAGGGTGACATTTATGCTGGCTGTAAAAGAAGATATAAAAGTGAACTTAGAGCTGAGAGTCAAGACACGGTGTTTTCTAAGCAGAGAACGGACATGCAGACATATTGCAAGTACCTTCTAAGAGAAAAACAAACATCATTAAACCAGTGAGGAGAGGGGGTAATCCTGTATCTCAGCATTGAGCATCTGTCACATGTGTTCACCCAGGCCTATACTTGTAGGTACAGTTTAACTCAGGGCTTGATTACAACAGCAAACAATTCATTAAGAGTGACTGTGGGGCCAGGCGCAGTGGCTCACGCCTATAATCTCAGCACTTTGGGAGGCCAGGGTGGGCAAATCACTTTCTATCTCAAAAAACAAAACAAAACAACAACAACAACAAAAAGAAAGACTATGGCATGAGAACCATGTAGCGTTTACTGCACAACTCCAGTAGCATGTACACAGTTCCATATCTACTGAGATAGGTTTAGCATTAATTTCCAGTTTCTCATCACCAACAAACTGGTAAAAGTCTTAGCCACTGGAACTGTTACACCAGATTTCAAATATTCTTTCATTATTTGTGATCTGCTGATCCACTCTTCTGAGTCTTATGCTGTTTTCATCCCAATACAATCTGCCCTGTTTTCTCGGACCAGAACCTGTACTTTCAATGCCTGTTTCAACGTATATTCAAGGGACGCTTTCATAACAGAGACTTTGCCAATAGTTTTGCCATGAAGAATTCTCCTGCTTACTATGTGAATTGTTGGCCCACAAATGGCTTCTCTTGTGGGGGTCTGTCCCTCAGACACTGACCCAATGATGGATGAATAATGTACACTGACACAGATATTCTGCCTGTCAGTCTGGCTAAGGGTCCGGGACCCTCACAGATACCATGGAAGGTGCTGTAAAGAGTAGTAGCCATGGCCCCGTTCAACCAGCAAAGCTCACATTTATTCAGTATGGATTAAATGACAAAGGTCTTGAGTAAACACTGTTAGAGGGTAATTGACCTGGTTGCTGATCCCCTAGTAGAGAGCAATTATGCAACCCCGGTTGATCAAAGGTTGGTCTCAGGACCACATGAGTAAATAAGCTATTTAGATAAACTACTCTATATTCCTATGTATCTATGCCCTAAGCTTTTAAGAGAGTTCAGTTGTCTTCAGCCAAACACTTTATGCAAACCCTCAGGCCTTCCAAGAGGGTTTGTGTTTAATTTCTATAATTTCATCTTAAAATTTTTCCCACCAGCCTGACTGAATTCCCATTTTCTCTCTTTGGTGACAAAGCCCTGCAGCTTTCTCTCCCTCTTTCTTGTTTAAACATTTACTTTCCAGAGCAGCTTCCTGTTTGTTCTTAGTGAATAGCAGTCTCCTGTGGTGGAACAAGGAGAAAAGCATGGTATATCTTGAGGCTTTTTGGTGAAATAAATAAGCATGGTATATCTTGAGGCTTTTTGGTGAAATAAATACCTTCTTGAATGGATTTGAGCTGAAAATGGGTCCCTCTTGTGGTGAAGTTTCCCACTGGGGGAAAAAGAAACACATGGCCAGCCAGGTGCGGTGGCTCATGCCTGTAATCCCAGCACTTCGGGAGACCGAAGCCAGTGGATCATGAGGTCAGGAGTTCGAGACCAGCCTGGCCAACATGGTGAAACCCCATCTCTACTAAAAATACAAATAT
Source organism: Colobus angolensis palliatus (assembly GCF_000951035.1). NCBI lineage: Eukaryota > Metazoa > Chordata > Mammalia > Primates > Cercopithecidae > Colobus > Colobus angolensis. Next base: position 23,233 of record NW_012114141.1, on the reverse strand, counting down.
TAGCCAGGTGCGGTGGCAGCCATCTGTAATCCCAGATACTTGGGAGGCTGAGGCAGGAGAATCGCTTGAACCCGGGAGGCAGAGGTTGCAGTGAGCCAAGATTGTGCCACTGCACCCTAGCATAGGCGACAGAACAAGACTCTATCTTAAAACACACACACACGCACACACACACACACGGATTCACTCATTCAACAATATTTATGAAGCATCTGCTATATGCCTGGCATTATCCCAGGTGTTAGGATATGGTGGTAAGCAAAACAGATTTAAAAATCCTTGCCAGTCTGAACTGTATGATGCCCCTGCGTAATTTCATAGGAGATCAAGCTTGCACCTTTAAACCATTCCGAGATGACCATGACGCATCACGCAGGCTATACAAAGACATGAAGAAATATAAGAGCAGAATCATTCAAGGAGCTGTGGAAAACCATGCCTGTTATTTCTGTGCTTCTCCCATCTAACACAAGTGTCTGGTATAATTTATTACTTTAGTCAATAAACTTTTATTGAGTCCCTACTATTTATAAGGCAGTTATATTCCAGAACAATATTTTTCAAACTTTAACGTACATATGAATGAATTGGAGATCTTGTTAAAATGCAAATTTTGATTCATTTGATGCAAAAGTGGGGTTGGGGTGGGGTGCGGGGCTTGGATTTTGCATTTCTAACATCCTTCCAAGTGATGCCAATATTGCTGGTTCATGCACCACACTTTGACATAATTACTTACATTCTGGTGGAAGACAGGTAAGTCAACAATTAGAGAATAGGAAGTTGAGGCCAGGTATGGTGGCTCATGCCTGTAATCCCAACACTTTAGGAGGCTGAGATGGGCTGATCACTTGAGGTCAGAATGTTTGAGACCCTGTCTCTACAAAAATACAAAATAAGCTGGGCGCAGTGGAGCACGCCTGTAGTCCCAGCTACTCGGGAGGCTGAGGCAGGAGAATTGCTTAAACCCAGGAGGCAGAGGCAGAGGTTGCAGTGAGCTGAGATAGCACCACTGCACTCCAGCCTGGGCAACAGAGTGAGACTCTGACTCAAAAAAAAAAGAGAGAGAGAGAGAGGCCAGGTGCGGTGGTTCATGCCTGTAATCCCAGCACTTTGGGAGGCCAAGGCAGGTGGATCATGAGGTCAGGAGATCGAGACCACCCTGGCTAACACAGCGAAACCCTGTCTCTACTAAAAATACAAAAACTTAGCCAGACGTGGTGGCACATTCCTGTAATCCCAGCTACTCAGGAGGCTGAGGCAGGAGATCATTTGAACCAGGGAGGCAAAGGCTGCAGTGAGCTGAGATTGCACCACTGCACTCCAGCCTGGGAGAGAGCGAGAGAGAGAGAGAGAGAGAGAGAATGGTAAATTGATATATAGAAAACATAGGGTAGCAGGGGAACAGAAGAGGACCCAGAGTAAGAACTAAAGATGGGGACAATAGGATGAAATTGGTCTCCTGAAATATAACTCTGAGTCCAGTATGAAAGGTAATGAGGGAGAGACTGACGACATAAGCTGATACTCACACCAATAAGGATAACATTTATTGAGTATTTACATCACGCTAAGCATTGTGCGAAGTGCTTTATAGCCTGAAACTCATTGAATCCTCTCAATAGCCCTATGAGACAGGTAGCTATGGTAGACAGAATAATGTCCCCCAAAGATGCTTGTGTCCTAATCCCTGTAAACTGTCGATATGCAAAGGAGAATTAAGGTTGTGTAGGAAATGAATTTTACTTGTCATCTGATTTTAAGCTAGGGAGAGTATCCCAGATTACCCAGATAGGCCCAGTGAAACCATAAGGCTCCTTACAGGGAAAGAGGGAAATCGAAGAAGAGTCCGTGTTCGAGTGATGCCATTTGAGAAAGTCTCAACCAACCACCGCTGGCTTTAAGAACAGAAAGGGGCCATGAACCAAGGAATACAGGCAGCCTCTAGAAATGGAAAAGCAAGCAAAAGACAGTTTCCCCAGAGCTTCCAGAAGTAATGCAGCCCTACCAACACCTTAATTTTAGCTCAGTGAGACCTATTTCAGGCTTCTGACCTCTAGAACCATTAGATAATAAACTTGTGCATTTTTTAACTTTTAATTTTTATAGGTACATAGTAGGTATAGATATTTATGGGATACGTGAGACCAATATAGGCATATAATGTGAAATCATCACATCAGGGTAAATGGGGTATCCATCCCCTCAAACATTTATCATTTCTTTGTGTTACAAACATACCAATTACACTCTTTTAGTTTTGTTTTTTGTTTGTTTGTTTGTTTTTGAGATGGAATCTTGTTCTGTTGCCCAGGCTGGAGTGCAGTTGTGCGATCTCAGTTCACTGCAAGCTCCGTCTCCCGGGTTCAAGCAAGTCTCTTGTCTTAGCCTCCTGAGTTGCTGGAATTGCAGGTGTACACCACCATGCCCGGCTAATTTTTGTATTTTTAGTAGAGATGGGGTCTTACCATGTTGGCCAAGCAGGTCTCAAACTCCTGACCTCAGGTGATCCGCCTGCCTTGGACTCCCAAAGTGCTGGGATTACAGGTGTGAGCCACCGTGCCCAGCTCTTTTAGTTATTTTTAAATGTACAATAAATTATTGTTGCCTGTAGTCACCCTTTTGTGCTCTCAAATACTAGACGTTATTCATTGAATTTGTATTCTTTTAAACCACCAGGGTTGGGGTAATTTCTTACAGCAGTCATTGGAAATGAATACAGTACTCTTTAAAGATAAGGAAATGGATGCACAAAAGTTCATTAACTTACTAGTAAGTAGCTAGTTTGGGGTCTGAACTCTGGACTCACGTTAACTACACCTTAGTAGATTCTGGACCTAAGAAATAGGACTTGACAGGATTTGGTAACTATCTAATATGCAAGGATACAGGAGATGAAGAAATCTAGGACACCACCAAGGTTTCTAGTTTAAACCACTGTTGGGGAAATGACACCACTCACTGATGAAAATATAAGAAACGAATGGGCAATTAGTAATTATGGGAGATGCTTAAAGCATATTTGTATTTAAACTGAACACTCAAATCCAGATTCTGCCAGTAGTTAAGCTAAACTATGGTAATTCTCCTAAGACATAATATCCTCAATCTGATCTTCTCTCTGGCTCCTCATTCAAGTTCAATAGATGCAAAGTTGGGATGAAGAGATGCAAAAAACATCATGTGAGAGATACTGTCAAACAGGGTCAGCCTTTATCTTTCAAAAGAGGACATCTCTGTGGTGGGAGAATTATTATTCAATTGGCACTTCTCTTCAGTGTTATGAACTTACCTCAAGATCAACTTAGAAAATAGCTGCCTATCGGCCGGGTGCGGTGGCCCAAGCCTGTAATCCCAGCACTTTGGGAGGCCGAGACGGGCGGATCACCAGGTCAGGAGATCGAGACCATCCTGGCTAACACGGTGAAACCCCGTCTCTACTAAAAACTACAAAAAAACTAGCCGGGTGAGGTGGCGGCGCCTGTAGTCCCAGCTACTCGGGAGGCTGAGGCAGGAGAATGGCATGAACCTGGGAGGCGGAGCTTGCAGTGAGCTGAGATCCGGCCACAGCACTCCAGCCTGGGTGACAGAGCGAGACTCCGTCTCAAAAAAAAAAAAAAGAAAATAGCTGCCTATCAAATATTACTAATTCCCTCTGCTTCAACCCACAATACAATTCAAAGATTTGAGGAAGCTCCTTTGAGAGACATTTTTTAACTTTAAGTTCAGAGGAAAATGTCCTACTGGCTAATATAGCTAAAATTCCCTGCCTGAGAAAGGCTCTGCTGTATAAGCAGGAACTCATAGGCTTTGAAGTTTCAATGACTTGGGTTTCAATGTTGGTTCTGCTGCTTACTATCTGTGTGATCTTGGATAAGTTACTTAACCTCTCTGAGCCTTCTTTCCTCATTATTGTGAGGATTAAATGAGACACATATGTAAAATGCCTGGTATATGAAAGGCACTTAATCAACATTTCCTTTAACTTTTAAATCAGAAAAATCTATAGTAAAACAGAAAGGAAAAAATCTGCTGGTAATGTATCATTACCTATTATGGGAAGACACTTTTACACAGCACATTTTTGTCACCTCTAAAACGTGCCTCAGTCTTGGCTGCTACTTACCAAGTAAAATGCAGATCTCTGACATCTACCATATAATTCAACTGATTTATTACCCAGGTTCAAATTCCGAGTTTCCACGCTCTGCAGGGCCTGCTGGAATGACAACTTCACTTATACACGAAGACCTGGGGTCAAATTTCCCCTGCTCTTCTAGGGTCATCCAACTCAGTCAGCTCATCACGTGTAACCCACGTGGAAGCAGGCCCCCATGAAGTCCAGTCTCAAACCGCAGTTGTACCAAAGAAATAAAGAACACCAGGAACATGAAATAGAAGAATCAAATATTTTCCTCTTTTCTAGATGATCTCCCCTCCACAACTACTCACAGTTATGCTCTGCTCTCAGAAAGCCACACTTTACTCCCTTACTTTATTCAGGTCTCTGCTTAAGTGTCACCTGTTCAAAGACACCTCCCTGATATCTCTGTCTAAGCATCTTTTGTTTCTGTCCCTTTATCCTGTTTAATGTCTCTTCACAGAACTTGTTACTATCTAAAACTAGATCATAGATTTATGTTTGAGTATTGTCTACTTCTTCCACTCTCATATAAGCTCTAGGAAGACAAGATCTTTTTCTGTTTTGTTATGATTGTTATCATCATGGTTCACTGCCGTATACCCACACTTAAAACTGATGTAGGCACACAACAGATGCCCAATAAATTTTGTTAGCTGAATATCAAAAGATCAGTGTTCTTATATTATAGATATGTAACTCAAGTAAAGGAGCAAAGAACAAAGATGCTCCAGAAAGGACAGTGTTCTTTTAACTTGACCAGTGGAGCCAACATAGATTGACCTTATAAGGGTCTATTTGGGAATACGAGAAACACCCTCTCCAAATAACCTGCTTTGTTCTTTTCCAAAAGGCATACAGCACAGATTATTGCTCAGAACAGTGAGTTCATACTGAGAGCAGAGGGAGTAGAGAGCAAACAATAGTTTATGTGGAGGTAGGAAGTAAGCGGCTGGAACAAAATTTGGTACAAAAGCACAAAACCTTATGGTCACATGAGGAAAGTAATCTCAAGTTCTGGGGTGGCTTCACCTAAGAGGGGCACAGTTTTTCAGAGAATAAGGGAAGAAGGCCTATGAAGCTCAGGGCAAGATGTACACACAGAACTAATTTCCCTCTTTTCTACACACTTTGGGCACACACAGGTTAGGTAATTATTAGTTTATCTGATTTAACTTGCCTCACTCTGAAATACTTCCCAAGAGTGAATGTGCTTTGTTTTTCTCTGTATCAATAGCTTATACTCCAGTGCCTAGTATTGTTGAGGCTCAGAAAACAAATGAAGGCCTCAGAATCAAAAGTTTTTTCTCTGATCTTCTCATGCTCTCCTGTCTCCCAGACCCATTCTGCCCCAAGGCAGGCCATAGAAATTATAATCCCTCTTCCCCAAGGCGGTTCATAGAAACCAGAACCCCTTTTCCCCAATGCCAGCCATAAAACTTAAAAATATTACTCTAATTTTCTCTCTGTTTTTCTGTGTAAAAACTGGCCACATAGCCAGGCATGGTGGCACGCGCCTGTAGTCCCAGCTACTCGGGAGGCTGAGGCAGGGGAATCGTTTGAACCCGGGAGGTGGAGGTTGCAGTGAGCCAAGATCACACACCACTGCACTCCAGCCTGGTGACAGAGCAAGGCTCTGTCAAGAAAAGATGGAAGGGAAGGGAAGGGAAGGGAAGGGAAGGGGAGGGGAGGGGAGGGGAGGGGAGGGAAGGGAGAACTTTCCAAAGAGAAATTATCTGACTTGCCTTGTTTGACTACAGATCATGTAACCACCCAATGTGTTCACCTTACCTGCTGCCTAGACAGAGCCGATTTATCAAGATTGGAATTACAATGGAGAAAGAGTAATTCACACAGAGCCAGCTAGGCAGGAGATCGGAGTTTTATGATTATTCAAATAAGTCTCCCTGAGCATTCAGGGATCAGAGTTTTTAAAGATAATTTGGTCGGCAGGGGGTTGCAAAGTGGGGAGTGCTGACTGGTCAGGTTGGAAATGGAATCATAGAGGGTCCAAGTGAGTTTTTTTTTTTTTTTTGCCTTTTTCTGTTTCTGGGTGGAATGGCAGAACTGGTTGAGCCAGGTCTGGGTGGTGTCAGTTGATCCATCCAGTGCAGGGTCTGCAAAATGTCTCCAGCACTGATCTTAGGTTTTACAATAGTGATGTTATACCCAGGAGGAATTTGGGGAGGTTCAGACACTTGGAGCAAGTAGCTGCATGGCCCCTAAGTCAAACCATGAACTGAATTCCTTCCCAAAGTCAGTTCGGCCTATCCCCAGGAGGGAACAAGGATAGCTTCAAGGTTAGAAGCAAGATGGAATTGGTTAGGCCTGATTTCTTTCACTGTTATAGAAAGTAAAAAGTTTCCTCTTCAAAGTACCCCTTCTTGTTAAATAATAAATCGTTAAGTATTAGAAGTGATAGTTTCTTTTAAAGACTAACTTTCTTCAAGCCTCCTTGCTTTGTGCTAATAACTCTTTGTTAAGCCCCATCCTATGTAACTGTTGGACATGCTCACAAGCACATTCCAGCTCACAGTCTATGCCCCTTCCTTATTTGGAAATGTCATCGCTTCCTTAAACCTTTTATAAGCAACTTCTTTGTTCTTCTTTGCACTTGCCTATTTAGGAAAGTTTTAGGCTATTAGCAAATTGGGTATCAGTTTAAGATTGTGAGGTTCAGCTCCAGTCAATGGATGCTGGACACAGCAGTAAGGACAACCCAAATGCATAAGGGATAAATACGTCTGCTTTTCCTTTGTTCAGGTGTGCTCTCACCATTGTTCCATCTGCGATTGGGCACCCTTTCTGCAGAAAGTAAAGATTGCCTTGCTGAGAGATCTTTTGTCTGTGTGCTGACTTTCCTTAACAGCACCGATGATCAATTTCTAACAATTTTGGTATTTCTAACAACTGTCATAATTTCCTCAGTTATAATTTTGCATAGGTGGTTTCAGTCATAAGACCCCCATTGCAGAGTGGGGCCAGTCCCATAGCCAGAAGAAAGGACTGAATGCTCAGAGAGGCCAAGAAGAATCCTGGCAGATCTTGCTGGGTTTCCCACTCAGTCCATTAGCGGGAGATCTTATCCTTTTTGTCCAATCATAGTTCTACACAGCTGTCCATACTTTGTTGAACCTAAGCATAAAAATTGGCAATTTCCCCTTTATCTTTGGGTCTTCATTCTGGAGGCTCTTATTTATAACATTAAATAAATTTGTATGAGCTTTCCCTGATTCTCTGTTTTATTGTGAGTTGACTTTTTCGATGAACTATCAGAAGGCCAAGCTCCTGATCCTGACAGTATATTTCAGATTTCAATAAATACTTGTTAAATAAATACATGATAGAAAACAATGTTATTTGTCAATAATTAAAATACCAAGATATAAACTTGCCATTTCTTTAAACTTTTGGCTCACACATACCTTTTAGCAGAGATATAGCAGGATGGTTAAAAAAAAAAAGAAAAGAAAGAAATACCAGCTTTATATTCAGGAAATTCTGGCTTTAACCCTGGCTTCTAATACTCTATATTAAAATCAAGATTTTGTTATTTAAACAACCTGGTTTGTGTTACTTTGTTAGCGAAGCCCCAGGAAACTAATATAAAGGGCAAAATAGAGGACGAGGAAGGGAGAGAAGAAAGATAGCAATGTCAGCTTAGTAAACTGAGTCTCTCTGGAAGAAAAAAGAAAAAAGACAAACATTCATCTAAAGCTAATTTGTTATGGGTTTTTTTGTTTTTTGTTTTTGTTTCTTGTTTTAGACAAACTCAGTCAATTGCCAACCAGAAAATGTTTAAACTTACTTATAGCCTAGAATCCCACTCCCCTGACTTTGAGTTGTCTTGTCCCATCTTTCTGGAGCAAACCAATGTATTTCTAAATGTATTTGATTGATGTCTCATGCCCACCTAAAATGTATAAAACCAAGCTGCACCCTGACCTGAGGGCTGAGAGCTGTGTCACAGGCCATGACCCCTCATATTTGGCTCAGAATAAATCTCGTCAAATATTTTACAGAGTTTGACTCCTTTCATTGACAAAGTTAAGCTTTTAAATCAAAACATTTTAGAAGAAGAAAGCTAAAGTAAACCAAAAAAAAAGAAAGATGAAAGGAAAAAACAATGAATTACAGGAAAAAAAAAAAAAAAAACAGAGAGACAGGACTAATAAATACATCTAAGAACTGAATCTTGGAAGAACAATGAAATAGGTACCTTAACTGGCTAATATAATTTTTAAAAGGCAACACAAAAATGTACACATTTAGAAGTGAGAAAAATATACATGCACATAAAGGGAATTTTAAAAGATTATAAAAACTGAATGAAATAGATTATTTTAATACAAATTACAAGTTTATATTAAATATAAGTTAATTTACTGAAAGTGACAGCAAAAGAGATGGAGAAAACCAAGGAGACAAAATACTACATAGAAATTGAGAAAGTTATCAAATGGTTAACCTTTTAAAAACACTGAATTCAGACCATTTCACAGAGGGGTTCAATCAACTTCAGTCAAATCCACAAGGAACAAAGCTTGCCAGTGTTATTAAAATAGTTTCAAAGCAAAAAGGGAAAAGGCTATTCAATCAGTATTTACAAAACCAGTGTAACTTTGACATCAAATAACACAGAAAACTGAAAATAACCCAGAAAACTATAGACCAATATTTTATGAACACTATTTAAAA
>NW_012114141.1:0-13549 GCF_000951035.1 Colobus angolensis palliatus | reverse complement strand
AAAAAAAAAAAAAAAATTAGAAACAGGTTCTTGCTGTGTTGCCCAGGCTGGCCTCCAAATCCTGGGCTCAATCAATCCTCCTGGCTTGACCTGCCAAAGCACCAGTATTATGGGCATGAGCTGATATGCCCACCATCCTCTGTACTCTTTATTGCATCATCATACAAAATTAATACTTAAATACACACACAACTTCAAATCTCCTCCATCTACCTCCCAGTTTTCAGCTCCCTTTCTTAGCTAATTTTTCCCAGAGTCCTTGGTGATTACTGCTTTTACATCTTCAACTCCCACTCCTTTTTCAATCAGTTGTGATTGTACTTCCATCTCCACCACTCCACAGGCACTGCTCCCATCAGAGTCAACATGACCTCATCTTGCCAAATCCAGTGGTCACTTCTCTGTCCTTGTCTTTCTTCAGCAAACACTCAGGGCTTTCAAAAAAAGCTGACCACTTCCTCAGTGAAATACTCTCTACACCAAGCTTCTGCAACACTACACTCTCCTGTTTCCCTTCTAAGTTCTGCCTTTATGTTTTTAGGCCCCTCCTCCTCTATTTCAACTCTAAATACCAGAAGACCAGAGGGCTGTGTTCTTGGTCCTTTTCTTTGTAATTTTTTAGTCATGTTACCAAACCAAACCAGGGTCTGCTCACTCAGTGCAGTAAAGCTAAACATCTACACCAAGGTTTTGCAGCAGGGGGAAAAAGAAGGCATTTATTTGCAGGGCACCAAGCAAGGAGAATCAGGCAGCTCACACTGTAAGACCCCACCTCCTCAATAGCTTACAAGCAAGAGTTTTTAAAAGCAGGGATAAATTTCAGGGAAGCAGAAGTTACAGGCAGAATTTTAAGGCATATAAGGAGGTTATATATTGATTTGGCCTAAAAAGACAGTATATATTGAAGCAGGAACGTTACAGGTCATAGGTGGATTCAAAGATTTTCTGATTTGGAATTGGTTAAGGAAGGGAAACTTTGTCTAAAAACTTGGGATCGGCAGAAAGGAATGTTAGGTCTGGCCCACGGGTATGACGTCCTTTAGGCTCCTGAGGAAGAAATTTAGAAAAAAGAACTGCTATAGAGTTCAGTTCTCAATCGCCCCTTATCTGAGGTCTACATGCCAGTGGATCCATTTGGTGGGGGTCTGTGTTGCTGAAGAGTAACTCAGGGACATAGGTTAAGATGTTGTCTTTAGTTTCCATAGGGAACCAAACATCTCGTGACTCTAACTACCTTGGCTATTGTTTTCAGCTACTATTACCTTCTTGCTTATCAAGTTGCTTATTTACTTCTCAGGGCTAGTGAGGCGGCTAGTTCACTGCATAGAATTTCCCTGGAAGGAACTCAGTATTTTCCTCTATTTCCCTGCTTGGTGATGGGGGTGGGGGGGCCCTAAGAGGGATCCCTGCCCCATCTCTGTCGTGTGACAGACAAGCAACTTAATCTTTCTGAGCCTTAATTTCCTCATCTATAAAATGACAGTTAGTACCTATCTTATATAATTCTGTCAAAGTCAAAATAAAAATGTAGAGATGAATCCCTAAATTTAATATTTTGTTTGGGAAGAAAGAATTGCAGTTTGGGCCATTCACACAGACCTGGTGGTCTTCGGTATGTCTGAAGAGCAAAGAACGGCTTTTTGAAGTTTTGAAACAGGAAAAGTTCCCTTATTCCCCTCGCAGGGCGTGTGACGGGGGTGTGGCGTGCTTCTTCAGTGCCCCGCTGCTCACACCTCTAGCGGGAGCATACAGACGTCAGGTTGTGGGGCTCCGACCCCATGGCAGTGTCTAGGGGTGAATGTTGACAGCTGAAGCCCCAGTGGGCGTGTGTTACAGGGTGCTCTTTCAGTTTAGCCGTCCGTAGGCGGCTTGTGCTGTCAGCTCAATTAGACACCCTGCCTTATCGCAGGGACAGAGGACTTTCTGTATCATGGGGTTTCTTGCCCTGGTGTACCAGAAGAATCAGATCACACGTAGGCTTGGAGAATGAGTGCAAGGTTTATCGAGTGGAAGTAGCTCTCAGCAGATGGGGGAGCCAGAAGGGAGATGGAGTGGAACGTTGTTTTCCCCTGGAGCCAGGCCGCTCAGCAGCCTGGCTTTCCTTAGACCGCCCTGGCCAAAGCCCATGCCCTTCCTCCAGTTGATGGCCTGCCCGCCTGCGGGCCTACCGGTGTCTGTCAGTATGTCCTTAGGCCAGTGAGTTCCTCTCAACGTCCAGCTGCTTGTGTCTTCTTCCACTGGTGTGATCCTCTCAATGTCCAGCCGCTTGTGTGTCTGCCCACTAGGGTCTCAGGGTTTTTTATAGGCACAGGATGGGGGCATAGGGGCATGATGGCCAGGGTGGTCTTGGGAAATGTAACATTTGGGCATGAAAACAAATGCTTGTCCTCACCTAGGTCCGTGGGCACAGGCCCAGGGGTGGAGCCCTCACCAGGGTCCCGCCCTTCTCTGCCCAGCACTTCCCTGCCCTACTCCCATATCAGTTTTATAAAAAAGGAGAAATGTTATGTATTCTTCTGGCATGACTAAGAATTTAGGGAGTTAGAAAGCTTCAACTGGTGAATGGTGGTTGTGGACACAATTAGTGCTAGCCATTGGCAGCAAGTTATCTCAGAAGGTAGAGATAAAACTAGTTTCAGGTTGCAACAAGCAATTCAGGCAATTTGGGCTCGCAGAGAATTACATTCTTTCAGCAATGTTGTACCCTTCGTGCTTGTTCCCTCTGGCTTCTCAACTCTGTTTTAGTTATGTGTAACAAGAATGACCCAGTTCTTATGATCAACTTTCATGACTGTTATGAGAATTAAACGAATTAACATCTGTAAAGCATTTGAAACAGAACCAGCCAGGTAATAAGTCAATCCTTCTCAAACTTTAAGGCATATTAGAATCACTTGTGGCTTTTAAAAATCTTGATATCCATCCCATATCCCATAGCAATTAAATTAAAGTCTCCAAAACTTGTCTAATACCTAATTAGGCACAGGGTTTTATTGTTGTTATTTTGTTTTGAGACAGGGTCTTGCCCTGTCAGCCAGGCTGGAGTGCAGTGGCATTGTCAGAGGCCTTTGAACCAGAGCAACTCCTTCTTGAATAGGGGCTGGGTAAAATAAGGCTGAGACCTACTGGGCTGAATTCACAGGAGGTTAGTCATTCTAAGTCGCAGGATGAGATAAAAGGTCGGCACAAGGTACAGGTCACAAAGGCCTGTACATTAATTATATACACTAATTATAATGCATTATCATGCTAAAAGACATGCCCAGCAGTGCCATGACAGTCTATAAATGCCATGGCAATTTCAGGAAGTTACCCTATATGGTCTGAAAAGGGGTGGAATTCTCAGTTCTAAGAATTGCCCACCCCTTTTCTGGAAAACTCATGAATAATTCGCCCCTCCTTTAGCATATAGTCAATAAATAACCATAAAAAGCGGCAACCAGCAGCCGTTGGGGCTGCTCTGCCTATGGAGTAGTCATTCTTTTGCATCTTTACTTTCTCAATAAACTTGTTTTCACTTCATGGATATACCTCAAATTCTTGCATGAGATCCAAGAACAACACAATCATGGCTTACTGCAGCCATCTTGGGTTCAAGCCATCCTCCCACCTCAGCCTCCTGAGTAGCTGGGACTCTAGGGGCAAGTCACCACACCCAGCTAACTTTGTTTAGTTTTTGTAGAGATGGGGCTTCCACCATGTTGCCCAGGCTGGTCTCAAACTTCTGGGCTGAAGCTATCCTCACACCTCAGCCTCCCTAAGTGCTGGCATTACAGGCATGAGCCACTGCACCCGGCCTATTTTTTTAATTTTCAGGTAATTTCAATGTGAGACTAAGGTTGAGAACCAGGATAGTAAGAGCTATAAAAGTATGTCTTAAATGAATAAGATAAACCTGTGTCTCTCTGAAGCTTCATCATCTGTGTCTGACACTTTTGTTGCCATTCACCCAATTTCAGAAGCCCAATGCCTAGGAGTACTCCTTGATTCCCCCATTAGCCTTAAATAATGAGAACCAGAAAAATTAAGTATAGAGTTTATGTGAGTCCAAAGCTTGAGGATGGCCACATGGGAGCATAGATTCAAGTTGCCATAAATATACACCCTGATTAGCAGCAGTTACAAGTTGAGATTTTAAGGAGGAAGAGAACAGGCAGTTCCTAAGTTGTTTACCAAGAATTTACATTAAAATAGCATAAGCTAATGATTGGCTATATATTGTTCTTTGTATCACAAAAACAGGAAGAAGATTGATGTAGCAGCTAGTCAGGAACAAAATGCCTTTAAGCAATTGTCCCAGACATAGGGGAGGAAGTGACTGAAGTCCCATACTCATGTTTCTCTGAGCCTGATAAATTCTGCAAATCTCACATAGCTCAGACTGCTCTGAGCTATTTTTCCTTTTCTCACCCTTCTCCCTCACATCTCATATCCAATACTAGTATGTATTTTTTTCATCTATTCACTTCTTTTGACCTCCCCAAATCCACCCTGATCCAAGCTGCAATCATCTGTTTCCTGAGCCACTACAGTAGTCTCCTGGCTGTTCTCATTCCCTTTTTTGCTTCTCCATAACTCATTCTTCATAAGCAGCCACAGAATTTTTAGTGCATATCACTCCTCTGATTAAAACACCCCATTTGGCTTCCCACTGCATTTTGAATAAATCTAAACTCTTCACCACGGCCTCAACAAAATCCTGGGTGATTCAACACCTTCCTACCTCTCTGACTTTGTCTCCTCCTGCCCTTTCCCATTTTTACAATTCTTCAGCCATTCTGGCCTTTTTTTCTTTCTTCTGAGACCACAACTTCACTCCCTGCCTCAGGGCTTTTACACTTCCTGGGGTGCTCTGATGGCTCCCCACTTTCCTGCATTCAGGTCTCACCTCAAATGTCACCTCATAGAAACCTTCTCTGACCACTCATCTAAAGTATCCCCCACCTCAAGTCACTCACTGTCATGTCACTTTATTTTATTGTCTGTCCTGTAGTTCTCATTGTTACAAGACCAATGGGTTTGTATGCCTGCTGTGCGGTATCAGATTGGTAGGCTGAGACAACAGGGTTTGCAGCAGAGAGAGTTTAATGATTGCAGAGTGGCCAAGTGAAAAGATAGGAGGAGACCCTCAAATCCATCTCCCCAAGGTGTTCTAGGCTGGGGTTTTTAAGGGGATCATGGAGGGCAAGGGCCTAGAAAATTGAGGTTATTAATTAGTCAGGTAAGTGTGACAAAATCATCAGGATGTGGAAATTGCATCCTTGTTAAGTCAGCTTTTCATGGGACATCAGTGTGGTCCTTCAGACTAGTTGACATCAATAGTTTCACTGGTATGCAGGACCTGAAAGAATATATCAAATGCAAAACAACATTTCACAATGTTTAAGTAGTTATCTACAGAACAGTTAAGTGGTGACAGGTCTGTGTGATTCTGGGGTAATAGGCGGTGAATAACTCTTAGTAGGCAGGTCAGAGAATAAGCTGACCTCATGATTAATGGTGAATGTGCTGTAATCTTGCTTTATTTTTATTTCTGCCCCTCTCTTCTACCCTGATTAACTTTGTAAAGTCTATAGGGATGGTTTCATCATTATCTGAAATCATCCTGTTTATTTATTTGGTTACTCATTTATTATCTCTCTCTCTGCTAAAATATATTTCATTTTAAAAAGAAACTTATCTATTTTGCTCACTTCAGCATTGTAAGAAACTTAAACAGTGCCTGACACATGTAGGCACTCCAAAAATAATTTTTTGGATGAATGAACATGAGGCAATGGGCATGGAAACAAAAACCAGGTTTTTTCAACTAAAGTTGAATCTGGAGCGCTCTTTCTTCTAGGTGAAGCTTAGAGTAGCCTTGGCCCTAGCTTCAGTTGGAAAGATACATAGTTGAAGAAATTGAAGCCAAACTGGGAGAGAAGAAGAATGGAATAGATGAACGTCAGTGGCAGTTTTCTTCCAAGTTCCCACTGATCTTTTCCCTTCCTTTTGTTCAGTAACATGAAGCAAAAAATTATTTTCCTTGCCTAAAATGAATCAGATTAGATTAGATTTCTGTTACTTGCCTCCAAAGGAATCCTGAATACTATAGTGAACAACAGGCTTCAAAGAAAGTTCCAACATCGGAGGTTGAGAAGGAGACTCTGGTCAGGAGCCCGTCACCTAGACTGAGATCCCACTGTTCCTCCCATCAATGCCAAGCCAAGAATATAAAACATGCCCTTCACAGAAAAAACCAGGGAGGTGTGCTCCTCAGATATGCTTTCAAAAGCAAGCTTGACCATAAATTCCAAGGAGGGCAGTTAGCTGACATCCTCGAGCTACAGTGCCTTTGGGATCTACTCTAGTGTTTGGCCTGAGGCCACATTCTTTTCTGGTAGCCCCAGACAACTGAGCATGACAGGGGTACCAGGCCTGAACATTTCTGGCCCAACTCAAGATTCCTCTATTGCTCTGGAGCCCCCATTTTGCAGGCTGTCTTTCTCAGGGTTGCACTAATCTGAGGTTCTCCCGACCCAGTCCTCCTCCTTTTCACTCTCCTTTCCCAGTTTTTGGCCTTGCATTACAGTCTGAAGGCTTTCCCTCCCTTCTCCTTTATCAGTCATTACTCCTAATAAATTGAGTGCTCTTCTAACTCTGTATTGGCATTTGCCTTCTGGAGGAGCCAACCAGCACACTAACCAAGTGCAGGGCAAGGCCAACATCTCTCATGCTATCTGGGGACTGGTGTGAGGAAGAAAGCATGAGATGCAGGTACAATGGAAGGAGGAGAGACTCCTGGAAGATGAATAATTTATGGGTCCACAGCAATAACCTGTTTGTGTCTATTGAAGGGAAAACAGAGAGAAGAAGCTGAAGAATACCATTAATAGCAGTTATGATTGAAATAAAGCAGAGAGAAGAAACATCTCCCTGGAACTTTCCTCCTCTTTTCTTCTTGGAACTTTGTCTAGACCACCATAAATCAGATGTTTATGGCTCTGAATTCACACACTCTACTTATAACATATTGCTTTAACTATGGCACTGATCCCTGTGATGCTGAATGTACAGTCACACAGCTCTTGGCGTTTCCTGAAAAAGGAGAGAGGAATTCTCTTTCATTATAACAGGATGTCTTCTCTCTGTCAGTGGCCATAGGCATTCCTTGTAGGAAGCTGTCTCAGAATGCTGAAGGTTGGCTTGTCCAGCAGTTACCTTCCCAGTTCCAATACATTATGATCGTGTGCTGTTGGTGACATCCCCCAGCCTCCATATTTGTCCCTTTGGTTTCTGCTTCTAGATACCACTATTCTACTCTCTTGTAAGCTTTCTAGCTTTGTTTGACAACCTAAAAAGAATAAGGATTTTGGCCAGGCACGGTGGTTCACGCAGTTTGGGAGGCCAAGGCAAGTGGATCACTTGAGGTCAGGAGTTCAAGAACAGCCTGGCCAACATAGTGAAAACCCATCTCTATAAAAATACAAAAATTAGCCAGGCATGATGGCGGGTCCCTGTGATCCGAGCTACTCAGGAGGCTGAGGCAGGAGAATCTCTTGAACCCGGGAGGCAGAGGTTGCAGTGAGCCGAGATCATGCCATTGCACTCCAGCCTGGGCGACTGAGCAGAACTCTGTCTCAAAAATAAAAAAATAAAGAATGACAATAATAAGGATTTTGGAGTTAGCCAGACTTGAGTTTGTCTTCTTACACAGTGCTACTTAGCGTCTGCCTTTCAAGTATGCTGTGAGGATTAGATGAAATACAACGTGCCATGAGACTGGCACATGCACTGCATACAGTAGGCACTCCATAAATGTTAGTGTCCTCCCTTCCTTTCTTTCTCTTCTAAGGCAAAACATCTGGTGTTTACTCTCTGACCTTGCCTTCAAAATTGCCATTCTTTACCCTTTTGCTGAAGCCCTTGCACAACTTCCTCTGCCACCCACATCATCTCACAACCACACCCACAACTGGAGTTTTACAATTACCCATCTGTCTCTCAGTTAGGATGTCCCATATTCCTCCTCCTCCAAAACGAGGAAACTGTAGTAAGGCCAGAATTAACAATGTAGTACTAATGTTATAGTAGATCCAGTGGTGTGCTGGAGCCAGTTTATACTGGTTTACAAGAACCAATTGTTAAACTTTCAGTAATTTTGCCAATCGGTTGTTAAATGCAGCCATTATTAAACATTAAATTATATGTTAAAATAAATTATATTTAAAATAAAGGTAAGAATGCTCAAAACTCATCACTTACAAGTTATTTTACTTCATTTTATTATCTAAGCTCTTGAGGTTATTTTCACTTGTGTCTGTGTAATAGGAATATTGTATAATGGTGTGCTCGTCTCTTTCCACCTCCGTGTAAAGTCACATCATGTTGGTAGCTTCAAATCAGCCATAGTAGGAGTATTTTCACCATGGAAATTGAAAAATGCTGCAAATTATAGAAAATTATAACTTTTTTTCAGGGCCAGTTGTTGTTAAACATTTACAACATAGACCTCAGTGGATCCTTTTGAACATGATCCAATAATAATAAGAGCAACAGCAAAATAACCAATAAAATAATAGCTAAAGAAATGAGCTATGTTTTAAAGAAATTAATTACCATCAAGATATCCCCATCAAACCATTTGTAATTCCCTAGACATGTCATGCTCTCTTATGCCTTCATGTCTTTTTCATTGATCTAAATACCGGGTTAATAAATGATTAAATGAATGTGTGTCTTCTGAGCAACCATAATATTCTGTGCTTGTTTTGTTGGGTTTATCTCATAATTGTTTATCTTTTCCTACAACATATTATTCTCCTTGAGGCAGGGACTTTGTCTTTCAACCTTGGCATTCCCAAGGACTGCTCATGGTATAAAATCAACAAAGGTTTGTTGAATGAATAAAACATTTGAATCACTAGCTTATCTATAGCAGTAGTTCTCAAACATTTAATCTCAGGACCCCCTTATACTCTTAAAAATTATTGAGGATTCTTAAGAGCCTTAGGTAATATGGGTTGTGTCTATTGATATTTACAATATTCAAAATTAAAACTGAGAAAATTTTAAAACACAAGAATACATAAGCACACATTCAATTTGTCATGAGAGTAATGATGTCATCATATCACATAGCTTCTGGGAAACTCCAGTGACTCTTCATGAAAGAATGAGAATAAAAAAGAAAATAATATTTTAGTGTTGGTGTGGTTTTTTTTTTTTTTTTTTTTAGACAGTCTCTCACTCTGATGCACATGCACAGGCTGGAGTGCAGGGGCCCAATCTCGGCTCACCACCACCTTCGCCTCCTGGGCTTAAGCGACTCTTCTGCCTCAGCCTCCCCAGCAGCTGAGACCACAGGCATGCGCCACTATGCCCGGCTAATTTTTGTATTTTTAGCAGAGACGGGGTTTCACCATATTGGTCAGGCTGGTCTCAAACTCCTGACATTGTGATCCACCCCCTCGGCCTCCCAAACTGCTGGGATTATAGGCATGAGCTGCCATGCCCAGCCGATGTGAAGATACTTTGACCACACAAGCCCTCTGACTAGAT
The DNA here is from genome assembly GCF_000951035.1 of Colobus angolensis palliatus. Taxonomy (NCBI): domain Eukaryota; kingdom Metazoa; phylum Chordata; class Mammalia; order Primates; family Cercopithecidae; genus Colobus; species Colobus angolensis. The sequence goes on along the minus strand of NW_012114141.1, from coordinate 4,009 downwards.
CTCAGGAATTCCCTGAAGGAGTCTCAGGGGCCCTCTGAAGGGTCTCAGGACCCCCAAGCCACACTTTGAAAATCACTGCCTTATAGTAACTAAATAAACTAACTCAGAAAAAAACATTCCACAGAGTTAGGTACAGTGGATTTGACGATTTAGGATTAAGCACAGTAACTCTGTCCCAGAGGGAACTTGGAGAAAGGTGGACTGGTAGTCATTTGATGTGAGTCATTGTTTTGTGCATTAAATAATTTTGTAAAGTGAAAACATGGTACTAAGCACATTAATCAATTACATATTTTTGTTAGAACTTCTATAGGCTGAGGTATTTTTTAAATCAAGTAATTGGCATATTTTAGCAACTGATATTTTGGGGTATATTTTATGACTCTTGACCTTACTTTTTCATAATGCTAGAAGCAGCACTAACTTTAAAACTCTCCAGCTACAGAACCCTAGTCTCCTCTCGGGCTTTCTGAGACTGAGAAGAAGTGGTCAATAAATAGTGATTCCTGTGGTTTCTTTTTGAATTAAAGACTTTTCTGATTGAAACATCCATGTAGCTTTATAATCTGGTGTGATTAGTCCATTCTCACACTGCTATAAATACCTGAAACTGGGTAATTTATAAAGAAAAGAGGTTTAATTGACTTACAGCTCCACAAACTGTACAGCAAGTATGGCTCAGGATGTCTCAGGAAATTTACAATCATGGCAGAAGGCAAAGAGGAAACAGGCATGTCTTACATGGCGGGAACAGGAGAAAAAGAGTGCGGGGGAAGGTGCTACACACTTCTAAAACACCAGATCTCATGAGAACTCACTCACTATCATAAGAACAGCAACAGGGGAGTCCACCCTCAGGATCCAATCACCTTCTAACACTGTAATCCACCAGACCCCTTCTCTAACACTGGGGATTACAATACAGACATGAGATTTGGGCAGGGAAACAAGTGGAAATCGTGTCACTGGTCAAATCCACTAATGTCTGTACATTACTATAATAATTATTATTTAATTATTTAATTTTATACAGGTGAGAAAAGAAAGACACTACTTCATTTTCCAAAACTGGGACTATAGAAATATTTTTCTTTCCTCTATCTATGTAATATCCAAAATTATGTTACGGAAGTATTTGTGTTTTTCTCATGCTAAGAATACCAGTTCTGTCTTCAACATTATTTCTAATAAGCAGTTTCAGATAAAGAGTACGAATGTCAGGTTGCTCAGTTTCCACTCTTGTCAGACTCTATGAAGTTTATTATGTAAAAAAGAAGAATGAAATGAGATAAAATGGATATATTTAGGATGTTTTGGGATGCCAAAACATTACTAATTTTACTATGACATAACAGGGGATGCCTTAATGCCTTATCACAAAGCTTTTCCCATTAAGCATCACAAAGGGTTCTATTTTTTCTTACAGTAATTCCCCTTTGAGGATAATATATTGCCATACTTCCAAAAGGAGGGTATATTTATCTTAGATGATGCATTTGGCAACGTGTGTGTGTGTGTGCAGGTGTGTGTATGTTAGAGAGGTGGGCAGTAACATCATCATGGAGTATGTACCCCATGAAAAGTAATTTAAATTTTTATTTTTATTAAAATAGACACAAATATATCAAATAAAATGAAGACATTATGTTACTTTTCAGATCAAATATGGAATTAAAAAATGTCTCTCCTTCAGCAGATTAATTCTCCCAGAACACATACCAATTGACAGAAAATAGCAGGGAGTTTAGGCTCAGCAGTCAAATTACTGAAGGAGACTTAGACAATCACAAAGCTTTGAAAGTCACAGAACCAAGAGATAAAGACTGGCATGACTATTTATCCAAAGCAAGTCATCCAAGTGGGTAAAAGTGCCCATCCTTCTGGTAACAGGATAAACAGTATAGAGATATCACAAGGAAATCTCAGAACACATTGGGATATACATATCACAAAATATATTTTTTATGTATACAATGTATGTATATATATGTGTATATATATCTATATTTTGTTTGCTTTGTTTTGTTGTAAACAAAGGAGTTGGTAAGTAAGGCTGCTCATACTAAAAATTTACTCGTTCATTCAACAAATATTTATTGAGCCCCTACTACATGCCAGGTATTTTTCTATGCAATGAGGACATAGCAATAAATAAAACAAGTTCCTGCTTTCATGGAGTTTGCATTCTTATGGGGGAGACAAACAATAAACAAGCAAACAATAAATATATAACATAATGTCTGATATTTAAAGCATTACAACAAAAATAAAACAGGATCGTATCAAGGGAGAAGACAACCCCTCATATTGTCTTATGCCCAATTTCTGCCTCCAAAGAAAGAAGTAAAAACTGAAAGGCAGAAATGAAATCCACAGACAGACAACCCAGCACCATACCCTGGGCCTGGTAGTTAAAGATCGACCCCTGACCTAATTGGTTATGTTATCTATAGATTACAGACACTATATAGAAAAGCACTGTAAAACTCCCTGTCCTGTTCTGTTCCGTTCTGATTACTGGTGCATGCAGCCCCCAGTCACGTATCTCCTGCTTGCTCAATCAATCACGACTCTCTCACACAGACCCCCTTAGAGTTGTAAGCCCTTAAAAGGGACAGGAATTGTTCACTCATGGAGCTTGGTTGTTGGAGACACGAGTCTTGCTGAAGCTCCTGGTCAAATAAAGCCCTTCCTTCTTTAACTTGGTGTCTGAGGGGTTTTGTCTGCGGCTTGTTCTGCTACATTTCTTGGTTCCCTGACTGGGAAGCAAGGTGATTAACGGACAGTCAAGGCAGCCCCTTAGGCAGCTTAAACTTGCCCTGTGAAGAATCCCTGCGGCGGACTCTGACCAGCTTGAGTGATGTGGATCCTGAGAGTGCTCCCAGGTAGGCAATTGCCCCAGTGGAACGTCTCGCCAGAGCAGCACATGGCAGGCCCCCGTGGAGGATCAACACAGTGGCTGAACACCAGGAAGGAACTGGCACTTGGAGTCCAGACATCTGAAACTTGGTAAGACTAGTCTTTGGAACTTGCCCACGCCATTTGACTGGAAACGTGGCCTGATTACCCATGGTGTGCCTATACGGGCACTTTGGTTTTTGTTTTTAACTTGGATTGCTTGATACTTTGGTTTCGATTTTGACCTGGCTTGGATTTTTTGATACTCTGACTTTGGTTTTGATTCTGGTTTGGTGTAAACTGTAAAAGTGTGTGTGTGCCCTTTTTACCCATTCTTTGTTTTGTGTTGTGCGTGTGGTGTTAGCCTGGTGTTTTGTCTTGAAGAAGCATGGGTCAGGCACAAAGTAAGCCCACTCCACTAGGAACTATGCTGAAAATTTTCAAAAAATAATTTAAGGGAGATTACAATGTTACCATTGTAGCAGGACGAGCTGCAGACAAAACTCCTCAGACACTGAGTTAAAGAAGGAAGAGGCTTATTTGGCCAGAAGCATGGGCAAGACTCCTGTCTCGAGAGCCAAGCTCCCCGAGTGAGCAATTTCTGTCCCTTTTAAGGGCTCACAACTCTAAGGGGGTCCGCATGAGAAGGTCATGATCGGTTTGGTAGAGCAACGAGGGAGTACATAACTGGGGGCTGCATGCACCGGTAATCAGAACAGAAAAGAGCAGGACAGGGATTTTTACAATGGTCTTCCATACAATGTCTGGAATCTGTAGACAACACAACCAATTAGGTCAGGGTTGATCTTTAGCTACCAGGCCCAGGGCACGGCACCAGGCTGTCTGCCTATGGATTTCGTTTCTGCCTTATAGTTTTTACTTCTTCTTTCTTTGAAGGCAGAAATTGGGCATAAGACAATATGAGGGGTGGTCTCCTCCCTTACTATGACACCAAGAAAACTTAGAACTTTGTGTGAAATAGACTGGCCAGCATTAGAGGTGGGTTGGCCATCAGAAAGTGAAACTAGTAGGCCTCACAAAACCTAAAAAGTTAGCACCAGGTGGCCCTAGATAGGGTCCCACCCTGCCTAGATAGGGTCCCACCCTGCCT
>NW_012114140.1:0-1487 GCF_000951035.1 Colobus angolensis palliatus | reverse complement strand
GACTGATTGAGGTAAAAACGAAGTTAGCTTGCTAAGGACACCCAGGTGGTTGAGATATTCTGTGAAGTGGGCCTGTGTGTCTGCTGGACCTGGAGCTGAGGGGACAGGTTTCTTTTGATGCAGCGTTTTATCCTGGGATGACTCTGGGAGGCAAAAGCATTGCCTTTTCATGAGACTGATGACACACTATCATTCCTAGACCAGAAATGGTGCAAGAACAGAGAGGATTTATCCTGCTTTTCTTTCTCTACACAGTCCCTGTGACAGAGAAGGTGTCTGCTGAGTGGACAGGCCAAGAACTGTTCTCTAGGACTGAGTGCAGATGAAATAGGGGGTATAAACCCATGAAGAACAATGAGGCAGAGGGAGTGAAGCGGGACAAGCTGGGGTGGAGGAGAAAGAATTTGCCTTTATTATGCAATTAGCCTTTTTGGTTCTTTAAGAGCTTTAGGAGGTAGTGAATATGGTCCTCCAGTCTACAGACCAGAAGAGGCATCTCAGGCAAGTGATTTGCCCAGTACTAGTTAGGGATGGATCAAGGACCTGGCCCCAGGTCCCTCTCTCTGCCTCAGAGGCCCTCTGGGATCCGTTGAAGGGACTTGTCTTGAGTAATTAACTGAATACTGGTTTATTCAGAATGAGGGGTCTTTAGTTGGAGCATAGGCTTGTCTTTGGTGAAACCACTGGGGTTTTTGGGTTCAGTGTCTGGCAGTGTGCAAGGAGCCTGGGGCATCTTTGTCACAATGTGGCTTCAGGAAGAGCCCTCCTTCCCTTCCTGAGTAAGGCAGAATTTGAGTCAGGCTGGGGTGGGCTCCTGTTGTGGGGACAGGTTACTGTGGGTGCTGGAGGGAATAACTTTTAGTCTGAGGCATTCAGTGGCCTGCGGGGGGTGCAGGGCTGGGGGTGGAGAGAGAAATAGAGGTGCTGGTCAAAAAGTCTCAGTGACTGCCCTTTCTTACCCCTAGGGCCCATGAGCCTGGTTTAAAAACCACTTATCCACCACCTTGTTTTCATTCTCACTCACTGAGTCCTTGAGATGTAAGCGTGTTGGTGAGGAAAACTACTGCGGTGGCTGAGATGTGCTCGGCGAAAGATTTTCAACTAGTCTTTTCCTAATAAGCAGCGACTTGTTTATATTCTGAGCTTTCACAGCAGCATTCTAGAAAAAAAAAGAATACGGAGGACTCAAAAAAAATGTGCTGCCTGATTTAGTTTTGATTGCTCATGTCTCTGGCTTCTTTCACGGAACTATTAATTGACTATAGGGAGTTGCTGCTTTTCGCACAGTAAGCTCCTAGTCATGAAGCAAAATGGTGACATTGATCATTTTGGGGTCCCTCAGACTCTGGCAACGTTGAAACAGGCTGTCAGTTTTTTTTTTTTTTGTAACCACCAGTTAGCATGAGTGGGGGTGGCAGAAATTACCGGTTTGATTTTTGATCAGGGGCTATGGCTTATACTTAAGCTGTTTGGAGGGAGGAGAAAGC
>NW_012114139.1:0-1451 GCF_000951035.1 Colobus angolensis palliatus | reverse complement strand
AAAAAAAAAAAAAAAATTAGCCAGGTGTGGTGGTGGATGCCTGTAATCCCAGTTACTTGGGAGGCTGAGGTAAGGAGAGTTGCTTGAACCTGGGAGGTGGAGGTTGCAGTGAGCGGAGATCATGCCACTGCAGTGTAGCATGGGTAACAGAGCAAGACTTCTTCAAAAAAAAAAAAAAAAAGGAAAGAAATAAAAAGAAATATAATATAATTTTATTACCACATCCCCAAAATAGCAATAATTCCAATTCCTTAGCACACACACAAACACAGAAGTCCTTCAATGTTTACATTCCCAATTGTCCCATAACAATTATAAAGATTTTTGGGAAGGGGGTGTCTTAACTCTTCCAGATCACTTGTGGACTCAGAAGCATCCATGTCTTTATATTTCTATACACTGCCATCCTCTGTGGCATCTAGATCAAGGGGATTGGCAAACTTTTTCTGTAAAGTGACACAGAGGAAATATTTTGGGCTTTTCGTGCCCCAGAGCCTGTGTCAAGCAGTCAGCTCTGCTGTTGTGGGATGAAGGAAGATCCACGAAAAACAGGTAAAGGAGTGGGCAGGGCCGTGTGCCAATAAAACTTTATTTATGGACATTGAATTTTGAATTTCGTATCATTTTCGTGTGTCGTGAATGTTATTATCCTTCTTTTGATTTTGCCTAGTTAGCTCACTTGACTGCCCCAAAACAGGCAGTGAGCCAGATTTGGCCTGGGCGGTGGGTCATAGTTTGTGAAACCCAAGTAGACGTCAACCTGGTGTTGCTTTAAAGACTGCCTGTGAAGGCTGGGCACAGTGACTCATGCCTGTAATCCCAGCACTTTGGGAGGCTGAGGCCAGTGGATCACTTGAGGTCAGGAGTTAGAGACTACCCTGGCCAACATGGTGAACCTCATCTCTACTAAAAATACAAAAAATTAGCCTGGTGTGGTGGCAGATGCCTGTAGTCCCAGCAACCCGAGAGGCTGAGGCAGGAAAATCACTTGAACCCAGGAGGTGGAGGTTGCAGTGAGCTGAGATTGTGCCACTGCACTCCAGCCCGGGTGACAGAGTGAGACTCCATCTCAAAAAAAATAATTATTAAAAAACTGAAACCAGCTCCTTTTCTAAGGGCAACACCGGGGAGAGCTGGTAAGATGATGGTTGTTCTTCCCAGGCTGTGCTCTGCCTGGATTTGGGGATTACCTCTCCCCATGGTGAAATCCTAAATGTATTTCTCCTGCTGCACCACAACGTTCAGCCTTTTTTGCTTTGTTTTGGTGGCCATTCTGGTATTTTTTTCTCCTTTCATTTTAGATGCAGGGGGAACGTGGACCTGGGGATATTTGTACACACACACACACACATTTATATACATTTTTATATATTTATATACTATATATGGGAATAAATCTGAGCATCCTATTTCAGTCCATTATTTGTTTATGAGTCCATATCACACTGCCT
>NW_012114138.1:0-1043 GCF_000951035.1 Colobus angolensis palliatus | reverse complement strand
CCCTTTTCTTATTTCATATATATGTGAAAAATACATAACTAAATAAATAGACACACATACATAGATGTAACAGTTCTTGGGGATATATATATATATAGAGAGAGTATATTTCCCACAGAACTGTTTAGGAATAGGTTGCAGACAAGATATCCTAAATATTTCAGTGCATATTTTCTAAAAACAAGGATAGTCTCTTACATAACTCTAGTACTATTACCAAAATCAAAAAATTAACATTGCCATAACACTATTATCCAGTTCGTAGACTTAATTCACTTCCACAACTGTCCAAAAATAAATATTTTATAGCAAAAGAAAGTCCTAGACTACATGCTGCATTCAGTTAACACGTCTTTAGCTGTTTTTTCTTTTATTTTAATCTGGAGTTTCTCAGTCTTTCTTTGTCTTTCATGATATTTTTGATGAATACAGGCCAGATACTTTGTGGAATGTCCCTCAATTTGGGTTTGTCTGATGTTGTGGAATTTCCTTTTAGCTCTATAAGCTGCCTCCTGAAATACAAATGCCCAGTTGGGATATGACTGACTGCAGGAAACAGTCTCTCCAGCCTAGCAGGCTAGAGCTCATGCAAACTCCCCTTTGCCCCATCTTGGGGGTTTCCTCCCTGTCCTCTTCAAACATGGTTTCTCCTTCAGCAAGAGTTGTGGGAAAATCTGATACTTTGCTCGTTGGAAATTAGACTTATATTGTTTCTCACAGACATCGTGTTGGATGTGACAGATGGGTTAATTCTTCAGTTTTATCAGTGTTAAATTGTAGGAGCACTAAATATGCATTACAAGCAGACGGGAATAGATTTAAGATGTATAGCTTAGCTTCTTTGGAAAAATAAACTTTGAACTGTAAACAAATATATGTACAAATTAATTTTTGCAACAAAATGAGCTCTTTGTTGGCAGTTTCTGTTTGTTTTAAAGATGTGTTTGCGGCCGGGCGCGGTGGCTCAAGCTTGTAATCCCAGCACTTTGGGAGGCCGAGACGGGCGGATCACGAGGTCAGGAGATCAAGACCATCCTGGCTAA
>NW_012114137.1:0-1069 GCF_000951035.1 Colobus angolensis palliatus | reverse complement strand
CGCCACGCCTGGCTATTTTTTTTTTTTTTTTGTAGAGATGGTGTTTCACCATGTTGCTCAGGCTGGTCTCAATTCCTGGGCTCAAGTAATTTGCCCATCTTGGACTCCAAAGTGCAGGGATTACTGGCATGAGCCACCACACCTAGCCTGAATTCTTAGAAATAATCTTTGAAATCTGCAAATAGACATGACTTACTTGGCATCATCAAACAAGATTAATGAGGTCTTTCTTTCAGAACAGAGCCCAGTCATAATGGCAGTCTGATTAAAGGCTAACTCAACTAAAGATAAGTGCCCCTGGGAGGAGCAGCAACTGAGTTTCTCATTGGATCAGAGAGGAGCAGCTCCTGAGTTTCTTATCTGGTAAGTCCTACTGAATATGAAGTACTTGAACAAAGCATGCTGATGGTTATCACAGCTACATCAAAAAGGAAAAAGTATGGCATGCAAATGCACCTTAGATATGGGCTGCCAGTTATAGTCACAGTCAAAAACACAGTATATGTTGGAGTAATGGATGCTAAGACTTAAAGCCATTAGAGCAACCAGAATGTGTTCCCATGTAAAGACCAGCTTTTGAGTTGATCCTACTGTCAGTGTTGGTTGACTTGCCTTCCCTACTCAGGGTCTTGGTTTAAAAGAATGGGCATCATTCCTGACTGCTGCATCCCACTCTTATCTGAGTTCTGCTACCATTTACTCACCATCCACATGCATCCTACTTTGAAAATCTGAATGCTCAAATAATTGCCACACTATAAAAAGTGCTTAGGCCAAGCCCAGCAGCTCATGCCTGAAATCCCAGCATTTGGGAGGCCAAGGCAGGTGGATCACTTGAGGTCAGGATTTTGAGACCAGCTTGCCCAGCCCAACATGGTGAAACCCTGTCTCTACCAAAAAATACAAAATAGCCAGGAGTGTTGGTATGCACCTGTAGTTCCAGCTACTCAGGAGGGTGGGGCATGAGAATTGCTTGAACTCAGGAGATGGAAGTTGCAGTGAGCCGAGACTGTGCCACTGCACTCTAGCCTTGGTGACAGAGTGAGACTCCATCTCAGAAAAAAAAAAA
>NW_012114136.1:0-1037 GCF_000951035.1 Colobus angolensis palliatus | reverse complement strand
GCCCAGGCTGGAGTGCAGTGGCACAATCTCTGCTCACTGCAACCCTTCTGGGTTCATGCCATTCTCCTGCCTCAGCCTCTCGTGTAGCTGGGATTACAGGTACCCACCACCATACCGGCTAATTTTTTGTATTTTTAGTAGAGACGGGGTTTCATTGTGTTAGCCAGGATGGTCTCGATTTCCTGACCTCGTGATCTGCCTGCCTCGGCCTCCCAAAGTGCTGGGATTACAGACGTGAGCCACTGCGCCTGTCATATGGTCATATATTTTTAAAAAGAGTTCTTATTCTTAAAGGTACATAGATAAGACTTTGTAGATTAAATCAAGATATCTGTCATTTGCTCTAAAATAGGCTTGTGAGGGCTTTGGGAAAGTGGGTTGGCATGTAGATAAAATAAGACTGAACATGTGCTGATGCATGTGGAAGGTGGATGATGGCTATTTAGAGGGTTATTATACTATTTATATTACACTTTTTGGAAGTATGCTTGAAAATTTCTATAATAAAAAGAAAACAAAGAAGCAAGCAAAAAAAAAAAAAAACCAACAACAAAAAAAAAACAGACCAAAAAAAAAAAAAATCCAAACTCGAAACCAAAAAGCTTGCAACCCTCTGAGCTCTCCCCTTAAGAATTATTTTCAGGCCAGGCACGGTGGCTCACGCCTATAATCCCAGCACTTTGAGAGACTGAGACGGGTGGATCACCTGAGGCCGGGAGTTTGAGACCAACCTGACCAACAAGGAGAAACCCCGTCTCCACTAAAAATACAAAAAAATTAGCTGGGCATGGTGGTGCATGCCTGTAATCCCAGCTGCTCAGGAGGCTGAGGCAGGAGAATCACTTGAACCCGGGAGGTAGAGGTTGTAGTGAACCAAGATCGTGCCATTGCACTCCAGCTTGGGCAACAAGAGCGAAACTCCATTTCATAAAAAAAGAAAAGAGAAGGCCGGGCGCGGTGGCTCAAGCCTGTAATCCCAGCACTTTGGGAGGCCGAGACGGGCGGATCACGAGGTCAGGAGATCGAGACTATCCTGG
>NW_012114135.1:0-3821 GCF_000951035.1 Colobus angolensis palliatus | reverse complement strand
AAAAAAAAAAAAAAAAAAAAAGTTTTAAAATTCTATTAAAGTTTTGAACTTTAGAAACTGATAGCTGAGATGTTGAGGATAGATCTGGATTTTGTCATGAAAAATTTAGAGAACAACTTTTAGAAATTGGATAGGAAGACTCAATGTTGTCAAGATGTGAATTCTTCCCAACTTGATATCCAGATTCAATGCAATCCTAATAAAAATCCCAGGAAGTTATTTTGTGGATATTGACAAAGTGATTCTAAAGTTTGTATGCAGAGGCAAAAGATCCAGAATAGCCAATGAAATATGGAAGGAAAAGAACAAAATTGGAGGGCTGATACTACCCAACTTGAAGACTTACAATAAAGCTACAGTAATTAAGACAGTGTGGTAGTGGCAAAAGAAGAGACAGAGGTCATGGAACAGAATAGAGAGCTGAGAAATAGACACACATAGAGTCCACTGATCTTTGGCAAAGGAGCAAAGACAATACAATGAAGAAAAGATAGTTATTTCAGCAAACCATGCTGGAAAAATTGGACATCCACGTGCAAAGAAAAAAAAAAAAACAGAATTCAGACACAGACCTTACACCCTTCACAAAAATTAACTAAAAATGTGTTATAGACCTAAATGTAAAACAAAAACTAGTTGGGCACCGTGGCTCACACCTGTAATCCCAGCACTTTGGGAGGCCGAGGTAGGCGGATCACCTGAGGTTGGGAGGTCAAGGCCAGCCTGACCAACACCGAGAAACCCTGTCTCTACTAAAAATACAAAATGAGCCGGGTGTGGTGGCACATGCCTGTAATCCCAGCTACTAGGGAGGATAAGGCAGGACAATCGCTTGAATCTGGGAGGCAGAGGTTGGTGAGACGAGATTGCACCACTGCACTCCGGCCTAGGAAACAAGAGTGAAACTCCATCTCAAAACAAAAACAAAAACAAAAAACCAAAACCAAAACCAAAACAAAACACTATAAAACTATAAAACTCCTAGAACATGACACAGGAGAAAATCTAGATGACCTTGGACTTGGCGATGACTTTTTAGATGTATCACCAAAGGCACAATCCATGAATGACAGAAATGATAAGCTGGATTTCATTAAAATTAAAAATTTCTGCTCTGCAGAAGACATTGTCAAGAGAATTAAAAGCCACAGACTGGTAGAAAATCTTACAAAAGACATATTGAATTAAGGACTGTTATCCAAAATATACAAAGAACTCTTAAAAACTCAACAATAAGAAAATAAACAAATTGATTTTAAAAATGAGCCAGTAACTTTGACATCTCACCAAAGAAGATATACAGATGACAAATAAGCCCATGGAAAGATGCCCATATCATATGTCACCAGGGAAATACAAATTAAAAGAACCATGAGATACCACTACATACCCATTAGGCTGGCCTAAATCCAGAACACTGAAAACATCAAGTACTGGCTTGGATACTTGATGGATATCAAGGATATGGAGCGGCAGAAACTCTCATTCATTGTTGGTGGGAATGTAAATGGTATAGCCATTTTGGAAGGCAGTTTGGTGGTTTCTTACAAAACTAGTTGTTGCCAGAGTTTAGGGGGAAGGAGAGCTGAATAGGCAGAGCATGGAAGATTTTTAGGGCAGTGAAGCCACTCTATGTGATACTATAATAGTAAATACATGATGCTGTAAGTTTGTGCAAACCCATAGAATGTACAATGCCAAGAGTGAACCTGAATGTAAACTATGGACTTTAGGTGATAATGATGTGTCAATGTAGGCTCATCAATTATAACAAATGTATGACTCTGGTGAGGGAGGGTATGCATGGGGGGGCGGGCAGGGGCTATATCTTTGTACATGCCACTCAATTTTGCTGTGAACCTAAAACTGTTTAAAAAAAAAAAAGCCTATTAAAAAGTTTGCTAGGAGGCTGAGGCGGGGGGATCTCTTGAGTTCAGGAGTTCGAGACCAGCCTGGCCAACATGGTGAAACCCTGTCTCTACTAAAAATACAAAATAGCTGGGCACGGTGGTGCACGCCTGTAATCCCAGCTACTTTGGGAAGCTGAGATAGGAGAATCCCTTGAACCCAGGAGGTGAAGGTTGCAGTGAGCCGAGATCGTGCCACTGCACTCCAGAGTGAGACTCTGTCTCAAAGAAAAAAAAGAGAAAAAAAAAGTTTGAGAGATATGGGTTAAGAAAAAAAATTAAAGTAAATTTGAGACTCTATTCTGTAAAATGAGAGTAAAATAATTTAAAAAGCTGGCATGGTTGGTACAAAACTGCTTCATTTAAGAACAAACAAAGAAAAAACTGCTAGTGGCGAGGTACATCAAAAACAATTCTGTGGCAGAATGTTAATATGAATCTATATGAACTTCCTCCTACTAGTTTAATTTCTGGACATTTACCCCCGGAAATAATTCAAGAAACTATAAAAGGTTTTTGTATAAGAATATTTACAGTTATTGATACTAACAAAAAATTGTAAACCTGCCAGTGTTCCTATGCTAAGTAAATGTTGCCATGAGCCACAGTGACCTAGGCCAGAAACCTGGTGTAAAGCTGGACTCTTCCTCGAGACCTGCACAACCCCCAGGCCTGTCATATCTACTCCCCACATATCTCTCAGATCTGTCCATGCCTCTCCATTTTCACCAGCACCACCTGAGTATGGGCTGTCTCACCCCCAACCTGAACTGCTGCAGTCATCATCTGTGAGTTATCCCCCTGCTTATCTCACTACCATCCAGTCCATTCTCCGTACCGCAGAGTGGTCCCTCCAGAATGATAATCTGATGATGCCAATCTCCCTGCCTGAAAACCTTCATCTGCCCTTAAGAGGAAGCTCAAATTCCTTAACATGACTTTCAACATCTACCTAAATGATACCCATCTACTGCCTTTGCCATTCCCACTGCCCAGGCAGAGGGAGCTTCTTATAGCTCCCTGAATGTGTCAAGCTTTGTCTAACCTTCAGACCTTATCATGTGCTCTGCCCTCTTGCCTAGGCTTGTCTTCCCCCAAAAACATCTCAGTACTTTTTGTAACTGCCAACTACACTTGCTATCTTTGGTCTCTCACATCTCACCTGCTATATAATCTGGTTTCTGTTCTTTTGTTTTGTTTTGTTTTTGAGACGGAGTCTTGCTCTGTTGCCCAGGCTGGAGTGCAGTGGCGCTATCTCAGCTCACTGCAAGCTCTGCCTCCCAGGCTCATGCCATTCTCCTGCCTCAGCCTCCCAAGTAGCTGGGACTACAGGCTCCCACCATCATGCCCAGCTAATTTTTTGTATTTTTAGTAGAGACGGGGTTTCACTGTGTTAGCCAGGATGGTCTTGATCTCCTGACCTTGTGATCCGCCTGCCTTGGCCTCCCAAAGTGCTGGGATTACAGGTGTGAGCCACAGTGCCTGGTCTGGCTTCTGTTCTAATCATCACCCCGGTATTCACCTCAACAAAGTCATCAATGAAAGAAAAAGAAAAGAAAAATAACATAAAAGGAAAGAGAAAATTAAAAACATCAGGCACTGTGCTAAGCTCTTTACAAACTTATTTATCCTCTCTGGAATTCCATGTCCTCCAAAACAGTGAAAGGTATCAAAAAGGAGGGAGGCCAGGCGCAGTGGCTTACGTCTGTAATCCCAGCACTTTGGGAGGCCAAGGTGAGTGGATCACGAGGTCAGGAGATCGAGTCAGGAGTTCATAACCAGTCTGGCCAACATGGTAAAACATCGTCTCTACTAAAAATACAAAAATTAGCCAGGCATGGTGGTGGGCGCCTGTAATCCCAGCTACTTGGGAGGCTGAGGCAGGAGAATCGCTTAAACCCAGGAGGTGGAGGT
>NW_012114134.1:0-1265 GCF_000951035.1 Colobus angolensis palliatus | reverse complement strand
CACCACCATTCCCAGCTAATTTTTGTATTTTTAGTAGAGACAGGGTTTCACTATGTTGACCAGGCTGGTCTCAAACTCTTGAACTCAGGTGTTCCACCAGCCTTGGCCTCCCAAAATGCTGGGATTACAGGTGTAAACCACCATGCCTGGCCAGTTTGTTTTCTTACATGTTTGTTTTACTCTTGGTTTCTGCTATTTAAAATAATAAAGTTCATGTTTAATAGTTACTCTGATTTTGAAATACCATAGACTTCAAAAGTAGCATCTGGAGCTATGAGGTACCTTAAAAATCATACAAGAAAAAACTGTTTCAGAGAGGGAGTCACACAGATTGTTAGCATAAAATTCTAGGCTAGAATCAAGGTTCCTGACTTTAATTCTCTATTTACTTACTCTATTGTGTACTTACTCTATCGTGTTATGACTACTTTCTACATGAAAATATAAAGAAATAGGGCAAGAGAGAAAATGCATTCAAAATATAGTCACGAAAAGTGACTGTTTTGTTTCATTTCTGATCCACTTAATTCTGTTGTTTTAGGAATATTATTTTAGCATTTGCTGGTACCCTGAGGCATGGTCTCATTCCTAATCTACTGGGTGAAGGAACTTTTGCCAGATACAATTGTCGGGATGCTGTGTGGTGGTGGCTGCAGTGTATCCAGGATTACTGTAAAATAGTTCCAAATGGTCTAGACATTCTCAAGTGTCCAGTTTCCAGAATGTATCCTACAGATGATTCTGCTCCTTTGCCTGCTGGCACACTGGTAAAGATATTTCTTAAAATAATGTTTTTCTGAAAAATGACTTTTAGTTTCTAATGTAAAAATAAGTGTAATTAAGAATCCAAATCTTAAGAATTATTCAAATGTCAGTATTAATTTGACACCTGCTGTTACTGTAAGTGATTTGTCTTTGCCTAAAGAACTTTGCAACATGGTAGAAGAGATGATGATGTGTACATAAATATGGCCATTGCAATAAAGTGTAGAGGAAGTGTTGTGTAGTCTCTTTAAAGAAAGAGAGAGAAGGTCCAGTAAGTAGGTCTCAGGGAGAACCTTAGAAAATAGCTAAAGTTTCACCTAAATGAGCCATAAAAGGTGAGCAGGACTTTAGGAGAGATGGGGAAAGTTGTTGGGAGACATTAAAGATAAAAAGAAGCTGGGTGTATGGCAGACACCTCTAATTGCCTCAGCCTCCTGAGAGGATCACTTGAGGCCAGGAGTATGAGTCCAGCCTAGGCAACATAGCAAAACTCAGTCTCT
>NW_012114133.1:0-1779 GCF_000951035.1 Colobus angolensis palliatus | reverse complement strand
TATTTAACGCAATGAATTATACTATTTTTTTTCATTACTTTCTTCAGGACACAAATTTATACCTTGGTATGGAGCCAGAATTTCTGTTTGAATCAGTTCAATAATAGATAAAACATTTAACTTTCATTTGTTGTGTGACAGCTCAAACAATGTTCTCCATGAAGAATCTCATGTGTCTTCTCTGTAAACCTGCAAAACAAGATTCTTTGGAAACTGTATACATTTTTTTTAAATGTCTCAAAATAACCACATAATTTAGCTTGTTTTCTTTTCCCTTTTCTTGCTTTCCTTTTTCAATGTAATCACAATTCAGTCATTTCCATTTTCAGAAAATAAAAGGTATTTTAAAACTTTTATGTAAGTATAATTTGATTATCTGAAAATTGATGTGTGTGATGTGGATGGGAGGGAGGAAGGTTTTGTCTCATCCCTTCAATGAATGCTGGCATTCATGTAGCTAATGTGGCTGGGTAAGAAGGAAACATTCTTTGACTGAGTGTACAGCCCTTTGGTCACATTCCACCACATAAAGTCAAAAGGTTACTTCTATATCTAATCTACACCGTATGATCTCTAACAATATATAATCTTTTTTTTTTCTTTTTTTCAACAGATCACTCTTTTAAAAACATTTATGCACGGTGACCACTGGTAAAGTGAAAATGTGTTTTGGCACATTTGGGAAACCCACAAAAATTATCTTTACAACCAGTTCCTCAAAGCATTCAAGAAAAAAAATGAATGATCATATTAAGATAAATACACAAATACTTCAAGGATATAATCATAAACTTTGATAAACTCTAATGGGATATATACCAAGGAGGTCATATCCCATTAGAATTAGATTTTACTAATACCTCATATTTACCTGAGCATAAATATAAGGCAATCCATTAGAATGATTTTACTAATATTATAACTAGTTTTATTAAGACCAAATAGTTTAAATATTAAAACTAGTTATAATATTAGTGAAATCATTCTAATGGATTGCCTCATATTTATGCTTGACTCAAATGTACGGGGCATTACATTTGACTTATACAGCTTTTTAAAGTAACCTGACACCTGTTACAATTGTTCTTATTTTAACGTATCAGAACTGAGGGTTCCTGTACTGGAGCAGATTTAACAATGCAACCAGCATTCTCAGCAAACTATCGCAAGGATGAAAAACCAAACACTGCATGTTCTCACTCATAGGTGGGAATTGAACAATGAAGACACTTGGACACAGGAATGGGAACAACACACACCGGGGCCTGGTGTGGGGTGGGGGCAGGGGGGAGAGATAGCATTAGGAGATCTACCTGATGTAAATGACGAGTTAATGGGTGCAGCACACGATCATGGCACATGTATACCTATGCAACAAACCTGCACGTTGTGCACATGCACTCTAGAACTTAAAGTATATATATAAAAAAGAATAAAGCAACAAAAACTCAAAAAAATAATAATTCACATACGACCACTTTTTCCCACAACTGATATGAAACCTGTAAATGTTTTCAATTAGTCTGTCCTCAAAGACTAGCAGCATACTAGCATACACCTTCCTAAGGAGAGCTATTCGTATTAATTAACGTAGGCAGGTAGAGGTGGAGAAAGTGAATAAACCACACATCAACAGACACACACAGCCACATTCTCACGTCCCACACTGGCAATAAGTGCCATCAAATCTTCAACTTTTAATAAGCAGCAGAAAGATGAATGATTATAATGTTCTCTTCTGTAATTTCCTTTAACAGTGAAGAAAGTTAAAAGTGGTAA
>NW_012114132.1:0-1786 GCF_000951035.1 Colobus angolensis palliatus | reverse complement strand
GCTTGCAGTGAGCTGAGATCCGGCCACTGCACTCCAGCCTGGGCAACAGAGTGAGACTCCGTCTCAAAAAAAAAAAAATTAGCTACTGTGATTGTTATTACCATTCAGACTGACAAATGCAACATCAAAGTTGAGTCTAGATGACACTGTGGGTCCACGGATGTACCAAGTTTATAAATGGTCTCCACTTAACCCTGACACATACAGAGTCTTGGTTCATTCCCTCAGTCTTCTTTCTTACTGCCTTTGACCATGAAAATCTCTCCTTGTGCTTCTCCAACTAAGCCTTTTCCATCCTGGTTCTGCCTTCAGCCAAGCTGTTTTCCCTACTGCAATGCCTTCCCCATATACCTGAGTGCCTGGCTCTTCCCTCCACCTCTCGGTCCTCCCCACTGGCTGCTGTCACTACATTTCCCCACTCTATTCTCTCCCCTATCCCACACAGTCCTCCCTTAGTCCCAAAGCATTGGTTTCTGCCTCCCACTTGGGGCACCTACATGACCTGCCCACTCCTGTTGTCTGGAAGACTCTTGGCTTCTAATTAACTGTTTCTCATTTCTCCCACTCTCAGCTCAGTGCCACTTTCTCAGTAGGGCATGTCTGGATATATGCAACTGTGGGCCTTTGCTAACTGCTTTCACAGAATCAGGAACCTTTCCTTTAGGTCACCCATCCCAGACAGCTCAGATAGTAATTAGAGGTTTGCTATTGTGATGATGTGATTTCCTCTCCCATCCACGTCACTAACCTCTTCTCCTAAACCTACTCAACTGTATGCTCCTAGGGAACAGGTTCTCTGTCACTTTTGTCCATTGTTTAACAGTGGCACCAGCCCCTTATGCCAACAATGAGTAGGACCTGGATACATTTGAAATGAATGAATGAGTTATTAGAACCATCGCCTCCAAGGAATTCTCTTCTGCATCACTCTTACGTATGTGATTTCTCCTTCACTAAACTCTTGACTTTTTTAGTCTGTACCAAAGAGAACTACACATTTTCCTTTATATGTCTCATGTACATCTGTTTTCTCTGTCCCTTTAAAGGAGTAGAGTTCTTGAGGATTGAATCAATACCTTATTTATTTCACCTCATCTCTCCTATACCCAAACATAAGCCAGGACCCCATAATCTCTGACTAGCTGTACGAGACACTGAGAATACACAGAGTAAACATGTGTCTAAAAACCGCATTCGAGAATACCTAATTTTTTAAATTCTGATTTTACTTGGGATTTCCAAAATTCACATTCCTCCTGAAAGTAATGGGAGCATTTTGTTTCCAAATACTCTTTTCCTGTTAAAAAGTTCTTCCCAAATGCCATTTTCACTAATCATAAATGTGTGCATTTTTACATCCTTTTATGAACAAAGCTCAATTGAGTGACGAGTATCAGGGTGAAAAATGAGTGTCTACAAGCTTTACATTTCTGCTATTGACTGTGACATACTGAAAGTGATAACTATATAAAAGTGACTGACAATCAAGAGCTTTAAGGAACACTTCAAATTCATCCACTGAGCAAGAAACTGCATAACTAGGGCAGAAACTCACAAGTCTGGTGAAGGAAAAAAAAATAATTTGAGTAACTTTGTTTTTTAAAAAAATTATTTATTTATTCATTCTTTGAGGTGGAGTCTCATTCTGTTGCCCAAGTTTGAGTACAGTGGTGAAATCTCGGCTTACTCCAACCTCTGCCTCCCAGGTTCAAGCGATTCTCTTGCCTCAGTCTCCCAAGTTAGTTGGGATTACAGGCACCTGCCACTTGCCCAGTTAAAAAATTAC
>NW_012114131.1:0-1170 GCF_000951035.1 Colobus angolensis palliatus | reverse complement strand
TTTCTTTCTTTCTTTCTTTCTTTCTTTCTTTCTTTCTTTCTTTCTTTCTTTCTTTCTTTCTTATTATACTTTAAGTTCTAGGGTACATGTGCACAACGTGCAGGTTTGTTACGTAGGTATACTTGTGCCATGTTGGTTTTCTGCACCCATCAACTTGTCATTTACATTAGGTATTTCTCCTAATGCTATCCCTCCCCCAGACCCCTACCCCCTAACAGGTCCAGGTGTGTGATGTTCCCCACCCTGTTCTCATTGTTTAGTTCCCACCTATGAGTGAGAATATGTGGTGTTTGGTTTTCTGTCCTTGGGATAGTTTGCTCAGAATGATGGTTTCCAGCTTTATCCATGTCCCTTCAAAGGACATGAACTCATTCTTTTTTATGGCTCCATAGTATTCCATGGTATATATGTGCCACATTTTCTTAATCCAGTCTATCACTGATGGACATTTGGGTTGGTTCCAATTCTTTCCTATTGTGAATAGTTCCACAATAAACATACGTGTGCATGTGTCCTTATAGTAGCATGATTTTTAATCCTGTGGGTGTATACCCAGTAATGAGATTGCTGGGTCAAATGGTATTTCTAGTTCTAGATCCTTGCGGAATTGCCACACTCTCTTCCACAGTGGTGGAACTAATTTACACTCCCACCAACAGTGTAAAAGGTTCCCTGTTTCTCCACACCCACTCCAGCATCTATTGTTTCCTGACTTTTTAATGATTGCCATTCTAACTGGCGTGAGATAGTATCTCATTGTGTTCTGATTTGTATTTCTCTCATGACCAGTGATGATGAGCATTTTTTCATGTATCTATTGGCTGCATAAATGTCTTCTTTTGAGAAGTGTCTGTTCATATTCTTGCCCATTTTTTGATGAGGTTGTTTGTTTTTTTCTTGTAAATTTTTTTAAGTTATTTGCAGATTCTGAATATTAGCCCTTTGTCAGATGGGTAGATTGCAAAAATTTTCTCCCATTCTGTAGGTTGCCTTTTCACTCTGATGGTAGTTTCTTTTGTCATGCAGAAGCTCTTTAGTTTAATTAGATCCCATTTGTCAATTTTGGCTTTTGTTGGCATTACTTTTGGTGTTTTAGTCATGAAGTCCTTGCCCATGCCTATGTCCTGAATGGTATTGCCTAGGTTTTCTTCTAGGGTTTTTATGGTTTTA
>NW_012114130.1:11569-11875 GCF_000951035.1 Colobus angolensis palliatus | reverse complement strand
AGAGTAGCTGGGATTACAGGCATGTGCCACCACACCCAGCTAATTTTTGTATTTTTAGTAGAGACGGGGTTTCACCATGTTGGCCGGGCTGGTCTCAAACTCCTGACCTCGTGATCCACCCGCCTCAGCCTCCCAAAGTGTTGGGATTACAGGCGTGAGCCACCGCACCCGGCCCCTTATCTCAATTTTTAAAAGTGCGTTGAAGTAATGAAGAGGGAACATGTTTTGGTGCCTACCACACAAACCTAGATTAGAAGTGGGGGCCGGGCGCGGTGGCTCAAGCCTTTAATCTCAGCACTTTGGGAG
>NW_012114130.1:9087-9415 GCF_000951035.1 Colobus angolensis palliatus | reverse complement strand
TCTCCTGTCCTTGTGATCTGCCCACCTCGGCCTCCCAAAGTGCTGGGATTTGTCACCAACTTCCTGTTAAACATTATAGCTGATCTTGGTATGTCCTTATCTGTGGCCTGGCTCTGCTACTTCCCCGCTGTGTAACTTCAGGCTGCTTAACCTTAATGTTCCTGTTGCCTCATCTCAGCTGCAAAATGGGCTTAAAAGTAGCACCTCCATTGAAGTGCTGGGGATGGTGCCAAGCATTCAATAACTAATAAATGTAAGTTCTTGTGATTACCAGTAGACATATATGCCTGTGTACACTGACAGGAAGAAGCAATAGAAAAACCACTTA
>NW_012114130.1:8166-9037 GCF_000951035.1 Colobus angolensis palliatus | reverse complement strand
GTAATCACAAAACAGAAGCAAAAGGTTTCAGAGTCAGAGACTGGCAGGATGCTGCCCTTCTGGCTTTGAATGGAGAAAGGGGCCACAAGCCAAGGAATGCAGGTGGTTTCTAGAAACTGGAAAAGACAATGGAACAGATTCTCCCCTGGAGCCTCCAGGAGGACACAGCCCTGCCAACCACTTGATTTTAGTCCAGTGAGAACCATATCAGACTTCTGACCTCCAGAGTGGTAAGATCTGTGTTGGTTTAAACCACTAAGTTTCTGATTCTTTATTACAGAAGCAAGAGGAACCTAATACTCTTCCCCATTGGCCTTCCTGTCTCCATCTTTATTCCTTCCAGTTCATTCTCTGCATGGTAAGCAGAGGTATCCTTTAAAAAGTATGTGTTTGGCCGGGCACAGTGGCTCATCCCTATAATCCCAGCACTTTGGGAGGCCAAGGCGGGTGGATCACTTGAGGCCAGGAGTTCAAGACCAGCCTGGGTGAAACCCCTCTCTACTAAAAATACAAAAATTAGCTGGGCATGGTGGTACGCACCTGTAGTCTCAGGAGGCAGAGGCATGAGAATCGCTTGAACCTGGGAGTTGGAGGTTGCAGTGAGCCGAGATCACACCACTGCACTCCAGCCTGGGTAACAGAGACAGACTCTGTCTCAGGAAAAAAAACAAAACATATATGTATATATATATTTTTGACATCTGACATATATATACACCCACACATATATACATATATATACACACACACATATACATATGTTTTGACATTGGACCTATATACGTATGTCAGATCCAGTCACTGAATGCTCACAATCCTCCAATGGCTTTCCACGTCCCTCAAGTAAAACCCAAAGTCCTTTCAATGTCCC
>NW_012114130.1:5811-6961 GCF_000951035.1 Colobus angolensis palliatus | reverse complement strand
TTTTTAGTAGAGACAGGGTTTCGCCATGTTGGCCAGGCTGGTCTCAAACTCCTGACCTCAGGTGATCTGCCCACCTTGGCCTCCCAAAGTGCTAGGATTACAGGCATGAGCTGCTGTGCCCAGCCTTGCTTCCCTCATCACTTCTCCAGGGTTCCCTGTGTGAGGGGCCCAGGACCCCTCAGCCACCACAAGCTGCAGATGGGAGTGCTGCCACCTAGGGGCAAAGAATGAAACTGCCACAGCTTGGCCCATGCCACCCGGACACATATTATAACAAAAACATTTATTGAGCACTTTCTGCGTGCCGGGCACCATGCCGAGCCCCTGGCGCACTTCATCGCACTGGATCCCCAGGACAACCCTATGAGGTAGTAGTATCAGTAAGCCCCATTGTACAGATGAGGAACATGGGGCTCAGAGAGGTGAAGTGACTTGCCCAAGGTCACACAGCAAATGCATGGCAACTCTTGGATTTGAAGCCAGATCTGTCTCATAGCTGCAGTCTAACCGTCACACCTGAGTGCCTCCTAAAAGCTACATCACAGAGCTGTCTGAGGACACTGTGGGGAACCGTCTGTGAAAAGGTCCAACACATAAACTCCGAAGAGTTTATGGCAGGCCTCCTGAAGAACAGCGGACTAGAGGCCACCCAGAGGCAGCCTGGAGGCAGAGTGGGGAGGAACGCCCTGTCTTCTCTCCCAGGGGCCCCAACCACCAGACTAGACTAGCGGGACTCTGGGCTGCTCAGGTTTCAGCCATTTCTCTCCTGCCGCTGTGGCTCTGCCCAGAAACCGTAGGCAGCCCTACCCCTGATCCTAGAATGTTGCAGGGCTTTCCAGCAGGAGAGGGGACACAGGAGGGTGACCATGGGCCAAAGTTTCTGAATGACACTCAGAAGGATTTCTGCCAATGGCTCAATGGCTCGCTTCCACTGGTAAGGATCAGCAGTCTGCCCCCAGGGCCCTGGACCCAGACAGGAGCATCAGGCCTGCCCAGGAAACACACCTCAGGTTCGTCACTCCGAGGCCTGGATGTAGACAGGCACAGCGAGCATGGCACATGGGCCCTCGGCCCCGGCCTGCAGCTCCGCCAGAGCCAGGTTGGAGCCCAGCCCCTCAGCGTGTCCAGGTACCACCAGCTCAGGTTCCGC
>NW_012114130.1:4462-5761 GCF_000951035.1 Colobus angolensis palliatus | reverse complement strand
CTCAGCTCACTGCAACCTTTACCTCCCTGATTCAATTGGTTCTCCAGCCTCAGCCTCCCGAGTAGCTGGGATTACACGCACGCACCAGCATGCCCGGCTAATTTTTTGTATTTCTTAGTAGAGACGGGGTTTTGCCACGTTGGCCAGGTTGGTCTCGATCTCCTGACCTTGTGATCTACCCACCTCGGCCTCCCTAAGTGCTGGGAATCCAGGTGTGAGCCACCACGCCTGGCCCAAATGTCCCAATTTTTTACATTTTCTAATTGCTTCTGGAGTAGAGGAGCATAGTCGATTTGTATATATTGATCTTGCTACCATTTCAGCACCCTTGCTATTATCTCACCCTTTCCAATCCTGATACTATTTATTTCTTTTTCTTGCTCTATTATTCTGGCCAGGCCGCTAATGTAATATTGGAGTCATAACAGCATAACATTCTTGTGTCATTCCTGACGCATAGCATCTCACATTTCACCACTGCAGTATATTTTAAATTTGTTTTTAAATGTTGGCTCACTTTTTCAGACACTGTGAATGCCAAACTGTCTGGAGGCTGCCATGAGCGGCAATTTGTGATCTCTGCTTTACCTGAATTATTTCCCTGAATTGTGACATCAACCTTGCCACGTAGGTACTATTATTCTCCACACTGACACGAAGAAACTGAGGTTCAGAGAGGTGAAGTGACTTGCCATAGTCACACAGCTAGGAGGGGGCAGAGCCAAAATTCAAACCCAGCTCTGCTTGATACCAAAGACTGTAATCTTTCTCTTTTTCTTTTTTTTTTTTTTGAGATGGACTTTTATTTATTTATTTATTTATTTATTTTGATACAGAGTTTACTCTTACTCTGACACTCACATGTCCAGGAGTTTACTCTGTCACCCCGGCTGGAGTGCAATGGTAAGATCTTGGCTCACTGCAACCTCCATCTCCCGGGTTCTAGAGATTCTCCTGCCTCGGCTTCCCAAGTAGCTGGGATTACAGGCACGCGCAACCACGAATGGCTGATTTTTTGTATTTTTAGTAGAGATGGGTTTCACCATGTTGGCCAGGCTGGTCTCAAACTCCTGACCTCAGGTGATCCGCCCATCTTGGCCTCCCAAAATGCTGGGATTACAGGAGTCAGCCACCGCGCCGGGTCAAAGACTGTGATCTTTCTGGGGATGGAGTGAGACCCTGGATGCCTAGGCCAGCCCCTTTTTATGCTCCACTCTGTCCAGCATCTTGGAGTTCAGTGGCGGCCCCTGGGGTCCTGGAGCAGCTATCACCAACTTTCTTATTTATTTATTTATTTAC
>NW_012114130.1:0-404 GCF_000951035.1 Colobus angolensis palliatus | reverse complement strand
AAAAAAAAAAAGGTTCATACATAGAGAACTGGCTAAATACAAGATGAAAAATTAATTGAGGAAGACTACCCAGATGTGAAAAAGAAGGTGCTGTTGGTAACATCTTTCTGGGGGGGCCTGGGGGAGGGGGACCCACAGAATTTAGCCTCCAGGGAAACTGTAAGCACACACTCCTCGGGGAACATCGCCAAGGTATATGATCAGAAAAAAGGGCACATAAGTTATAGTATGTGCTCACTTTTGCAAACGTAAGCAAGCGTTTTATATACGTGTAAAACAAAACTAGAAGAATGCAGACTAGACCACTAACAGTTATCTTTGGGGAAGAGAATTAGGAGTATTTTGCAAACTGCAAACTACAAGTCAAACCCTGTTGGTGGTTATTATTATTATTATTTTTTTTT
>NW_012114129.1:0-1631 GCF_000951035.1 Colobus angolensis palliatus | reverse complement strand
AAAAAAAAAAAACTGTGTTTTCTCCTTGCTGCCTTGGGGGGGAAAACAAATATGTTTTCTCCGTGCTGCAAGGAGGGAAAACAGAAACAAAAAATTGTGTTTTCTCTTATCCTGTAATTAAATTAGATACAACAAAAATATTTTCCTGAGAGAAGGGCTGGTTCTGTCGCCCAGGCTGGAGTGCAGTGTCTTCATCACAACTCACTGCAACCTCAAACTCCAGGGCCTAAACGATCTTCCCACCTTAGCCACCACACCTAGCTAATTTTAAAAAGGTTTTCATAGAGACAGGGTGTCACTATGCTGCCCAGGCTGGTCTTGAACTCCTGGCCTCAAGTGGTCCTTCAGCCTTGGCCTTCCAAAGTGCTGAGATTATATAGGCATGAGCCACCATGCCTGGCCAAACATGCTTTTTTTTTTTTTTGAGACGGAGTTTCACTGTCCAGGCTGGAGTGCAATGGCATGATCTCAGTTCACTGCAACCTCCGCCTCCCGGGTTCAAGCCATTCTCCTGCCTCAGCCTCCCGAGTAGCTGGGATTACAGGCACCTGCCACCAAACCCAGCTAATTTTTTGTATTTTTAGTAGAGACGGGGTTTCACCATGTTGGCCAGGCTGGTCTTGAACTCCTGACCTCAAGTGATCCACCTACCTTGGCCTCCCAAAGTGCTGGGATTACATGTGTGAGCTACCACACCTGGCCACAAACTAGTTTATTTCTGATATTGCTGGGGCAATCCAGTCATTTTGTGAAGTCTGTGATGCTTAAAATAGAATTGCTGACAGCTGGGGTGGGTCTGAGTTCATCACCACTACAACTGAGCTGTTGCAGCTATATGTCAGCAGACCTGGGTTTAGCTGACTCATCCTGGCTATTGGGATGAGCTGGGGTGCTGCTGCTTGTTGGGGAGAGCAGTCCTGATGGTTCTGCAGTATTGTTTTTCCGATTTATGTAGACTAAAAGGATTGTAGGATTGGGGAGAGAAAAATGGAGACTTTTTTTCCTAAAGAGCTTGAGTTTGAAGGGTACTGAAAAGAGGAAAAGGAAAAAGGAAATCAGAGTATAGGGGAAGTAACTGAGCTCTGAACCAGGTCCTTTATGGGAAAAAGAGCATATGGCTTTGAGGGAGTCTTTAGTCAGGTAGTTTCCCAAGCTGGCTGCCTGATTGCACTGTTGACACCGAACGGTTTGCCGTTTGGAGCTGCATTGAGATGAACAGATGAAAATGAAATCCTATGCAGTAGGATGTTCATGTGATGGATGCTGTAACCTAAAGAAGGGACCATACAGAGTGAGAAGTTAAAAATGAGCTTGATGATATGTATTGGTAGATGAATATCTAAATACTAAATTGTAACTGAGAACTCCAGGTGTAGGGATATGTGGTTATGCTGAGAAATTTGAAGTCTTGAGGTTTGTGTTAGAAACAGTTCTTGGCCAGGTGCGGTGGCTTATGCCTGTAATCCCAGTACTTTGGGAGGCCGAGGCTGGTGGATCACAAGGTTATGAGATCGAGACCATCCTGGCTAACAGGGAGAAACCCCATCTCTACTAAAAATACAAAAAATTAGCCGGGCGTGGTGGTGGGCGCCTGTAGTCCCAGCTACTCGGGAGGCTGAGGCAGGAGAATG
>NW_012114128.1:0-1171 GCF_000951035.1 Colobus angolensis palliatus | reverse complement strand
GGATCACAAGGTCAGGAGATCAAGACCATCCTAGCTAACACGGTGGAACCCCATCTCTACTAAAAATTAGCAGGGCGTGGTGGCGGGCGCCTGTAGTCCCAGCTTCTCAGGAGGCTGAGGCAGGAGAATGGTGTGAACCCAGGAGGCAGAGCTTGAAGTGAGTCGAGATAGCGCCACTGCATTCCAGCCTGGGTGTCATAGTTTGCCATAAGATAAATTATCTTATTAATTATAAATAAGGTTTTATTTTTGGTAGAGTATCTTAAGTTTTCTTGTTATACAATTATATAATCTGAAAAATCACATTTACTTTGCCACTTGATTTCCAATATTTTTTCCATATGTTTTGTTTTCTTATTGCATTAACCACAACCTTTAATGTCAAATACAGTGATGATTATAGTCATCTCCTTTTTTACAGATGACTTTAGTATATCATCATTTAAAATAATTTGATTCTTCATAAAGATTACATTTTAGTCAAAATATATATGAGCTACCTAAATGATTGCAAAGATGGCAAAAATCCATTAAGAATGTTTTTAGCTGCAAGCCAGGTGTAGTGGCTCACGCCTGTAATTTCAGCACTTTGGGAGGCCAAGGCGGGCAGATCACCTGAGGTCAGGAGTTCAAGACCAGCCTGACTAATATGATGAAACCCCGTCTCTACTAAAAATACAAAAATTAGCCTGGTATGGTGGTGGGCACCTGCAACCCCAGCTACTCAGGAGGCTAAGACAGGAGAATTGCTTGAGCCCAGGAGGTGGAAGTTGCAGTGAGCCAAAGTTGCACCATTGCACTCCAGCTTGGGCAACAGAGCAAAACTCTGTCTCAAAAGAAAGAGAGAAAATAATAAAATAAATCATTGGATAACATCATTTTGGCCGGGCGTGATGGCTCATGCCTGTAATCCCAGCACTTTGGGGGGCTGAAGCAGGTGGATCATGAGGTCAAGGGTTCAAGACCAGCCTGGCCAAGATGGTGAAACTCCATCTCTATTAAAAATACAAACATTAGCCAGGCATGGTGGTGGATGCCTATAATCCCAGCTACTCGGAAGGCTGAGGCAGGGAATTGCTTGAACCCAGGAGGCAGAGGTTGCAGTGAGCCAAGATTGTGCCACTGCACTCCAGCCTGGATGACAGAGCGAGCCTCTGTCTCAAAAAAAAAA
>NW_012114127.1:0-2431 GCF_000951035.1 Colobus angolensis palliatus | reverse complement strand
TCTTTTAATATCTGTGTGTAACTGATTTCTTTAATTATGAACTCCTTGAGTTTAGATAATAACCCTTCATCCACAATAACTGAGGTATTAGATGTAAATTATTTCTTGAATTAACGCACTTAACTCTTTAAAGAGTGCTAGGGAGGTAATAGTGAAGACAGAGAGAGATGATAACAAGTTCATGACTCTGCTTGGGCCTCAGAGGCCACAATGGAAGAGTCTCATTGGGTCCTTTTGGGCCAGGCCTTTTAGCCTCTGTGGCCAGAAATGTCCTCATTGGAAAAAGGTGGGAGGTAAATGCAGCATTTCCAAACTCTTCCATGATGTTCCATTCATGGTAAGGAGGGTGGACACGTGCCCTGGGGTATCCGGCCATGCAGCCTGAAACCGCCTACTATCCCATGACCTTTTATTTATATATTTCTAAATTTTATTTTATATTTAATTTTATATTTTTTGAGATGTCGGTCTCCGTCACCCAGGTTGGAGGGCAGTGGCGTAATAAGAGCTGACTGCGGCCTCAACCTCCTGGGTTCAAGCGATCCTCCCACATCAGCCTCCTAAGTAGCTGGGACCACAGGTGTGCACTACCATGCCCAGCTAATCATTTGATTTTTTGTAGGTATAGGGTCTTGCTCTGTTGCCTAGTCTGATCTCGAATTCCTGACCTCATGTGATCCTCCTGCCACTGCCTCTGAAAGTGCTGTGGTTTCAGGTGTGAGCCCCCACACCCAGCCTGTTTTAGTTTTAAAATGTGTGAATATGTGCATTCTACTCCATGGTCTATCTGAATTCTATCCCAACACACAAAGGATATGTGAAAGCCGGTCGATGCTGCTGAAGATGTGGCTTGTCATCCCCATGGCTTCCTGGACCCCCTAGAATATGTGTCAAAATCTGGTCTTGAAAGACTTGAATGAGTCACATCATCTGTAAGATTCTAAGATGCTTTACATGTAGATATTTAAGCTGTTTGTGTTTAAAATTTTCTGTGCTGTTTTCCAAAGCAGTTGGACCTCAAACAAAGTTGAGTCACTACCTGTATTAGTCAGGGTTCTCTAGAGGGACAAAACTAACTGGACAGATGTATATATGAAGGGGAGTTTATTAAGAGTATTGGCTTACACTGTCAGAAAGTGAAGTCCCACAATAAGCCATCCGCAAGCTGAGGAGCAAGGAGGCCAGTCCAAGTCCCAAAACCTCAAAAGTAGGGAACCGGACAGTGCAGCCTTCAGTCTGTGGCTAAAGGTCTGAGAGCCCCTGGAAAATCACTGGCGTAGGTCTGAGAGTCCAAAAGCTGAAGAACTTGGAGTCCGATGTTGAAGGGCAGGAAGCCTGCGGCACGGGAGAAAGGTGGGAGGCCAGAAGACTCAGCAAGTCAAGTCCTTCCACGTTCCTCTTCCTGCTTTATTCTAGCCATGCTGGCAGCTGATTAGATGATACCCACCCAGACTGAGGGCGGGTTTGCCTCTGCCAATCCACTGACATAAATGTTATTCTCTTTTGGCGACACCCTCGTAGACACACTCAGGAACCATACTTTGCATCCTTCAATCCAATCAAGTTGACACTCAATATTAACCATCACACTGCCTATCTGCTATGGCTGGCCTATGGCCATGCCTTCAAGGGTGATGGGAGTGAGGATACGACTGTTGTCCCTCCCTAGGGGACCCTGCTGCTTGGGTTATTGGGTGGTATTCTGGATTCTTCTTCAGCTTCACCCAATCTGCTCCAAACCATTAGAGAACCTGTCTCCTGGCTTCTCCCTGGACCTTCCCACCTCCCCCTCTTGATTTGGACCAGGCAAGCCAATCAACACCAGCAGTGGGGTCTTAATTGGAGACTAGTTGAGGGCCTGAAGACTCTCTTAGTCAGAGGTTTGGGCTCTGGGATCACTATGTCCACCACCCAGGGGCCTTTTTCATTTAGATGTGTGGGTACCTTCCAGAAGAACTGAGGCTCCCAGAAGACCAGCCCCTTGCAAAGTAGGTCGTTACTGTGTGTGGCTGGTACCCCATGCAGCTGCAAGCACCTTGCCCTCCCCATGCAACATTAAGGAAATGTTCTTGATTAGGTTCAAGCACCTCCTCCCAAAGCATCCACCCAGCCCCCCACCAGGGTTTCTGGCCGGCAGCCTGCCTGCGCCTGCTCACCCAGTTCCCTGGGGTTCCTGGCCCGCAGCCCGCCTGCCCATCCCTGATGTTTGTCTCTGGCTGCCCTGGCTCGAGGACTCAGAACCCAGAATGAAAGAGGGGCTTCTGCCCCGAGACGGTGCCCGGTGCTGAGACCCGATTGCTCAGTCAACCCCGAAGTCTCCTCCCCACGGGCAGTGTTGGCTTTGGACGGCTCTGGCTGGCTCAGCCTGGTGACCCTTGACTTCCCCATTTGGAGTCCCTCTCTGTGCTCCGGTGTAGTGTCTACAGGCAGA
>NW_012114126.1:0-1141 GCF_000951035.1 Colobus angolensis palliatus | reverse complement strand
TTGAGATGGAGTCTCGCTCTGTCACCCAGGCTGGAGTGCAGTAGCGTGATCTCGGCTCACTGCAACCTCCACCTCCCAGGTTCACCCCATTCTCCTGCTTCAGCCTCCCAAGTAGCTGGGACTACAGGCGCCCGCCACCATGCCCGGCTAATTTTTTGCATTTTTAGTAGAGACAGAGTTTCACTGTGTTAGCCAGGATGGTCTTGATCTCCTGACCTCATGATCCGCCCGCCTCAGCCTCCCAAAGTGCTGGGATTACAGGCGTGAGCCCCTGCACCTGGCCAGTTTGTTTTGTTTTAAGCCACTAAACTTGTGGTAATTTGTTATAGCAGCAGGAGGAAACTAGTAGAGATACTGAATTTGATGGGAGGAGTTAGGGAACGATGCAATTTTGGAAGAATGTGAATATTTGCAAAATGAGTTTGATATTTAGGTGAAGAAACAATGATGGAAGAAGGTCAACTATGTGTGAAACTGCAGGGATGGGTAGCGAACAGTGAGACTGACTTCAAGGCAAGGTTACCACCCCCTGCTGTCTTTTCTCAGCTATGTAGTTTTCTTTCACAGCATAGCTTGAAGTTAAATGTATATTTGTGCAATTATTCATTTAATCTTGTATTTCCCTTTAGCAAATCGTATGAGGGTAGGGACTGTCTGCTTTGATCATCACAACCTCTTGAGCAGCCGCGTAATAACTAATAATGAACAAATAGGTATGATAATGATTGAAATGAATGAACGAATTGGGAGAAGATACCCATAGGTAAACAAAAAATAAGAGTCCAATAAAGGGAAGCCTAACATATAGCCAATTTATTGGAGATGTAAAACTCCTTACATTGTCCTATAGTGATTTTCAGCCATTAAGGCTAACCCTAGCATACTGTTTTCTTCTGCAGTTTTGGTGTAGTGACTGTTTAAGAGCAGGTGAGGGCTTTGGAACTAGACTTCTTTGGTTCAAATTCATATAGCTATGCATACTGTCCCAAACATACTTAAGTATATCCCTAACATACTTAAATGTATACTTGTCAGTTTAGCTGGGTTAAAGTACAGCAAAGTGGCCCATTGTCCACCTACCCATCCATCCATCCATCCATCCATCCATCCATCCATCCATCCATCCATCCATCCATCCATC
>NW_012114125.1:0-2111 GCF_000951035.1 Colobus angolensis palliatus | reverse complement strand
TTCAAGACCAGCCTAGGCAACATAGCCAGACCCTGTCTCTCCAAAAAAAAAAAAAAAAAGGAGAAAAATTAGAAAAAACAATTAGCTGAGCATGGTGACTCATGCCTGCAGTCCCAGAGCCTTGGTAGGCCAAGGCAGGAGGATCGCTTGAGGCCAGGAGTTCAAGATCAGCCTGGGCAACATGGTGAGACCCTGTCTCTACAAAAAAATAAAATAGCCAGGCATGATGGCGTATGCCTGTAGCCCCAGCTGCTTGGAAGGCTGAGGTGGGAGGACTGTTTGAGCCAGGGAGTTTGAGGCTACCGTGAGCTATGACTGTACCATTGCACTTCACCTTGGGTGATAGAATGAGACCCTATAAAAAACAAAAAAGCAAACCAAAAGAAACCTGTTCCTCAGGCACAACAAAGGGGTAGGTGGATATCAGAAGGGAAAGGCCTCCTAAGGCCTTAATACCTATGCCCCTTCATGCACCTACTAATATTCTCAGCATAAATTTAGCAGCCCTCAATCAGAGAACAGTCCCAAGCTAGGCATATAGCTCATTAAATGACTGCTATGGTGAATGAGACTTCATGTTTGTTTTTTTAAATTGTAAGCCTGAACTAGGAGGACTTTGATGAGTCTCTTCCCTGTGTGTGGGAGGAGAGATTGCATTTTAAGGGATGCTCATGAAAACTTCAAAAGTGGGAAAACTCATTCAATTCCTTCCCTCATTCTCTTATTTATTTCTTAAAAAAATGAACCTGAGCCAAGTGCTGGATGTTAAAAAAAAAAATGAAAAGATTAAGAAAAAATAGGCCGGGCACAGTGGCTCAAGCCTGTAATCCCAGCACTTTGGGAGACCGAGACGGGCGGATCATGAGGTCAGGAGATCGAGACTATCCTGGCTAACACGGTGAAACCCCGTCTCTACTAAAAACATACAAAAAACTAGCCGGGCGAGGTGGCGGGCGCCTGTAGTCACAGCTACTGGGGAGGCTGAGGCAGGAGAATGGCGTAAACCCGGGAGGCGGAGCTTGAAGTGAGCTGAGATCTGGCCACTGCACTCCAGTCCGGGCGACAGAGTGAGACTCCGTCTCAAAAAAAAAGAAAAAAAAAGAAAAAAGAAAAACAAAACCCTGCTTTCAGGGAGCATTCAGACTACTTAGCAAATAGAGGTAATACAATGTGTCAAAGAGATAATGGATGATAGTGAGCCTGACTGTGCTGGGGGTGTCCTGCAAGATTTCATTGACTTGGGTCTTGAAGTGTGACAAGTTTGCATGATGATCCTGATTCATGGGCACAAGGGTAGGGCAGGGCTCACCAGGCAAGAGGATAGGATGGGTAGAGACATAACAAAAGATGCATAATCTTTGAACAATAAAGAGCAAGGAAAGCTGGGTGTGGTGGCTCACTGCTGTCATCCCAGCCCTTTGAGAAGCTGAAATGGGAGGATCACTTGAGCTCAGAAGTTCAAGATCAGCCTGGGCAACATGGGGAGACCCCATCTCTATAAAAAATATTTAAGAAATTAGGTGGGTATGGGGGCACATACCCTTAGTCCCAGCTATTCCTCAGGAGGCTGAGGTAGGAGGATCACTTGGGCTGAGGAGGTTGAGGCTGCAGAGAGCCGTGACCATGCCACTGCACTCCAGCCTGGGTTGCAGAGCAAGATCCTCTCTCAAGGAAAACAATAATAATAATAAGGCAAGAAAAAGTAATTGGGGAAATAGGAAGAGGCCAGACCATGGCCTTTTCTGCTGTAGAAATTTGAACTTTATTTTGTAGGTCTTAGGGAGTCACAGTAGGATTTAAAGCAGGACAGTGACGTGATCAGAATCATGTGTTAGATGGAGAAATCTCCCTGCGATTATTGGAGGGAGCAGGTCATGGGAAATAGTGATAATCCAGGTGACAGATCAAGAAGGATGACACTGGCCAGTCGCAGTGGACTGTAAAGAACAAAACCAATTCTACCCCAGCATTTATGGGGGTAGAATCAATTGCAGAGCTTCGTTAGAAGCCTCTTTTTTTTTTTTTTTTT
Source organism: Colobus angolensis palliatus (assembly GCF_000951035.1). Classification (NCBI taxonomy): domain Eukaryota; kingdom Metazoa; phylum Chordata; class Mammalia; order Primates; family Cercopithecidae; genus Colobus; species Colobus angolensis. The sequence continues at coordinate 82 of NW_012114125.1, read as the reverse complement.
TTTTGTCAGAGTTTTTCTCTCTCGCCCAGGCTGGAGTGCCCTGGCACGATCTCAGCTCACTGCAAGCTCCGCCTCCCGGGTT
>NW_012114124.1:0-1087 GCF_000951035.1 Colobus angolensis palliatus | reverse complement strand
GAGATCCGGCCACTGCACTCCAGCCTGGGAGACAGAGCCAGACTCCGTCTCAAAAATAAATAAATAAATAAAAATAAAAATTGCTTACTAAAATCAGTTAGAAAAACCATTAACTAAAAAAAAGAGCAAAACCAACAATTTATAAATGAAATAAAAATGGCTGATAACCTAAGGTATTCAACTTCAATAATTAATACAAAATAACAGACTAATTTTCTCCAAAAGGATTAAAAGAGAAAGGGAAAGCTTGCATCTGCTAATTATCTGGGTACAATCATGCAATCAAATGTGTTAAAACCTACAGCTTACCAACACTGCTAATGAGAGGGTGGGAGCTGCTAAAATTTTTCTAAAAGGTGATTTGGTAGTATGTATCAATAAGTCCCCAAACAGGGAATACACTATGATCACCAATCCCACTTCAAGAATTTATTGTAAGAGAGGGATTTAAAAAGATGTACAGAATATATAAGCTTGGTCATTTCAACATGTATATAATAGTAAAAAATTTGAAACCATAGAGATTCACTAAATATAACCATTAAAAGTAACAATTTACCAAACCTATATTTTTGTTTTGGAAAGATGTTCATAGATAATGTTAGTGAAAAAAGCAGGTATGGTATGATTCTGCTTTAGTTGACCATGTATGCATTTATATCTACAAACATTTGTTCATATATGTGAAGAGTCAGAAAAGATACAACAAATGATGTTATCCCTGCTTAGTAAGATTACTGGTGAATTTCATTTTATTCTTCATCATTTTCCTAGTATCTAACTTCTTTCTACAACATATATAACGTGTGTGTATAAAAATTCCAAATTTATACAGAACAAATCAGTAGGCAAGAAAACAATCCAACAGAAAAATGGGCAAAAGATATGAACAGGCAATCAACAGAAGAGAGTATAAATGACCAATAAATATATCAAAAGATGTTCAATCTCATTAATAACCAAAGGAATGTAAATCAAAGGGAGATATAATTGCCCACCCATCCATATGGTAACGATCAATATGTCTGATTGCTTCCAATGTTGGTGAGTTCATGGGTCACAATTACTTGCACATATTGCTGTTAAG
>NW_012114123.1:0-1189 GCF_000951035.1 Colobus angolensis palliatus | reverse complement strand
AGGCGGAGCTTGCAGTGAGCTGAGATCCGGCCACAGTACTCTAGCCCGGGCGACAGAGCGAGACTCCGCCTCAAAAAAAAAATAAATAAATAAATAAAAATAAAAAAATCAAAGTCTCACTAAAGAGGCAGCAGCTCCACTGACTAGAGCCCAGAGCTGGAGGTGATCTCACTATCCCGTCTGCCTGCTTCAGGAGCTGAATTAAAAGCCTCAGAGCTATCTTTGGCTCTTCAGGTCAGAGTTCACCTCAGCCTCCAGCCCAAGCCTAAACCTGTTAATAAAGATTGATCCCCTATAATGTACCTATATCCCATCTATTCTTCCACTTAATATCTAACCCATTTGCCCTTTTCATATGAAATTGCCATTTCTGTCAACCAAAAACATGGTTAAATATCTGTAATTTCGCGTGGTCCGTATCTGCCATTATTGGTATGTCCATTTTACAGATGAGGAAACTGAGGCTCCTAAAAAAGCCCCCAATCTTTTTGCTATTGCCTCCTGAGCCACTTGAAGGAAAGAGCCCAGCCTGGGAAACACCATTTATAAAGGGAGGCCTCGTTCTCACCATGTTAACCCCTTAACCACTGGCCCTCAGTCCTGCTCCTTCTTGCTCCTTCCAGCACCTTGTTGGCTTTCTGGCTTAGTCAAAACTTGGAGATGAACATTCTGAACTAACCATTTTTAATCTGCATAAAGATCCACTTCAGGGGTGGGTCGCGGTGGCTCACATAATCATAGCATCTTGGGAGGCCAAGGCAGTAGGATTGCTTGAGGCTAAGAGTTTGAAAAAATTAGCTGGCCATGGTGGTATGTACCTAGATTCCTAGCTACTTGGGAGGGTCAGGTGGGAGGACTGCTTGAGCTCAGGCTACAGTAAGCTATGATCCTACCACTGCCTGGGTGACAGACCAAGACCTTGTATCTAAAAAAAAAAAAAAGAACCACTTCAAAGCCTTCTTATTTTCCTCTTAAAATGTTTTCACTGGTACCACAACAATTAACAGTAAAATAATTTTGATCAAAGTTTATTTTTTTATTTTTTTTTATTTATTTATTTTTTGAGATGGAGTCTCACTCTGTCGCCCAGGCTGGAGTGAAGTGGCCAGGTCTCAGCTCACTGCAAGCTCCGCCTCCCGGGTTCACGCCATTCTCCTGCCTCAGCCTCCCGTGTAGTTGGGACTACAGG
>NW_012114122.1:0-2077 GCF_000951035.1 Colobus angolensis palliatus | reverse complement strand
AACCCGGGAGGCAGGGCTTGCAGGGAGCTGAGATCTGGCCACTGCACTCCAGCTTGGGCGACACAGCGAGACTCCGTCTCAAAAAAAAATAAAAAAATAAAAAAAAAAAAAGATGTCACTATAGAAAAAGTGTCCTGTGAACTGTACAGGAAGACAAGCTAATGACAGAAATTATTAGGCTTTAAAAAGTAGGCAGCTGGGTGCGGTGGCTCATGCCTGTAATCCCAGCACTATGGGAGGCTGAGGTAGGAGGATCACTTAAGCCCAGCAGATGGAGGCTGCAGTGAGCAGTGATCACGCCACTGCACTCCAGCCTGGGTAATAAAAATAAATAGGCCAGGCGTGGTGGCTCACACCTGTAATCCAAGCACTTTGAGAGGCTAAGGGAGGTGGATCATTTGAGGTCAGGAGTTCGAGACCAGCCTCGTGGCCAACATGATGAAACCCTGCCTCTACTAAAAATACAAAAATTAGCTGGTCATGGTGGCATGTGCCTGTAATCACAGCTACTCGGGAGGCTGAGGCAGGAGAATCGCTTGAACCTGGGAGGTGGAGGTTGCAGTGTGCAGAGATTGTGCCACTGCACTCCAGCCTGGGCAACAAGAGCGAAAATCTGTCTCAAAAAAAAAAAGAAAAGAAAAAAAGAAAAAGAAATGGATTGGCCACTCCCTGTGGAAGTCAGGGCTTATATGGCAATCTAGGAGGAACACCTGTTTGGGAATTATTTATGCTTTTGAGAGAAACCTTGCCCTCCAGCATAGAGCAGGGAAGATGGCAGTCCTGCAGAACCGGTCTTCAGCAGCCTCAGAAGGCAGACGCAGTCCCCAGCTTGTGCCCAGACAGATGCCTGGGCAGCTCAGCCTTGGGTGTGAGCCTCACGGATGATGGAGTGGAAACCCAGCGGGTTGGCCTTTCCTCGGCCTTCCTCCTCTCAATCTCCATTTTAGGGTCTGCCGAACTGGGGCTGCCTTCTGTCTGTGAGCAAGTCTGCTCTTGGTTTCTTTTCTATTTTCTTTCTTTCTTTTTTTTTTTTTTTTGAGACAGGCTCTTGCTCTGTCGCCCAGGCTGGAGTGTTGGAGTATGGTGGTGTGGTCTCGGCTCGCTGCAACGTCTGCCTCCTAGGCTCAAGCGATTCTCCTGCCTCAGCTTTCTGAGTAGCTGGGATTATAGATGTACGCCACCATGCCCAGCTAATTTTTGTATTTTTTTAGTAGAGACAGGGTTTCACCATGTTGGCCAGGCTGGTCTAGAACTCCTGACCTCAGGTGATCTACCTGCCTTGGCCTCCCAAACTAGTGGGATTACAGGCATGAGCCACTGTGCCCGGCCTTAATTTCAGTGAGATCGAAATTGCAAGACCAGCAGATGGCGACTGGCCCAAAGGGCTGTACTGTCCCTTCCTTCCCTCACCTGTGATCCTCTGCCCTCAGCCCCCAGCAGGTGGGATGCCTTGGTCGTGGGAGCCCACAGAGCTGATTCAGGCACTGGGGGTCTTGGACTGGAGGCCTGCCTGCCGTCTGCAGTGAGACCCAGCCCTTACCAACAGGCAACTGCGAGGGCAGAGACTGAAGGCCTGACCTCTCCCCGGGGACCTTACCCGCATTCTCCATCAGAAACATAGCAAGCCAGACATCACGCTTTCTCTTCCCTTGTGTAAGGACAGTCTCCCTCCTGGACAGGAGACACAGACTGTTGTTGGGGAGGGACAGACAGTAACCCATGGCATGCCCAGTGGCCTCCCTAAGAACGGGGGAGCTTGTGTGATGGTGGTGAGGGGATGGGCCCCTCCTTGGGGATTCCCGTTGCACCTGTCACACCATCCATTGCTGTCACACCGGTGGCTCCAGCCTGGGCTCTTCAGGGACACAAGGGCTCTCCTTCTCCCACTTCCAAGAAGGAAGGGGCCTCCTCTTCTGTCTGAGGTGATCTTCCCTCAGGGCTGGCTGCAGGAAGGCTGAGTTGGGAGGATCCCTGGAGCAGCTGTCAGCAGCCTTTTTTTTTTTTTTTTTTTGAGACGGAGTCTCGCTCTGTTGCCCAGGCTGGAGTAAGGAAATGAGGACCAAAAACGTCAGCTAAT
>NW_012114121.1:0-1887 GCF_000951035.1 Colobus angolensis palliatus | reverse complement strand
CCAGCCTGGCCAACATGGTGAAACCCCATCTCTACTAAAAATAAAATACAAAAAATTAGCCGGGTGCAGTGGCGCATGTGTGTGGTCCCAGCTACTCTCAGGTCTGAGGCCTGAAAATTGCCTGGGCCTGGGTGGCGAAGGTTCCATTGAATGGAGATCGAGCCACTGCACTCCAGTCTGGGTGACAGAGCGAGACTCTGTCAAAAAAAAAAAAAAAAAAAAAAAAAAAAAAAATCAGGTGAAACGTGTTGTTTTAAGACATATTAGTAGAGATGTCCCTTTAGTGTTGTAGCTGTTAGTCATTGGAATCTAGTGTGGGTATCCCAAGCAGGTGAGGTATAAGTCCTACAAGTGAAATCTCTGAGACTCTTAAGTGCTAATGGGAAGGAACAAGGAAAAAGAATCAGAGCCAAGTTGGCACCAAAAGTTCCATCTGAGAAAAGCAACAACACAGAGCAGTGAATGTAGGCCATGGTAAAGACTGCAAGCACCAAGAACTCCAAGAAGGAGCTAAAAGATGATGCAGCAATTCCGCTTCTGGGTAAATACCAAAAAAATACAAGCAGGTTCTTGAAGAGATATCTGTACATCCATGTTCATAGCAGTGTCATTCACAATGGCTGAAATGTGGAAGCAACCCAGGTGTCCACTGACAGATGAACAGATAAGCAAAATGTGCTAAATACACACAGTGGATTATTCAGCCTTAGAAAGGGAAGAAATTCTGATACGTGCAACAAGATGCATGAGCCTTGAGGACATTACGCTACGTGAAATAAGCCAGACACACAAAAACTATATGATTCCATTTATCTCAGGTCGCCAGAAAAGTCAAAATCACAGAGACAAATTAGAAAGGTGGTTGCCATGTGCTGGGGTAGAAGGGAATGGAGAGTTGGTGTTTGGTAAAAGTTTGATAACCGGAGTTCTGGAGAGGAGTGACAGTGATGGCTGCACAACACTATCCATCTATTTTGTATCACTGCACTCACTACACGCTTAAAGACAGTGAAGATAAATTTTGTGTGCCATTTTACCACAATTAAGAATTTTTTAAAAAAGAACTCAAAGGAGCATAAAGTTTCAACAAAATAACAAATTTTTTTTTTTATATCCAGCAAGTCCTTGACAAAGAACTCTCATCAAGAACCAGCTGCACTGAAGCAGGGAAAACAGAATCCAAACGGCAGATTCCATCGGACTTTGAGACAAGATGATCATAGACACCGATCAGGTAGGGTCCTTCTTCTTTCATGCCTGAGTCACCCCACTCCCTCCCACGAACGGTCTGGAAATGTCTGTGTTACTTCTAACACGTTCCAGCAATTAAAGCACCCCCAGAAACAAGTAAAAACCTGTAAGCCCTACAGATCCCATGCTTCCTTTGAATCTTCAGTGTGGAATCCTTTTGTACTACTAGTGTCCGACTAAAATGCGTTAAACCTGGCTTTTAGTTCTAGCTGGTTGTGATATAACCTCTTGGTACCTCAGTGACTTCACCCATTAAAAACAAACAAACAAAAAGCATATCAGTATCTCTCATACTGAATTGTTCGGAAGCCCCGCTAGAAAATCAAAATATGGCTCTCGATGTGCGGCACCCAGGCTCCCAGAGTCAGAATCACTGGGTGGGAGGTGTTGGTCTAAAATATAAATTTCGAGGCCTCAATCTACTAATTCAGAACATCTTGGCATGAAGCTTGGAAACCTACACTATTTCACAGTCCCCTTAAAAATTTTACACGACAGAAATTTGAAAAACACTCAATAGAGAACTATGTTCTAGAATGGTATAAGCTCTTTAAGAGAGAATGTTGGATGGTTCCTCAGAGGTACAGTCCACGGCCAGATTCCACTATAGGAGACCAAGCCCGGACCGCAGACCCC
>NW_012114120.1:0-1236 GCF_000951035.1 Colobus angolensis palliatus | reverse complement strand
TTTTTGTTTCATTTTGTTTTATTTTTGAGACAGAATCTTGCTATCTTGCCCAGGCTGGAGTGTAGTGGCATAATCACGGCTCACCAGAGCCTGGACCTCCTGGGCTCAAGCGATCCTCCTACCTTAGCCTCCTGAGAAGCTGGGACTACAGGTTTGCACTACCAGGCCCATCTAATTTTTTTTTTTTTCTTGTAGAGATGGGGTTTCACTATGTTGCCTAAGCTTGTCTTGACGCCTGGGCTCAAGCAATCCTCCTGCCTCAGCCTCCCAAAGTGTCCAGCTAGAAAATATTCTTTTAAGAAAATAGAAATATATTTACAAATTATACAAACCATGAAAACTTACACATCAAAATTATTAAAATCCAACATTAAAATTATTGAAATATTATTGTACATAGAGGCTGTAGATATAAGATTAAATTTTTTCAAATGACATCTTTCAATTCTCTCTTTTTAAAAAGATGGACCATATTAGCATATTTCCTTTATTTATCAGAAACTGTTTCCTGGATACGAAAGAAATTGAAAACATTTTAATAATAGCCCAAAGTGATTTTCCCTTCCCATCATTTTGTAGGAGAGCCTGGGATTCATTATTGCTTTAATGACCAGCCTCTTGACTCCCGGCCAAGAGGAGGAGTGTTTTTGGGGCCGTTGGATCCACTGGGAGGTGGTCACTGACACCATGGGTCAGCCAGTGGCACCTAGAGCAGATTGCAGCGCAGAGCAGATGTAGGCTGTATGCTTGCCCTCTGCACGTAGCAGGCTCCGCTGCCACCAGCAGTTACGGAGGACAACAGCACAGACCCGCCCCAGAGGCTGCACAGGCACCTGCACGCCGCTGTCCCGTCATGCCCTGCACTGCTGTCTGTGAGCACTCACACAGCCCCACCTTCACAGGCACCTGCACACGGCTGTCCCTCCATGTCCTGCACTGCCATCTGAGTGCTCTCACACCCCCACCTTCACAGGCACCCAGCCGGCACACCGCTGCCCCTCCATGCCCCTCACCATCATCTGTGGGCTCTCACACCCCCACCTTCCCAGGCACCTGCACACTGCTGCCCCACCATGCCCTGCACTGCCATCTGAGTGCTCACACAGCCCCACCCTCATAGGCACCTGCATAGTGCTGCCCCACCATGCCCTGCACGGCCATCTGAGTGCTCACACAGCCCCACCGTCACAGGCACCTGCACAGTGCTGCCCCACCATGCCCTGCACGGCCATCTGA
>NW_012114119.1:15684-17413 GCF_000951035.1 Colobus angolensis palliatus | reverse complement strand
AGTGCCTGGTACAAAGTAGGCTTCAGTAAATAATTTTTAGTAAATAAATACATGAATAAAAATGACAGACTTTATGATTTAAAATAGTCTTCATTTGTAATAAAGACTCTGGAATTTTTAAGGGTTTTCAAGAATTAAAAAAAAATAACATGAAAGAACCTGGCAAACAGTATATGTGAAAAAAACTGGATAATAAGTTTTTCATAAATTATTTCATTGTACCATCATTGTGGCCACGTGAGGAAAGTATGACTGTCTCTTCAATGTGCTCCTGAGCAAATTGAGATTCAGAGAAATTAAATAAATTCTTCCAACTTCCTTTAGCAGGTAAGTCTCTAGTTGGCCTGGATTTAAGTCCATGTATGTCTGACTTTATTGCCCTAGCTTTTAAGCTAAGCAATAATTTAACAGTAAAGTTAACAATTAACAAGTAGGAGTCACCAAGAACTGCCCCAATGCCATTAAAAAAATCAGCTTTATAGAGGTATGATTTATACAATAATATGCATTCATTTTAAGTGGACTGTTCTATGAATTTTGGCGGATACATACACCACTATAAACACCACCACATTCAAGGCAGAATATTTCCATCACTCCAGAAAGTTCCCTTGTCCCCTTTTGCAGTCAATTCCCCTCTTAGGGGCAACCACTATTCCGATTTCAGTCACCAGTAGGTGAGTGCTGCCTATTCTTTTAAGTTTCATATAAATAGAACCATATAGAATGTACTCTTTTGTTCAGCATGTTTTTTAGTCATCCATGTTTTTATGTATATCACTAGTTCGTTCCTTTTTATGGATAAAAGGAGTTCCATTACATGAATACAGCAAAATCTAATCTGCTTGTACATTCACCTTTTGCAGGACATGTAAGCTGTATCCAGTCTTTGGCTTCTTATGAATCAAATAGTAGCTAAGAACATTCTTGGACAAGCCCTTTTATGAACATGGGCCTTTATTTATTTCAGGCAAATACCCTGGAGTACATTTGCTGGGTCAGAGGGTAAAGGTATGTTTAACTTTCTACATTGAAACAGCTCTGCCAAACCATTTCGAAAATGATTATGCCACTTTATGCACTCATCAGCAATATGCAGAGTTCCAGTTGCTCCTGGTCTCTGGTATCATTTGGTGGTGTCAGTCTTTTTAATATTCCCCATGCCAGTCAGTGTACAGTGCTGCCTAATTGTAATTTATTTTATATATTCCTGAGAGTGATTGATATTGAGTCCACCATTTCATGTGTTTGACTATGTGTATGTCTTCTTCTGTAATATATACATTTAGTATTTTGCTCCTCCCCTCCTTTTTTGGTAAGGGGGTTGGCACTGGTACCATTTTATATTTTTTCTAGGTAGATAATATGAGAGGCAGTAGAGTATAATGGTTAAGAGAATGTGCTACCCAGATCCAATTTTCGTTCTACCATTTACTCATATAAAGCTTAGTGAAACATTTATTTTAATGTACTTTAGATTCCTTATCTAGAAAATGTGAATAATAGCACATGCCCCAAAGATATGGAACTATTAATATGTATCATGTGCTTAAAGTACTATTTGATACATAGTAAGCACTGAATAAATATTAGTTATTATTATAGGATGGAAAGAGTATTTTACCCTCAATTTTCTACGAGTTCATTCACATATAGATATCACTACAATTTTGACTCTAAAATCTGGGCCTTTTGTTTTCCTGTGTACTAACACTTTCTGCCTAATCTT
>NW_012114119.1:12931-14279 GCF_000951035.1 Colobus angolensis palliatus | reverse complement strand
TTTCTCCTCTGCCCCATTTGTTTTATATCATTTTACATAAGTAAATAAATAAATAAATAAATAAATAAATAAATAAATAAATAAAATGCAGGTTCTCTGAGCCAGACAAAGGCATGAATAACTATGAATAACTATTGTTCCCTACCCTGCTCTTATGTGAAAATTGTGTACTTCTCAATTTCCCGCCCTTTCCCCTTTAAATTTGGAGTCCTCAAAATCATCTTCGGAGAAAGGCATAGATCAGTCCCCCAGGTGCGTCTTTAACTTGGGCAGATAAATCCCCTAAAATGCTTGAGACTTGTCTCGTCATTTTTCTTGATTGACAGAAGAAATATACATCAATCCTGCTATCCTTCCAATACAATGCTCTCTAGAATGCTGGGCCTGAGAACATTCACAAGAATTTAGATATCTTCCCCACAGTTTCTACTCAGCTTCAAATTCTCAGTGGGTCTATAAATAAACATTAAAACTGAGTTCCTGCTATGTGATAGTGACTGTGCTGGCTACTGAGGTACACAGTCAGTTAAAGAGGATGCATTTGTTCAGCTGCTCACTTCTAGCTTAGTGAGCAGTACAGAACCAGTACAGAAGCCTTGATCAGTCTGTGACAGCACTTGGGACCCTCTGACAAACAGCATCAGTTCACTCATGGAGTCGGTAAGCATTTCTAAAGCGCAGAATAATCAAATGAGTGCTCTCTCCACTTGTTACAGAGGGAATCCTGCTTTGAGTCTTTCCAGATAACATAGAACCATCAGAAAGACTAGCAACTCATTTTCTGAACTCTTTGGATGAGAACAGAGATCAAGTCTGGCATGCTGAAGACACAGAAAACTCATGGCTGGGAGAGCAGGGTAAGACGGTGATGAGTGATCCAAAAGAGCCAGCCCCAGAGCCTTTACCAGGGCAGCTACTGGGGAAGAAGAGACAAATGTGATGGTGGTGATGACGCTGAAGACATAAGGAAGAGAGTTAGAAGAAACCGTATTGTTTATCAGGTGATGCAACTGTACCAAGAGATGTATCCTCACAAGTGAGCCATGGAGGAACTATTATAATCTTCACCTTTAAAAGGTGAACTCTAAGGCTAAGGGAGGTTGAGTCATTTCCCCAAGCTTGTAGGAAATCTCAGAACAAAATTTAAACCCAGGTCTATGTGACTCCCAAATCCAGAGATTTGTGTGTGCAAATGTGTATGTGTGAATATTCAAAATTGAAGACTGTTGACCGTGGCTCATGCCTCTAATCTTAGCACTTTGGGAGGCTGAGGTGGGTGGATCATGAGGTCAGGAGATCGAGACCATCCTGGCTAACACGGTGAAACCCTGTCTCTACTAAAAATACA
>NW_012114119.1:10774-12881 GCF_000951035.1 Colobus angolensis palliatus | reverse complement strand
TGGCCAAATAGGTCTTCTAACACTATCTTCACTGCATTAGACTAACGATCCCTTCACACTTGCAGGTAGAGGAGGCAGACACAACTCTCCCATCCGAGGCAGGCAACCTCCAGGGTGGCAGAAGACAAGTGTGTATCTTGCAGACAGGCAGCACAAGAGAGAAAATGCTGAGATGGTACCGCGGCATGCCTGCTCGGAAATAGTCTTAAACTGGTCGATCAGGTAAGTCACTCCTGCTTTCTTGAGGAGAGATGAGAGAAGAGGCAGAGGTGACATCTTCTACTTTATGGAAATGGGAGTGCTAAACATGTGAGCTTTGGTTACCACTGTAAGCCCAATAAATAATACTGAGTATCTGATATGACATCCGGCACATGCTAGGCATCGCAGATACTCTCTATCAACTAAGGCAACAGATGTGTATACACAGTTAAAATGTATCACACGTTTACAAAAGTGACCCATAAGCTGGAAGCGGAGCCCAGAGAAAGAAATGTTTAAATCTCCCTGAGGAAATAAGGAGATAACACTTGAACTGAATCTTTAACAACAATAAAAAAACAGATTAAGCATCAGCGGGTGGCCACACAGCATACTAGAATAAGAAACATATGCAAAGACTTGTAGACATGAAAAAGGGAGTATTTGGAAAACATACAAGAACATCAACATCACTGGAGTGTAAGTGCATGGGGGAAAGTTAATAGAAGTTAAAACGTGACGCAGTAAACTTGGTATATTACAAAGTAATAGCATAATAGTATCAAATAGTGTGATTCCATACTAGGAAGTTTCTAGTTATTCTCCATTCATTAATCCTGATGTCAATTTCTTGAAAGAAGTGTGAAAGGAAGTTGAAAGTTAAATTTTGGGACCCCAAACTCATTAAGCCAAAGAGAAAAGTCAAGCTGGGAACTGGGTCACACAAACCTGTCTCCCCCTTTTGGTTCCTAAATAAGATGGCTTCAAGATGAAAAACTACACACCTCCGCCATATTTTGCCCACAAGGAAATTCCTAGAGAGTTGTTAAAATTTCACCATGGCAATCAAAATTGATAGCTTGTCTTTACAGGTGCAGTCACCCCAGCCCACCAGACACAAATGCATATCTGATTGATACCCTGCCCCATTGTGTCTATATTTATCTTATGTAAAATGCAGTTTCACTGCATTTCTCCTCTGCCCCATTTGTTTTATGTCATTTTACATAAATAAGTAAATAAATAAATAAATAAATAAATAATAAAATGCAGGTTCTCTGAGCCAGACAAAAGCATGAATAACTATGAATAACTATTGTTCCCTACCCTGCTCTTATGTGAAAATTGTGTACTTCTCAATTTCCCGCCCTTTCCCCTTTAAATTTCGAGTCCTCAAAATCATCTTCGGAGAAAGGCATAGACCAGTCCCCCAGGTGCGTCTTTAACTTGGGCAGATAAATCCCCTAAAATGCTTCAGACTTGTCTCGTCATTTTTCTTGATTGACAGAAGAAATATACATCGATCCTGCTATCCTTCCAATACAATGCTCTCTAGAATGCTGGGCCTGAGAACATTCACAAGAATTTAAGTATCTTCCCCCCAGTTTCTACTCAGCTTCAAATTCTCAGTGGGTCTATAAATAAACATTAAAACTGAGTTCCTGCTATGTGATAGTGACTGTGCTGGCTACTGAGGTACAGAGTCAGTTAAAGAGGATGCATTTGTTCAGCTGCTCACTTCTAGCTTAGTAAAATAACCAGTACAGAAGCCTTGATCAGTCTGTGACAGCACTTGGGACCCTCTGACAAACAGTATCAGTTCACTCATGGAGTCGGTAAGCATTTCTAAAGTGCAGAATAAACAAATGGGTGCTCTCTCCACTTGTTACAGAGGGAATCCTGCTTTGAGTCTTTCCAGATAACACAGAACCATCAGAAAGATTAGCAACTCATTTTCTTGAACTCTTTGGATGAGAACAGAGATCAAGTCTGGCATGCTGAAGACACAGAAAACTCATGGCTGGGAGAGCAGGGGAAGACGGTGATGAGTGATCCAAAAGAGCCAGCCCCAGAGCCTTTACCAGGGCAGCTACTGGGGAAGAAGAGACAAATGTGATGGTGGTGA
>NW_012114119.1:8978-9399 GCF_000951035.1 Colobus angolensis palliatus | reverse complement strand
TAGGATACAAACTTTTTCAACAAAGTAAATGGCTACTTACTTCTGCCAAAACCATCAACTTAACAGGCAAATAGAACAGTCTGCTAATTTTTTTTTCTTAGAGATAAGGTCTCAGTCTGTTGCCAAGGCTGGAGTACAGTAGTACTATCATCCTTCACTTCAGCCTTGAACTCCTGGGCTCAAGTGATCCCCCCGCCTCAGCCTCCATAGTAGTTGGAACTACAGGTACATGCCCCAGCCCAGCTAACTTTTAAATTTTTTGTAAAGAGGGGGTCTCACTTTGTTGCCCAGGTTATTCTCAAACTCCTGGCCTCAAGTGATCCTCGCACCTTGGCCTCCCCAAATCTTGGGATTACAGATATAAGCCACTACACCTAGCCAACTTGTAAGTTTTTACATATGGTTTATCAGCATTTGTGAA
>NW_012114119.1:2885-3243 GCF_000951035.1 Colobus angolensis palliatus | reverse complement strand
CTTAGCACCTTATCTCCACTTACTTAAATAATTAAAATATGGTACCATTGAGAGGTTAATTAGCATGGTGGTTAAGTGTAATTTGTAGTGAGATACATGGGGGTCCTAATCAACCATGCAACTAAGACCCAGTTATGTAGCTCTTATACAGCTCATGAGTGACAATGGCTCTCATAAAGGTTGTTACACAGTTCAAACAAGAAAATATAACATGTTTCATAAAGCATAGTAAGCAAAGTTAGCTGCTGCTGTTATCATTATTATAACATTTAACTACAAAAGCATTTAACTACATACTAATGGAAATTCAATCTATGTTAAGTAGATCTTAATTTCAATACTTATTAATCGCATTCTT
>NW_012114119.1:0-308 GCF_000951035.1 Colobus angolensis palliatus | reverse complement strand
GAGGAAAAGAACTTACTTAGAACTTCAGTGGAATTTTATGTGCATAAGAAAACCAAGTTGGAATTTAATTTTGAACTTAACATTCTTAAATTTACCTTAATAACATTTTAGAAGATGATAACATATTTTCTTTAGCACATGCCAAATGCCATATAAATATCTCAGGAATTGTCTATTTCAAAACTTCATAAGGCCATGTTATTTAGAACTTAAGTATTTTATTTTACATCTGTCCTTTCCCCAACCTCTGACTTCTCTCCCGCATCCTACCTGAAGAATATTTTCTGCTTTTCCTTATCTAAAATGTT
>NW_012114118.1:0-1160 GCF_000951035.1 Colobus angolensis palliatus | reverse complement strand
GGCTCAAGCCTGTAATCCCAGCACTTTGGGAGGCCGAGACGGGCAGATCACGAGGTCAGGAGATCGAGACCATCCTGGTTAACACGGTGAAACCCTGTCTCTACTAAAAAATACAAAAAACTAGCCGGGCGCGGTGGCAGGAGCCTGTAGTCCCAGCTACTCGGGAGGCTGAGGCAGGAGAATGGCGGGAACCCGGGAGGCGGAGCTTGCAGTGAGCTGAGATCATGCCACTGCACTCCAGCCTGGGCGACACAGCGAGACTCCGTCTCACAAAAAAAAAAAAAAAAAAAAATCCAGCTTTAAGACCAGATGATTAATTTATTTAAAGCGAAAAATCTCAACAAAAGTATTAAATAGAAATCAGCAAGGCTAGGCACAGTGGCTCACACCTATAATCCCAGTGCTTTGGGAGGCTGAGGTAGGAAGATTGCTTGAGCCCAGGAGTTGGAGACCAGCCTGGGCAACATAGTGAGACACTGTCTCTACCAAAAATAAAAAAGGTGCCAGGCATGGCACCTTTATGCACCTGTGGTCCCAGCTACCCAGGAGGCTGAGGTGGCAGGATCACTTGAGCCCAGGAGGTCAAGGCTGCAGTGAGCTGTGATCACGCCACTGAACTCCAGCCTAGGTGACAGAGCAAGATTCTGTATCAAAAAAAAAAAAAAAAAGCAAATTGAATTTCTCCTGTTAGGAAAAAGAACTGTATTAGCATATATTACTCTGACATAGCTGATATGGCAATATCAACCATCAAAGATATAGTGGTATACTTATCTGGTATAATTTATAAATTTGCCTCAGTAGAATCACAGCCTATTCTGTAGTTAAATATATACACTACTAGTATTATAGCAAACTTTAGTGGCTTTTGTGATAAATAAAATAAACTTCAAAAATTTTCATTATTCCCTCTAGAATAACTTTATTGTGAGTCTTTTTAAGAAGACAGTCCAGGCTGGGCACAGTGGCTCACACCCCTAATCCCAGCACTTTGAGATGTTGAGACGGGCAGATCACTGGAGGTCAGGAGTTGGAGGCCAGTCCAGCCAACATGGTGAAACACTGTCTCTACTAAAAATACAAAAATTGGCTGGGTGTGGTGGCAGGTGCCTGTAGTCCCAGCTACTCAGGAGGCTGAGGCACCACAATCGTTTGAACCC
>NW_012114117.1:0-1101 GCF_000951035.1 Colobus angolensis palliatus | reverse complement strand
CATGTCTGTAAATCCCAGCACTTTGGGAGGCTGAGGCAGGTGGATCACTTGAGGTCAGGAGTTCGAGACCAGACTGGCCAACACAGTGAAATCTCATCTGTACTCAAATAAAAAAAATTAGCTGGGCATGGTGGCAGGTGCCTGTAATCCCAGCTGTTCAGGAGGCTGAGGCAGGAGAATCACTTGAACCCAGGAGGCAGAGGCTGCAGTGAGCCAAGATCGTGACACTACACTCCAGCCTGGGTGATAGAGCGAGACTCCATCTCAAAAAAAAAAAAAAAACAAAAAAAAACAAAAAAACCCTGAAAACGGGAAAGGCTTGAGTGTTCAGAAGTGAATGGTAGTTAACCACGCAATCACTAAGGCTCGGTCAGGGAGTATATTCAAAGAGCTTGCAGCGAGTCACTCAATTCTGTCTACACCTCAAAATCTTCCTGGAATATATATGTATATTTGTAAGTTTAGTTACCTCTGAGCCACCCATCACCATCAAAGTGTGGGGGAATATATATAATATACATATATATAATAACAGCAGCCCTGCATGCCTAGCCATGGGGAAGCACAGCCTCCAAAGGATAAGGAAAGCTCTTTGAGTAAATACAGCATCCTAAAGTGACAATCTTTGAAACAAGGCCATTTGCCTGTTACCAAGTCCTGTCCTTCTAGGACTGGCTGTCACAGGCCGGATGTTAACAGTCGCATTCTCAGACCCCCGCCTCTGTATCTGTCTCCTGGTTCACCAGCAAACACTTCTCTGAGAAACCACCCGGGTGCAGGGCAGACGCCACCACTCAGCAGGTGTTTCTCTCGTGTGCTACCAACCTGGGAAAAATGGAGAAAGCTTGCTTTGGGGGCCAGGAGGATGGGGCGTTTAAAACATTTGCTCTTCTGCAGCGCCTTTCAAAAGCTCTATCAAGAGCCCAAGGCAAAAGGAAAGGCGCGTACCTGTCTGTACACTGAGTAAATATCCTTGCATATTTTTTATTTATTTATTTATTTATTTATTTTGAGATGGAGTCTCACTCTGTCGCCCAGGCTGGAGTGCAGTGGCACGATCTTGGCTCACTGCAAGCTCCGCCTCCCAGGTTCACGCCATTC
>NW_012114116.1:0-1223 GCF_000951035.1 Colobus angolensis palliatus | reverse complement strand
AGAAGAACCATCCATTCATTAATACTTTACTACTCTCCATTTTACTTCATAACATGATACACAGAACTTAATTAAAATCTATTACTCAGAAATACATTGTGCTAAAATGATTCCTGGCTAAATGGGAGACATTCTATTTTAAACACAAAACAAAGTCCCAGGGAATTAATTAAGCAAATTAATAGTGCAAAGAGCTATGAGATGGTCAGGATATTGTGTGTTGACAGGAAAACAGAATATAATTTTTAGACTACTAGTAAAGTTCCTCTAAATGTTATCCTCACAACTTAGTGTAGCAACAATAAAGGCCACTGCAGATCAGAAGTTTGATTCATAACAGTTTCTTATTGGATTTTACTTAAAGACAGAAAGCAGAAAAAGTTCAGCTCAACAGGCATCATTTACCTACATGATTATCAGTGTTCTCAAATTCTTCAACCAAATAAATATAAGCTAAAAAGTATAACATACTGAACACCTAGAATGGAGCAATTAGATTCCTTTAAACTGAAATATAAGAGTGTCAACATTCTTTTAAGTAGTTATTTTCCCAGAATAATAAAGAATAACAAAAACAAATCAATCTAAGGTGATTTCTAAGTAGTATAGAAGACTTTAAAAATTAAAGAATATTTTAAAGGCTTATGATTTTAAAAATTAAAAACATAAATATTAAAAAATTAATGAATTTTTTAAAAATTCATAAAAGACTAATGAAAGTAAAAAATGATACTTAGAGCAGGATGCGGTGGCTCACGCCTATAATCCCAGCACTTTGGGAGGCCGAGGTGGGCGGATCACAAGGTCAGGTGTTCGAGATAAGCCTGGCCAACACGGTGAAATCCCATCTCTACTAAAAATAAAAAAATTAACGGGCATGGTGGTGCACGTCTACAGTCCCTGCTACTGGGGAGGCCGAGGCAGGAAAATCACTTGAACCCAGGAGGCAGAGGTTGCAGTGAGCCAAGACTGCACCACTGCACTTCAGCCTGAAGGACAGTGCAAGAGTTTGTCTTCAAAAAAAAAAAAAGATATAGAAGAAAAAAAAACCAAAAAGAACTAGAGAAAATTTTTCATTCTTTTCTGCCTCTCTTGTCACAGTTCAGTCTTCTAATAACAAACATCCACTTTTTTTTTTTTTTTTTTTGAGAAGGAGTCTCGCTCTGTAACCCAGGCTAGAGTGCAGTAGCGCAATCTTGGCTCACTGCAAGCTCCGTCTCCCG
>NW_012114115.1:0-1325 GCF_000951035.1 Colobus angolensis palliatus | reverse complement strand
TTTTTTTTTTTTTTTCTGAAATGGCGTTTTCACTCTTGTTGCCCAGGCTGGAGTGCAATGGCATGATCTCGACTCACGAGAACCTCCGCCTCCTGGGTTCAAACGATTCTTCTGCCTCAGCCTCACAAGTAGCTGGGATTACAGGCATGTGCCACTAAGCCCGGGTAATTTTGTATTTTTAGTAGAGATGGGGTTTCACCATGTTGGTCAAGCTGGTCTTGAACTCCCAAACTCTGCTGATCCGTATGCCTCGGCCTCCCAAAGTCCTAGGATTACAGGCATGAGCCACTGCACCCAGCAATAGATGTCATTTAATTCTCTGGAGGAAAAAGCAAAGCAAAAGAAGCAGTGGATATTTTTAAGACTAAAAAGGAAAACAAAAAAAGGAGATAGAACAGGCCGGGCGTGGTGGCTCATGTCTGTATTCCCAGCACTTTGGGAGGCCAAGGCCGGTGGATCACCTGAGATCAGGAGTTCAAGACCAGCCTGACCAACATGGTGAAACCCCATTTCAAAATACAAAAAACTAGCTGGGCATGGTGGCGGGCGCCTATAATCCCAGCTACTGCAGAGGCTGAGGCAGGAGAATGGCGTGAACCCAGGAGGCGGAGGTTGCAGTGAGCCGAGATCGTGCCACTGCACTCCAGCCTGGGAGATAGAGTGAGATTCCGTCTCAAAAAAAAAAAAAAAAAAAAAATTGTTTTTACTTTTTTCTACAGATGAGCACCACCACATCTGGCTAATTTTTGTATTTTTTGTAGAGATGGGGTTTCACCATGTTGCCCCAGCTGGTCTCAAACTCCTGGGCACAAGAGATCCACCTGCCTCAACCTCCCAAAATGCTGGGATTATAGGCATGAGCCACTGCATCCTGCCGCTGCTTTATCCCTGGTGGCTGCTGTGCCTGGCATGTTGCAGATCCTCCATGAATATGCATTTGAATGAATGAATGAATGAATGAGATGATGTCTCAGAGATCCTTTTTTTTTCTGCGATGAGGTCTCATTCTGTCACCAGGCTAGAGTGCATTGTTGCAATCATAGCTCACCGCAGCCTCAGCCTCCTGGGCCTCCCAGGTAGCTGGGATCACAGGTGTGCACCAACATGCCCAGCTAATTTTTAAAAAATTTTTTGTTTGTAGAGACAGGGTCTTGCTGTGTTGCCCAGGCTGGTCTTGAACTCCTGGGCTCAAGTGGTCCCAAATGCTGGGATTATAGGTGTGAGCCACTGTGCCCAGGCTTGCCTCAGATATTTGAAGGCTGGGAAGGATTTTGTCAAGCTGGGAAAAGGAAAAGGCATTTCCAGCAGAGGGGATAGCAGGTGGA
>NW_012114114.1:0-2013 GCF_000951035.1 Colobus angolensis palliatus | reverse complement strand
CATTATGTTAAGTTAAATAAGTTAGAAACAGAAAGTTAAACACCACATATTCTCACTCATATGTAGAAGCTAAATAAACATTGATCTCATAGAACTCAAAAGTAGAACAGAGGACACTAGAGGCTGGGAAGGTGAGGGGGAATGGGAAGATAGGGAGAGATTTTTTTTAAAGCATAGAAGGAATAATTTCCAGTGTCCTATACCAGTGTAAGATAACTATAGCAAACAGAAACATTATATAATTTCAAATAGCTAGAAGAAGGATATTAAATGTTTCCAACACAAAGAAATAATAAATGTTTGAGATGATGGATATGCTAATAACCCTGATCTGGTCACTATACATTATATGTATCCACACATCAGTATGTACATCATAAATATATACAGTTATTACATGTCAAATAAAATATGTAAGAAAACAGAAAATAATAAGTGTTGATGAGGATGTGGAGAAATTGAAAACCTTGTGCACTGTAGGTGGCAGTGTAAAATGGCATTGACTCTATGGAAAACAGCATCATGTTTTGTCAAAAATTAAAATTAGAATGACCTCATTTTCCAGTAATGCCAATTCTGGATATATACCCCACCAAAATCATGTGGTAGAAAAGAGGTATTTATTCACCCATCCTGATAACAGCATTATTCATATTAACTAGAGGGAAAAGCAATCCAAATATCCATTAACGAATAAATAGATAAACAAAATGTGGTATATACTTATAATATAATTCATCTTTGAAAAAGAAATGAAATTCTGACACATGCTACAAGATGGATGATCCTTAATGTCATTATGTCAAGTAAAGTAAACCAGTCACAAAAGAACAAATTATGTATGATTCCACTTACACGAGGTAACTAGAGTAGTCAAATGCATGGAGAAAGGAAGTAGAATGATGGTTTGTAAGGGCTGGGAGAAGGGGAAATGGGAATTATTGTTTAATGGGTATGAAGTTCCAGTTTTGCAAGATGAAAAATGTTTTGGAGATGCATGGTAGTGATGATTGTACAGCCATGTAAATGTATTTAATGTGCCACTAAAAATGGATAAAATGGTAACTTGTATTGTATGTGTATTTCACCACAATTTTAAAAAAGAAAATTGTCAACCTGAACTATAATAATATAATAGGCAAGTAGTACCAGTCTAAAAATAGGAAATGATTAAATTTATCGCTTTGTAAGAATCAAATCAGTCTTTAGATGGTAGCTTTAAAAATATTTCACTTATGGATGATTTATTCAACAGAAATGACATTATAAAAATAACAAGATAAAGCATGAGAATTCAATGTGAATAACTGAGAAGACCTTTACAAATAGGAAGTAAAGCCTGAGAGTCATTTAGAGTTTTTTGTTTGTTTGTTTGTTTGTTTTAAGGTAGAGACTCTTGTTAATAGAAAAAGGCTAAGGAAAGTGAGGCAAAGGTCATTTAAGTAAACAGGTTGGGATGAACATGGAATGAAGAAGAAACTTATGAATGAGAAAAGTTCACTAGAGACCTTGAAGGACTATAGATAGCCACAGTAAGACTGAAAAAAGGACCAAATTATGGAATGACAGATACGTCAAGGCAGGAACTCCACTTGAACAAACTGGTGCAGAATGTAATCAGAAAGTAGAAGTGGTTATAAATTGGGTGGTTTTAATTTGGGTTTTTATTTTGTCCTTTCTTGGAAGTAAAGGAGATGGAAAAGGTTACTAGCAATATAAGTGAATTTTGATGGACACAGCAAAAGTGACTATAAGAAAACTGTGGAGCTAGCATGTTTTGGGGAAGGGATTGCATGGAGGTGGATTGGGAAGAGGAGACAGTCGTTTAGAAGATTTTGAACATGGCTAGTTATCATTCATTGTAGCAATGAAGAATGTAGTATGGTAGAAAATATTTCACAGAGGCACATGAAAATCCATAGAAAGTTTTAACAAGTAGGCTGGGTGGGGTGTGGCTCACACCTGTAGTACCAGCACTTTGGGAGGCTCAGACAGGAGGATCACTTGAGGCTA
>NW_012114113.1:0-1276 GCF_000951035.1 Colobus angolensis palliatus | reverse complement strand
TACTGAAACATTCCTAAGAATGAGAAAATGTTTATGCTATAATGTTAAGTAAAAATAAGATACAAATTGTGCATTACTTCAACTATATTAAAATACATACAAATTTATGTGCAGAGAAAAGATTTTTTAAATGTTAACAGTGGCATTTTAGCATTGGAATTACAGTTGATAAATACCCCAGGATAGAGAAAGGTGATAAATTAATAAATCTTGATAACAGTATCAGTATGTAGTGGAAACAGAATGAGTGAAAATAGATGGCATAATTGGCATGTAAGAGGGCAAGTAAAAATATAAAAAGTAACCTAATTATTAGTATTTTTTTCTGAGTGTGGCAGAGACAACGCTGTTCACATTGCCTTTTCTTCCTGGACAGACTACATTACCCAGCTTTCCCTGGAGTCAGGTGAAGTCATGTGACTGTGTTCTAGCCAATAGAATGTGAAGACTAATTTGTGCTGCATTAGGCCTGACCCACAAAAATCTCCTGTGGATGACCCTGTCTCTACGTTCTTGCCCCTTCTGTCTTGATGCAGATGAGCAAGGTGACCTTAGAAGCCATGTGGTGAAAGGAGACTTGGTCCGGGGTTGCCACATGGAGGAGAGCCACATGCTAAGCAGGAATACCCTTTTTGGACTTTGCATAAGTGAAAAATAAGTGTCTATTTGTAACACTGTAGAGACTTCAACTAAGATATTGAGCAATGTCCTCTACTAGTGTAAAAAAGAGAAAAGTAAGTAAACAATATATGTATAAAGCAATAAGCTGGATTACCACAGAAATACAAAAACATCTAAATATGATCACCACTCTCAAATATCTTACAGTGAAGTTGGGGGGTATATACACAAATGAAGATGACAGTTCTCAAAGATGCTCAAAGTTCTCAATAAGTGCCAAATTAATGATGCAGACAACACATGCTTCTAAATCAATCAGGATTCCCTTACCACAGGAAGAAAAGACATAAAAGGGGCCAGTTCCATAACAAGAGGGTTAGCTAGATTACACAGTAAAAGGAAACTGCCAGTTTCATTTCAAATTACTATGAGTATCAATAAATTTGTAAGACCTAAAAAAAGTTTCAAAAGACACATTCATAGAACACAAAGCACTTGATAAATTTAGTAATAGATAAAATTACAGACTCCAGTACACTGCATGCCTCCATAAAAGCAAATAATTCCTTTTTTTTTTTTTTTAAGATGGAGTCTTGCTCTTGTCACCCAGGCTGGAGTGCAATTTCAAATTACTATGAGTATCAATAAATTTGTA
>NW_012114112.1:0-1675 GCF_000951035.1 Colobus angolensis palliatus | reverse complement strand
GGGGACTCGGCCTTCCGTGGCCTACAGTGCCACACGAGCCCTGAGGCTTGGACTGGTGCCATCTCCTTTATACAAAAATTAACTTAAGATGGATTAAACAGTTCAACGTGCCATTTGTGTTTCTTCAGGCCTCTGCTCCATCAGTCATTAGGTGGAAGCCACTCAGCCTGTGGGAACCTGGCCATGAGTAGCTGAGGTTGCTGGCTGGCCCACCTGCTCCAGGTACACCCTTGCAGAGGTGGCTGGTTGCGCTTTGAGCCGGCTTGGCCTTGCCTGGCATGCACAGGCCCCAGCTACTTACACCCTACTCCAAATTAGCTTGTCCCAAAGTCTGAGTCTAGCCAGGACCACAGAAGGCCGAGTCGCCTGGGTGGTAACCCTGCCTGCTTTCTGTACTTTAACATAAAGTCCTCCTCAAGATGGCCTATGGTCTGCCTCTTGGCAACCAAGAGCCCTGCATTTCCATAGGAACCAACAGGCACGCATTGCTGTACGAGGCCTGAGGCACTGACTGGAGCCCCAAAGGCAGTGCACACCTTGCTCCTGAGCCTGCTGCTCGTTTCCTCCACATGGCTCCATTTGTAGCACGGTAGTTGCACTGAAGCTTGTGCATGCCAGGCAAGGCCGAGCTGGCTCAAAGAGCAACCAGCCACCTCTGCAAGGGTGTGCCAGGAGCAGGTGGAGCAGTTACCAACCTCACTCGCTGATGGACATGGTACATCAGTTCTTCTACCCGAAAGGTAGGGCCGAGAGGCAGACCACAGGCCGTCTTGAGGAGGACTTCATGTTCAAGTGCAGAAAGCAGGCAGGATTACCACCCTGGGGACTCGGCCTTCTGTGGCTACAGTGCCACACGAGCCCTGAGGCATGAACTGGTGCCATCTCCTTTATACAAAAATTAACTTAAGATGGATTAAACAGTTCAACATGCAATCTGCTTTTCCTCAGGCCTCTGCTCCTTCAGCCATTAGGTGGCAGCCACTCAGGTTGTGGGAACCAGGCCATTCCTGCTTCCTTGAGTAGCTGAGGCTGCTAGATGGTGCACCTGCTCCAGGTGCACCCTTGCAGATGTGGCTGGTTGCTCTTTGAGCCAGCTTGGCCTTGCCTGGCATGCACAGGCCCCAGCTACTTACACACTGCTCCGAATCAGCTTTTCCCAGAGTCTAAGTCTGGCCAGGGCCACAGAAGGCCGAGTCCCATGGGTTGTAATCCTGCCCGCTTTCTGCACTTGAACATAAAGTCCTCCTCAAGACGGCCTGTGGTCTGCCTCTTGGTAACCAACAAGCCTGCAGTTCCGTAGGAGCCCTGAGACAGGGACTGGAACCCCAAAGGTAGCTCACACCCTGCTCCTGAGCCTGCTGCTCGTTTCCTCTACATGGTTCCATTTTTGGCACGGTTGTTGCACTGAGGCTTGTGCATGCCAGGCAAGGCCAAGCTGGCTCAAAGAGCAACCAGCCACCTCTGCAAGGGTGGGCCAGGAGCAGGTGGACCAGCCACCAACCTCACTTGCTGATGGACATGGTACATCAGTTCTTCTACCCCAAAAGGTAAGGCCGAGAGGCAGACCACAGGCCGTCTTGAGAAGGACTTTACGTTCAAGTGCAGAAAACAGGCAGGATTACCACCCAGGGGACTCGGCCTTCCGTGGCTACAGTGCCACACGAGCCCTGAGGCA
>NW_012114111.1:0-1309 GCF_000951035.1 Colobus angolensis palliatus | reverse complement strand
TAGTTCAACCATTGTGGAAGACAGTGTGGCAATTCCTCAAGGATCTAGAACTAGAAATATCATTTGAACCAGCAATCCCATTACTGGGTATATACCCAAAAGATTATAAATCATGCTACTGTAGAGACACATGCACACGTATGTTTGTTGCGGCACTATTCACAATAGCAAAGACTTGGAACCAACACAAGCGTCCATCAATGATAGACTGGATAAAGAAAATGTGGCACATATACACCATGGAATACTATGCAGCCATAAAAAAGGATGACTTCATGTCCTTTGCAGGGACATGGATGAAGCTGGAAACAATCATTCTAAGCAAACTATCACCAGGACAGAAAACCAAACACCACATGTTCTCACTCAAAGGTGGGAATTGAACAATGAGAACCCTTGGACACAGGGCCGGGAACATCACACGCCAGTGCCTGTTTGGGGGTGGGGGGTTGCGGGAGGGATAGCATTAGGAGAAATACCTAATGTAAATGACGAGTTGATGGGTGCAGCAAACCAACATGGCACATGTATACCTATGTATCAAACCTGCATGTTGTGCTCAGGTACCCTGGAACTTAAAGTATAATAATTTAAAAAAAGTGACAGCAATGAATCAGCAAATAGAAACTCTCAGGTGATAGAAAAAGGAACCAAATGCATATTCTGTATTGGAAAACTGAAGTGAATAATTCACTAGAAGCACTCAATAGCAGATTCAAAATGGCAGAAGAAAGAATCAATGAACTTGACAGATCAGCAGAAAGTATCCCAGCTGAAGAAAAGAGACTTGTGGGACATCAAATATACCAATATACATATAATGGGAGTTCCAGCAGGAAACAAGAGAGAGAAAGGGACAGAAAAATATTTTTAAAAAGAATGACTGGAAACATACTAAATTTGACTAAAAACATTAATCTGCAGATTTAAGAAGCTCAACCAACCACAAGCAGATAAACCTTCTGCCTGAAACTCTTCTCCCTGGCTTTCTGTGATTCTGTACTCTCATAAGTCCCCTCACACTACTTGACTGTTTCTTTACTTTGTTGCTTGTTGATCCTTTTTTCTCAGTGACTTTTAAAATCCCATGCAATTCATATATTTGTATACGCCACACTCGCACACAGAAATTCCATCTATTTTCATAATCCATCAGTAAAGAGACATTCAAAACTTATAATAGGGTTTCTATATTTCTATTGCCTGGTTAATAACGTCTTTGTGGATGTTTCGCTAGCATCCTAAATGCAGAATGGAGATTCTTTTTCTGTTCCATATTTCTGTTTTTTTTTTTTTTGAGACGGAGTCT
>NW_012114110.1:0-1016 GCF_000951035.1 Colobus angolensis palliatus | reverse complement strand
AAGTCAAAAACCACAATAAGATATCACCTCACACCAGTCAGAATCGCTATTATTAAAAAGTCAAAAAACAAAAGATGCTGGTGAGGCTGTGGGGAAAGGAAATGCTTATCCACTGCTGGTGGGAATGTAAATTAGTTCAGTCACTGTGGAAAGCAGTTTGGAGATTTCTCAAAGAACTTAAATCAGAGCTACTGTTCGACCCAGTAATCCCACTACTGAGTATATACCCAAAGGAAAATAGATCATTATACCAAAAAGACACATATGCTTATCTGCTCATTGCAGCAGTATTCACGACAGCAAAGACATAGAATCCACCTAGGTGCCTATCAATAGTGGACTGGATAAAGAAAATGTGGTACACGTGCACTATGGAATACTACACAGCCATAAAAAAGAACAAAATCATGTCCTTGCAACAACATGGATGGAGCTGCAGGTGGAAAATACTAAGCAAATTAATTCAGGAACAGAAAACCAAATACCACATGTTCTCACTTATAACTATGAGCTAAACATTGAGTGCACAAGGACATAAACATGGGAACAACAGACACTGTGGACCACTAGAGGGGGAGGGAGTAGGTTGAAAAACTATTGTTTATTATGCTCACTCCCTGGGTGCACTATACCCCTGTGACAAACCTTCACATGTATCCCCCATATCTAAAATAAAAGTTGATTTAAAAAAAAATAGAATTGGATGCCCATACCCTTTAAAAGTGAATAGGATTATTAGCAACGGACTTGTTTATTTTGTCAAGGAGTGAATAGGATTATTAACAATAGACTAATTTACCTTGTCAAAGAAATTTACAGGACAACTTCATAATCTAATATGTAAGAGCAATGTATTTACTTAAGTACCTGCCTTCGCAACTTAAAGCATTGTCTGAGAACTGGCTGTACCAGCCCCACCCAGGAGCTGCTTTAACATGCATCATCTCAGGACCCTCCTTAGAATCTCTCTTTTCACAAGATTGCCAGGTGATTGGTGTGCACAGGGGAATTTAAGA
>NW_012114109.1:0-1217 GCF_000951035.1 Colobus angolensis palliatus | reverse complement strand
GTTCTCTGTGTCTTTTAATTGGGGCATTTAGCTCATTTATATTTAAGGTTAATATTGCTATGTGTGAATTTAATGCTAACATAATGATGCTAGTTGGTTATTTTTTCTCTTGCTGCTTTTAGGATCCTGTCTTTTTCCACTGACTTTGGAAATTTTTGATTATTATATGCCTTTTGATTGTCTTAATTGGGTTAAATCTGTTTAGTGATCTCTGACCCTCTTGTACCTGAGTATTTCTATCGTTCTCAAGGTTTGGTAAGTTTTGTATTATGATTTCTTTGAATCAGCACTCTAGCCCTTACTATTTGTCAGCTCTCTTTTAAATCTCAGTGATTCTCAGATTTGCTCTTTTGAGCTGATTTTCTATATCCTATAAGATATAGTTCTTTGTTCCTTTTTATTGTTTTTGATTTTCTGACTCTCTATATTCAATTAGCATGCTTTCAAGCTCACTGACTCTCTTTTCTTTTTAGTGCATTCCGCTGTTAAAAGCCTCAAATGTATTTTTCAGTTTCACAAATGTATTTTTTCCAGTTTCAGGATTTCTATTTGATATTTTAATTATAATTTTTTATTATTACAATCTCTTTTTAAATTTCTGTGATAGATTTCTGAGTTGCTTTTTTGTGTTATCTTATAGTTTTATTACCAGTACTATTTTTAATTCTTCACATGAGAGCTCACATATATATTATTGTCTCATTAGGGTCAGTTACTCACTTCTCGATTTGTCTGAGGATGTTATGGTTACCTCTTTGCTCTTGTTTTTTATGATCATACAACTATGTCTTCACATTCAAGGATTAGTTATTTATTTCAGTCTTCACTGTCTGGCTTGTTTTAGTTTTTTAAGACATGTTTACTTACAGGTTCCTTGAAAATTACCTGTTTAATTTTTTTTATTATATTTCAGATTTTTCACATTATTTTTTGAAATTTTTATTATGTTTTGCCTTTTATTCTCTTTGGTTTTCTTTTTTCTGTGATTGTCTAATTTGTATATTCATTCATTTTCAACATTTTACAAAATCTATTATTATAAATATCTTTTTAGGTTCTATGTTAACTCATCACACTAGATTATACACAGTTACATCACACCAGTTAAGATAACATTAGCATTAGCCGGGCATGGTGGCTCAAGCCTGTAATCCCAGCACTTTGGGAGGCCGAGACGGGCGGATCACGAGGTCAGGAAATCGAGACCATCCTGGCTA
>NW_012114108.1:21606-22038 GCF_000951035.1 Colobus angolensis palliatus | reverse complement strand
AGTAGCTGGGACCACAGGCGCCCGCTACCGCGCCCAGCTAATTTTTTGTATTTTCAATAAAGACAGCGTTTCACCGTGTTTGCCAGGATGGTCTCGATCTCCTGACCTTGTGATCCGCCCACCTCGGCTTCCCAAAGTGTTGGAATTACAGGCGTGAGCCACCGTACCCGGCCTTTTTTTTGTATTTTAGTAGAGACGGGGGTTTCACTATGTTGGCCAGGATGGTCTTGATCTCCTGACTTCATGATCCGTCCACCTTGCCCTCCCAAAGTGCTGGGATTATAGGCATGAGCCACTGCTCCCGGCCTCTTTTTCAATTTGTTGATTTCTTCACTTTTTCTTTTTGGAATTCCTGTTGTTGGATATTAGCTCCCCTGGGCTGGCCCTCTGATTTACCTTTTCTGTCCCATTTCCCTTTTTTTTTTTTTTTTT
>NW_012114108.1:16082-19888 GCF_000951035.1 Colobus angolensis palliatus | reverse complement strand
AGACGGGGTTTCACCGTGTTAGCCAGGATGGTCTCGATCTCTTGACCTCGTGATTCGCCCGTCTCGGCCTCCCAAAGTGCCGGGATTACAGGCTTGAGCCACCGCGCCCAGCGTTCCCATGGTTTTTTAAAATTTTTTTTTTTGAGACGGAGTTTTGCTCTTTGTTGCCCAGGCTGGAGTGTAATGGTGCAATCTCGGCTCCCTGCAACCTCCGTCTCCTGGGTTCAAGCGATTCTTCTGCCACAGCCTCTCGAGTAGCTGGGATTACAGGTGCCTGCCACCATGCCCAGCTATTTTTTTGTATTTTTAGTAGAGATGGGGTTTCACCATGTTGGCCAAGCTGGTCTTGAACTCCAGACCTCAGGGGATCCACCTGTCTCAGCCTCCCAAAGTGCTGGGATTACAGGGGTGAGCCACCGTGCCTGGCCAATTTTTTTTTTTTTTTTTTTTAAGACAGAATTTCACTTTGTTGCCCAGGCTGGAGTGCAATGGCACGATCTCTGGCTCACCACAACCTCTGCCTCCCGGTTTCAATCGATTTTCCTACCTCAGCCTCCCGAGAGGCTGGGATTACAGGCATGTGCCACCACTCCTGGCTAATTTTTTGTATTTTTAGTAGAGACGGGATTTCTCCATGTTGGTCAGGCTGTTCTCGAACTCCCGACCTCAGGTGATCCGCCTGCCTTGGCCTTCCAAAGTGCTGGGATTACAGGGGTGAGCCACCATGCCCAGCTGTTTATTTCTTTAAAAGGTAATCATTTGTCTATAATAAAACCCAGAGACTCTGACAGGCCGTAATTTCAGGTTCTTTGGCTTGGGCAGTTTTGCTTTTTCCCATGTTTGCATGGCATGAAGTCTTCGTCCTTGTCACAGTAGCTTGGGATGACTCCCAGTCCACATGGAAAACATCAGGGAGTGGCCATCCAGTGAGAAATCCCTCGCTTGTTCCACAGCTACGCGCCGAGCATGTGTGCGTTAGACCCTGTGCTGGGCAGTGTGGTCCGTCGGGGTGTGCAGGTTTGAGTTTTTGGTAACAAGACTCCACTGCTGAGTAGCACCTGCCCTATCGCAAAGGAATCCAGTTCCTCCGGAATCACAGTCCCACTGTTAACCTGGTGCTACTGGAAAGTTCCACCCAGTAATCTGAGCAGTGACTCACGGAAGGATGAGGAACCTTTGCTCCAGCTTCTCTCCCTTTCCAGCAAGGGCAGAGCTCCTAAAGCCGGGGGTTAGCACCTGGCCAGCTTATGTGGCAGATGGTCTCAGTTACTTCACTGCTTTCCCAAACTCCTGCAGCCCTCCTGCGTCCACCTTCCGTTGATAGCAAAGCACTGGGTAGCAGCAACCTTTTTTCTAGTAGTTTTTTCCAAGCAGTTTTCCATTTCTCCCCAGTACCCTTTCCATTTAGAGGAGCTGAATAACTGCTTGTTAAAAATTAACCCATGTGACCTAAACTTTTAAAAGTTTTTGTGGAAAAACGATGCCCAGGTAGTCACATTTAAGCAAATATCCAGCTTGATTCAGTGATTAACAGTAAATGGGTCTACATGCTAACACAGCAGCACATTAAACACATAACACATCACTCACATCAACGTCCACTGCCCCTGCACCTGCTACTTCAGGGCACTGAGGCTCCCGTTCCAAGGCCTTACAAACCTATGTGGTGGCCTGTAGGGCAAAAGGAATTATCATTACAACTGGTTAGAGGTAGGAATTCAGAAAGAAATTGAGGAGGCAAAACATGTGGTTTGAGGCTGAAGGCTTAAGACGCTTCTTACCCAGGAGTGACCTCAGAGTTTCACGTCCCACACAATCACACTGTGGTTGAGTGAAATCAAGTGCAGTTTTATTTAAGAACTGGAAAGAATAATCAGTATCTGTGAAAGAAAATCCAACTTAGAGTATTTAAATAAACATTTCTGTATGTAAAAAGAAGAGTAGAATAATTACTCCATTAAGTTCCTCTCCTTGCAATGGGATAGGCCGCCTCTACTGCAGATGGCTGTGTCTTCCAAACCCATGACAAGTGCCACGTCTTCTGCAGCAGTGGCCCAGAGAGTAAGCACTTCCCAGCAAGACGGAGAGGTCGAGGTCTTCTAACCTTGCCAAACCACGACAAAAGCAAACTATGGTGGGCAAACCCAACTACCTAAGGCAGGAAGAAAGTGCAGCGAAGGGACGGTGGTGTGCTGTGCCTATCGTGGGGGTACTCCTAGCAGCCAGCTGTGGCCGAGACCTTACCAAGCCTGATCGGCTAATGCAGCTTCCTGGTTTAGGAATGTTTCCCTGGTCATATCAGTCCCCCAGGTTGGTAAATTAACAGAAGGGATGAATAAAGCCTACTTTTTAGGCTCAAGGAGCAGCTCGCACCAACAAAGGGGTGGCAGGTGCACTGCTGCCTTGTTTTCTGTCCTAAGAGGCTCACCCCGTGACCTCTTCTGTAAACTGCCACTCAGCAGTGGCCTGCAAGCCCTCATGAAAGGCTTCACGTTGTGCTGTTTCCAAGTAGCTTTGTTCTGAGCAGTACCTATTTTCCACTTAAGAATCTCCACTTTAAAATCTGCAATGGAAAAATAAATCTCTTGACAGTTTTTTAAATTGAGAAAATTGGTGATGTGGCCTTTACCGCATTAACCTGATTCTCTGCGGGCCCTGCCACTGCTAAATTTATAAAGCTAAAAATAATCTCAAGATCACAGAACTAAAAAGAAGTCAATCACTTTCCAAATCCTGCCCTTAAGGAGTTCATCTTGGCTGGGCGTGGTGGCTCATGCCTATAATCCCAGCACTTTGGGAGGCCGAGGCAGGCAGATCATGAGGTCAGGAGTTCGAGACCAGCCTGGCCAAGATGGTGAAACTCCGTCTCTACTAAAAATACAAAAAACTACCCGGGCATGGTGGCACATGCCTGTAATCCCAGCTACTTGGGAGGCTGAGGCAGGAGAATCGCTTGAACTTGGGAGGCAGAGGTTGCAGTGAGCAGAGATAGTGCCATTCCACTGGGCAACAATGTAAGACTCCGTCTCGGAAAAAAAGCCGGCCATGGTGTCTTAGGCCTGTAATCCCAGCTACTCAGGAGGCTGAGGCAGGAAAATCGCTTGAACCTGGGAGGCGGAGGTTGTGGTGAGCCGAGATGGTGCCACTGCACTCTAGCCTCCGTCTGTGCCACACAGCAAGACCCCATCTTAAAAAAAAAAAAAAAAAAAGTTCATCTTTTATCCCTAAGTAATTGCTGACTGCTGCCCTGGGATTATAAAGAAGGTGGGAATGTTCTCTCACCATCCCTACCCCTGGAATTCCTCTCTCAAGCAGAATACAATGTCAGCTTTTCCCTGGTGTCAGGCAGCATTTCACCGTGAAACCCTAAGACCTGCCTCTTGGGCTCCTTCCAGCTGGTGGGCCTGGCATGAAGGTGGACTTTCTGGGTTCTGGCAGATGGAGGATGGCATTAAATGCCAACACCGTCAGCTTACCATCCACAAGGCCAGCGCTGCCAACAGCTGCCCTACACCTATCAACAAGACAACTTCGTGGCTCCCAATGGGAATGGAGGCTGGGCCCGCCCTACTTAGAGCAGGGGAAAGAACTTTCCCTCAAAGAGCCGGGGCGGGCTGCCAGAATCTAACTACATCCTCTCCCAGTTTGCAGTTCTAGGAAGTGGAATTTGCTGCCCTAGGCGTGGTCTAAAGGACAAGTTTAGAAATGATTCAACTCAAGCTCCCAAACTGAGTGACTGCCAGTCAATGTCCCACTGGGGATCATTCATTCACTCCAGAGAAATTTTTTTTTTTTTTTTTTTTTTG
>NW_012114108.1:12918-13486 GCF_000951035.1 Colobus angolensis palliatus | reverse complement strand
GCGAGGTGGCGGGCGCCTGTAGTCCCAGCTACTCCAGAGGCTGAGGCAGGAGAATTGCTTGAACCCAGGAGGCAGAGGTTGCAGTGAGCTGAGATCGCCATTGCATTCCAGCCTGGTCAACAGAGCGAAACTCCCTCTCAAAAAAAAAAAAAAAAAAAAAAAAGAACATCCTTCTTACTGATCCCCAGCCAAACAGTACTTCAAGGCCAAAAGCATGCCCCAGCTCCTCAGGGAACCACTCACCTACTCCTGCCCACTGGTCCCCTGTGGATGTGCATCTTCCCCGACATACATTTTCTGTATGTTTTCTGAACATACATTTTAGGCTCCAGTTCAGCCACCTGGAGAGCCAGGCTCATGTCCTGACCTCTCACACCTTCTCTTATTGAGCACTTACTGTGTTCCCAGCACCGTGCTAAGCCCTTTACAATCATTACCCTGTTCAACTCTCATGGCAAACCTTTGGGGGCAAGCTAATATCCCCACTTTGTTTTTTAAAATATTTATTTATTTATTTATTTTAATTAATTATTTTTTTGAGAAGGAGTCTCACTCTGTCACCCAGGCT
>NW_012114108.1:1032-4279 GCF_000951035.1 Colobus angolensis palliatus | reverse complement strand
AGCCGGGCGAGGTGGCGGGCACCTGTAGTCCCAGCTACTCAGGAGGCTGAGGCAGAGAATGGTGTAAACCCAGTGGGCAGAGCTTGCAGTGAGCTGAGATCCTGCCACTGCACTCCAGCCTGGGCGACAAAGCGAGACTCCGTCTCAAAACAAAAAAAAAAAAAGAGAAGAAAAGATGGGTCCAAGGTTTCCACCCTGAATCCCAGGAGCTACATGTATTTCATTTCATTGGCTGTGAGACATTCAATTTCAGAGTGCACTCCACATACAGAGGCTTTTGTTAGTCAATTTTTTTTTTTTTTTTGAGACAGCGTCTCACTCTCATTGCCCAGGCTGGAGTGCAATGGCACAATCTCGGCTCACTGCAACCTCCACCTCCTGGGTTCAAGCAATTCTCCTGCCTCAGTCTCCCAAGTAGCTAGGATTACAGGCATGCGCCACCAGGGCCAACTAATTTTATATTTTTAGTAGAGACGGGGTTTTACCATGCTGGTCAGGCTGGTCTCAAACTCCTGACCTCATGTGATCCACCCACCTCAGCCTTCCAAAGTGCTGGGATTACAGGCGTGAGCCACTATGCCCGGCCAGTAAACTCTTACATGAAACGTCTAAATTTCATCTGATTGTAAAATTAGAATCACAACTACCCAAGGTTGGGACTTCACATTAGATGGTGCACTATGTGATGCAAACTTTAAAGCAAAAGGTCAGCACGTCCTCAAGTCACAATCCAGAGGCAGACAGAATTCATGAGCGGAGCTCATCCTTTATAAATAGCTTAGTGAGGATAGAGGTCTGAGGAAAACCGCTTGGGGGAGATTAGACCTGAAAGGTGAATCAATGTCACTGTCCTCAGCCTGAATGGGAGCCACCCTTTTCCCCCCCAGAGGGGGACATAAGGCACACTAACCTGGCCAAAAGATATTTTCAAGTGTGAACTCTAACCAAGAAGAAAGAGCAGCTACTGTATACTCCAGGCTGTGATTCAGGAGAAAGGAATCCAAAGACAGACTTTTGGGATTATTGACTGCTGTCACCAAGTATTCAGAATAGTGGAACAATGACAGGGAACACATGTACCTATTTAAAGACAAAAACAGAGTTAAGTTGGGACAAGAGAACCAAGTTAGCCGTAAGTGCTGATGTGGGTCTCCTGAGCTGTCCCTAAGTCCATGAGGCCCTGTTCTCACCTGTCTGAGAGTGGACACAGGTACCCATCGCAGCATCTACTACCTCAGGCTTGCAAAAAGTGGAGTTTTTAAGGGACTATTTTTGTTTCCAGTCTTTTTTTTTTTTTGAAACAGAGTCTCGCTGTGTTGCCCAGGCTGGAGTGCAATGGTGTGATCTCAGCTCACTGCAACCTCCGCCTCCCAGGTTCAAGCGATTCTCCTGCCACAGCCTCTCGAGTAGCTGGGATTACAGGTGCCTGCCACCATGCCCAGCTATTTTTTTGTATTTTTAGTAGAGACGGGGTTTCACCATTCACAGGATGGTCTCGATCTCCTGACCTTGTGATCTGCCCACCTCGGCCTCCCAAAGTGCTGGGATTACAGGCATTAGCCACCGCACCCAGCCTTTATTTTTTAAAGACAGGGTCTCACTATATTACCCAGACTGGACTTGAACTCTTGGGCTCAAGCCATCCTCCCGCCTCAGCTTCCCGAGTAGGGGGGACTACAGACATGTGCCACTACGTCTAGATGCCCCTACTTGAGGAGAGGGAGGCCAAGCAGTGAATGTCACAATCAGGACTGGCCCAGTCAGTGACTCCAGGGCCTGTACCCTCACATCTGGCATAGCTTGCTGGGGATACCCTACAGCGGGAGTTCTTGATAGCAGGCTATAGCCTGTTACTGAGCCATGAAATCATTTAGTGCATCATGAACAGTACTGCAAATAGTAAGATAGAAAACAGGGTTTTTTACACGGTAAGGGTAATTATTACATTAGGAAAGACATGTTCTGTTCATACACACACAAGTGCTGGAGCACAATGTAAAAAAATATATATAGGCAAAAAAGTATGGAAAACCCTTTGATTCTAGTGCACATATGTATACAGTAAGCAAACATTTATGGCAAATTACATTATTCAGTCATAACCAATTTGTTCCCAGGGAAGGTGATTGTTAATGTGAGGGTTTTACATATTTTAGAAACAAAAAATGTAAAGTAAAAGCTATGGAATAATCTGCCCCAACTATACCGTTAGGGGTTACCAGAGAGTCACCAAGGACTATGCATTGCTGATGGGATGCCTGAGAGATCTCTGGATTCACTCAAAGACTTGGAGACTTTTCTCAAAGACTTGGTGAATTTTCCAAGATGTATTCCCATTCTTTGGCCAAGTTTTTCTAGGACCAAGAGTAAAGAATCAAGAAACATTTTCAAGAAATAAGGCTTGGGGTTGGGCATGGTGGATCACTCCTGTAATCCCAGCATTTTGGGAGGGTGCAGTGAGAGGCCTGCTTGAGCCCAGGAGTTCAAGATCTGCCTGGGCAACAGTAAGACCCCATCTCTACTAAAAACAAAAAATTTAGCTGGGCATGGTGGTGCACACTTATAGTCCCAGCTACTCAGGAGACGAAAGCAGGACAGCTGCTTGAGCCCAGGAGTTTGAGACTAGCCTGGGCAACACAGCAAGCTCTCATCTTTAATACACAAATAATTTTATTTTCTAAGACAGGGTCTCACTCTGTTGCCCAGACTGGGGTACAGTAGCAATCAAAGCGATCTTCCTGCCTCAGCCTCCTGAGTAGCTGGGATTACAGGTGCACGAGCCACTTCCAGATATATTTTTAACTTTTTCCTTTGGAGAGAAGGGTTCTCACTATGTTGACCAAGCTGGTTTCTAATTCCTGGCCTCGAGCAATCCTCCTGCTCTGGTCTCCCAAAGCCACTGTGCCTAACCAAATAATAATTTTAAAAAAGAAATATACGGGCAGGGTGCGGTGGTTCATGCCTGTAATCCCAGCACTTTGGGAGGCTGAAGCAGCAGGTGGATCATCTGAGGTCAGGAGTTTGAGATCAGCCTGGCCAACATGGTGAAACCCCTACTAAACCTACTAAAAAATACAAAAAATTAGCTGGACGTGGTAGTGCACACCTGTAATCCCAGCTACTCAGGGTGCTGAGGCAGGAGATTCACTTGAACCCGGGAGGTGGAGGTTGCAGTGAGCTAAGATCGCGCCACTGCACTCCAGCCTGGACGACAGAGTGAGACTCTGTCTCAAAAAAAAAAAAAAAA
>NW_012114108.1:0-921 GCF_000951035.1 Colobus angolensis palliatus | reverse complement strand
GCCCCGCCCCTCGGGGACATCCGGGCTCCGAACCCGACTCTCTGCCGGGCTGGGGCCGGGCTGGGGTGGGAGAAGTCGCTCCCCGCCTCTGCCAAAACTTAGTCCCAAACTCAGGAGGTTCTTGTCCCAAGAAGCAATGTAAAGTTTGAAACGAGCCGAGCCGGGCGCAGTGGCTCACGCCTGTAATCCCAGCACTTTGGGAGATCGAGGCGGGCGAATCACTTGAGGTCTGGAGTTCGAAACCAACCTGGCCAACATGGGGAAACGTCGTCTCTGCTAAAGCTACACAAATTAGCTGGGCGTGGTGGCGCACGCCTTTAATCCCAGCTACTTGGTGGGGCTGAGGCAGGATAATTGGTTGAACCGGCGAGACGGAGGTTACAGTGAGCCGAGATTGTGCCACTGCACTCCAGCCTGGGTGACAGAGTGACACTCCAGCTCAAAAAAAAAAAAAGGTTTGAAACGGCCGCACCCTCGCTGTCCCTGTGTGGTCCCCGAAAACCAGACGCCTTGGGGCGTGAGTTCGGCCGAGTGCGGCAACCTCCAGCCCTCCCTCTAAGAGTCCCTAGAAAGCGGCCTGGACAAGGGCACCTGGGCATCCATGCGACGGGACCACCGCCCGCTGAAATTCCTGTTGTGGAACAAGGCTGGACGGTGATGGCAATGCTCAGGATATATTAGGTTTTTGTTTTTTTGAGACGGAGTCTTGCTCTGTGGCCCAGGCTGGAGTGCAGTGGCGCAATCTCGGCTCACTGCAAGCTCCGCCTCCCGGGTTCACGCCATTCACCTGTCTCAGCCTCCAGAGTAACTGGGACTACAGGTGCCCGCTACCACACCCGGTTAATTTTTTTTATATTTTTAGTAGAGACGGGGTTTCACCGTGTTAGCCAGGATGGTCTTGATCTCCTGACCTCGTGATCC
>NW_012114107.1:0-1001 GCF_000951035.1 Colobus angolensis palliatus | reverse complement strand
TTTTGAGATAGAGTTTCGCTCTTGTTGCCCAGGCTGGAGTGTGATGGCACAATCTCGGCTCACTGCAACCTCCGCATCCCAGGTTCAAACGATTCTCCTGCCTCAGCCTCCTAAGTAGCTGGGATTACAGGCATGCACCACCACGCCCAGCTAATTTTTTCTATTTTTAGTAGAGACGGGTTTCTCCATGTTAGTCAGGCTGGTCTCAAACTCCCAACCTCAGGTGATCCACCCACCTCAGCCTCCCAAAGTGGTGTAATTACAGGCGTGAGCCACCACGCCTGGCTTGTAAGCTATAAATCGAGTAGATAATCATCATAGGAAGCTAACTTAGGCCAGAATACGAATATATGAGATGTTATATACAAGATAAATGAATTAGTATTTGGAAAATGATACTACATCTCTTCTGTTTCAGGAAATGTAAGACTATTGGAACAAATTTTGAATAATAATGATTCTTTGACAAGAAAAAGTGAATCATCAAATACCACCTCACTAACTAGGTCAAAAATAGGATGGACTCCTGAGAAAACAAACAGGTGAAAACAAGAGATTGGAATGAAAACTAGACTGAAAAGAGATTTGTTCAGATTTTTCACATTTCTTTGGGACTTTTAATAAATTATAGCATTGCTTCTTAAATTTAACTTAGATTTAGTTACTATTTTCTGATGCTAATATATCTTCCACCTTTCTATAATATAGCTATGAAATGAATATCTCATTTTTTCAAAATGCAGATTATTAATTTCTAATGTATGCAGATTATTCATTTCTGATTAAGTGATATCTAGGATTTGTTTCAAAAATAATCCAATATAGGGTAGGGGCAAGTAGGTTGGGGAGTATAGATAAAACGAGGCCAACCAAAAGTGAATGATTTTTGTAGTTAAATATTGGGTATATGAGGTTCATTTTAGTATTTTCTTTTTATTTGTGTATATTTGAAATTTTACATAATGAAAAGTTTTTAAAAAATCAAATCTGGGCCATGATAA
>NW_012114106.1:0-1334 GCF_000951035.1 Colobus angolensis palliatus | reverse complement strand
TCTACTGAAAATACAAAAAATAGCCAAGCGTGGTGGCGGGCGCCTGTAGTCCCAGCTACTCAGGAGGCTGAGGCAGGAGAATGGCGTGAACCTGAGAGACAGAGGTTACAGTGAGCTGAGATCATGCCACTGCACTCCAGCCTGGGCGACAAAGCAAGACTCTATCTCAAAAAAAAAAAAAAAAAAAAAAGAACTAGGCAGATTTGTGGAAAAAAATTTGGGGGAAAAGTAAGTCTTTCATCAATGTGGAGATTGCACCACCCAGCAGCTGCCTGCTGTCGTATAGATTGGGTCTGTCCTTCTGTTGTGTGCCTCTTTGTGTCTGCACGGGCTTGTGCTTTTTATTGTCAGCTTTCGAGTCTAGTCTAGGTGGCAGCATGCCCAGGTAGTAGTTTTGTGAGAAGAGGGTACCATGATGTGGGGCAAATAGGTCTTCCTAGTTTAAATGCACTCAAGGGCTACATTGAGCCATTTTGTAGTAATGTCTTCCTTTCATTTGTGTAAATTCACTAGAACATGCGTGGATAATTTCAGCAATCTAGATTTTCTCTCTTGTTTTCTTTTTTGTTTTGTTTTGCTTTTGTTTTTTGTTTTTTTGAGACGGAGTCTCACTCTGTTACCCAGGCTGGAGTGCAGTGGCACAATCCCGGCTCACTGCAACCTCTGCCTCCTAGGTTCAAGTGATTCTCCTGCCCCAGCCTCCCAAGTAGCTGGGATTACAGGCGCCTGCCACCACACC
Organism: Colobus angolensis palliatus; assembly: GCF_000951035.1. NCBI lineage: Eukaryota > Metazoa > Chordata > Mammalia > Primates > Cercopithecidae > Colobus > Colobus angolensis. Next base: position 595 of record NW_012114106.1, on the reverse strand, counting down.
CAGCTAATTTTTGTATTTTTAGTAGAGACGGGATTTCACTGTGTTAGCCAGGCTCATCTTGAACTCCTGATCTCAAGTGATCCGCCCGCCTTGGCCTCCCAGAGTGTTGGGATTACAGGCATGGGCCACTGCACCTGGCCAGATTTTCTCTCTTTACCCTTATCAGATGGTGGTCTTTGTTTTTTATGACTGTTGGATAACCTAATTAGTTTTGCTGTTACCATACTTAAAACTGATTTCTTGCTCATGTCTCTTTTCTGAATTCTGTTTCTTATTTGCAGCTGAATTTGTGATCAGTCTTGCTGAGAAAAATACCACCTTTGATACTTTTAAGGCTTCCCTCATCAAAAATGGTGCAGAATTTACGGTATGTATATCTGGAGAAGACAATCTGTAGATATTAATCTTTTAATTTACGGTTGTTTTTTTTTTGAGACAGAGACTTGCTGTGTTGCCCAGGCTGGAGTGCAGTGGCGTGATCTCAGCTCACTGTCTCCCAGGTTCACACCATTCTTTTGCCTTAGCCTCCCAAGTAGCTGGGACTGCAGGCGCCCACCACTACGCCCGGCTAATTTTTTGTATTTTTAGTAGAGAC
>NW_012114105.1:0-1130 GCF_000951035.1 Colobus angolensis palliatus | reverse complement strand
CTGTTTTTTTTTTCTCTCTCTCTCTTTTGAGATGGAGTTTTGCTCTGTTGCCCAGTGCAATGGCACGATCTTGGCTCACTGCAACCTCCACCTCCCAGGTTCAAGCGATTCTCCTGCGTCAGCCTTCCAAGTAGCTGGGACTACAGGTGTCCACCACCACGCCCGGCTAATTTTTTGTATTTTTAGTAGAGACAGGGTTTCACCATGTTAGCCAGGATGGTCTCGATCTCTTGACCTTGTGATCTGCCTTCCTCAGCCTCCCAAAGTGCTGGGATTACAGGTGTGAGCCACCATGCCTGGCCAATCTTACGTCTTTTAAGAGAATAAATGAAAAATTATAGCATATTTCTTTTTAATCCATGTATTTACTATTTCTGATCTTCTTTATTTCCATGGATTCTGGTGTAATTTCAGTATGAAGGACTTCCTCCAGTATTTCTCATAAGGCAGGCTTGCTAGCAATGAATTCTCTAGTCTTTATTTCACCTTTGCTTTTGAAGGATAGTTCTGGGTGATAATTGAATCTCTGGTTTTGAAGCACTTTGACCATGTCATTCCACTGCATTCTGGACTCCATTGTTCCAGATGAGAAGTCAGCTGTTCATTGTACTGGTGCTGGTGGTCCCATATAGCGAGGAGTCATTTTTCTCTTGCCGCTTTCAAATTTTGTTTGCTTTTGACATTCAACAGTTTAAATGTGTCAACAGTTTGATGTACCTAGATGGGAATCCCTATTCTTGAAGTTTGTTGAGCGTCTTAGATTTACAGATTAATGGTTTCCATCAAATTTGGAAGTTTTTTGCCATTATTTTTTCTATCCCTCTCTTTGGACTCCCATTACACATACACTCATGTGCCTGTTTTCTCACAGGTCTCTGAGGTTCTGTTCAGTTTTCTTCAATCTCTTCTGTTTTTCAGATTGAATAATTCCTATTACTCTACCTTCAAGTTCACTTTTTCTTCTGTCTCAAATCTACCTCTGAGTCTCTCTAGTTAGCTTTTTTTTTTTTTTTTGAGACAGTTTCACTGTGTCACCCAGGCTGGAGTGCAGTGGCATGATCTTGGCTCACTGCAACCTCTGCCTCCTGGGTTCAAGTGATTCTTGTGCCTCAGCCTCCCAGTATTACAGG
>NW_012114104.1:0-1143 GCF_000951035.1 Colobus angolensis palliatus | reverse complement strand
GCCCAGCCAATTTTTGTATTTTTAGTAAAGATGGGGTTTCACCATGTTGGCCAGGATGATCTCGATCTCCTGACTTTGTGATAAGCCCACCTCGGCTTCCCAAAGTGCTGGGATTACAGGCGTGAGTCACTGCACCTGCCCACGTCTTTATTTTTACCAATCACTAACCAAACATTAGGATTTCCTTCCATTTTGGATGTAGGTTGCAAATCACAGAAGTGTTCGCGATACTTGTGGCTTTGTCACCAATAGAAATCATGGATATTTTTGTAACAATTACAGTTGTTTTAGACATTTCAAAATAGCATTTATGTTCACTACTACTTCAAAATAACAATAGCTATTAGATCTTAAGTTATATTATACTATATAATATAATAGTAACCCAACTTACGTTATTATATCACAAAACTTGAAAAATATTTTTGGTAAGGATGTTAAAGGACTTGACTTCCCTTATTATCCCATGTGTTTTATTTTCTGCATTAGAAACTTTATTCTGAGAAGGGCTCACCAAGTTGCTGAGGGATCCATTACACTAAAAAGGCAAAGAACTTGTGCTCTAAGAAGCACAGCAGGGCCAGAATAGTGTTTGGAGAATTTAAGACATGTGGGGTGAGCATAACTCAATCTGGAAAGCCCCAGAAGTTACATGCCCCTACAGACAGGCAGCCTTCAGAGCAGATCTGACTGGCAGCTAGTGGTCTGCTTCGATGGCTTCTTCATTCTCCCTTCATTAAAAAGTGGGTTTGATAAGGCCCATGCTAAGGAATAAAACCAAGATTCCAAGTAGGGAATATTGCTCTTGTCAGCCCAGCAAGAAAATCAGGGACCCAACTGAAAGAGTATCAAAGATTGTTCCTTTTATCAGCCCCTCTCTATTTCCCCACAGTGACCCACAGAAAAACGCTTAAAAGGAAAATCACCTGTGTGCCTGTGTTTAGGGGCAGAAAGGAAGGAGCCAGTAGGGACACCAGCTCCCTTTGCAGCCAGAGGGGTGAGGAGAGTCCTGGGGAATGAGAGTGGGTGGTGATAGCTTTAAAAAGAATATCCTGGATGATATCCTGAAGAGTGTTTTCCAACTTGTTTCCATTCTCCCCCTCACTTTCAGGCACCCCAATCAGACGTAGATTTGGTCTTTTT
>NW_012114103.1:0-1739 GCF_000951035.1 Colobus angolensis palliatus | reverse complement strand
GAAAGAAAGAAAGAAAGAAAGAAAGAAAGAAAGAAAGAAAGAAAGAAAGAAAGAAAGAAAGAAAGAAAGAAAGAAAGAAAGAAAGAAAAGGGAGGTTATGTGTGGAGAAAGACACACTCTGTCAGGATAGGACATAACACTTTTTTTTTTGAGACAGAGTCTTACTCTGTTGCCCAAGCTGGAATGCAGTGGTGTGATCACAGCTCAGTGCAGCCTCCACCTCCTAGGCTCAAGCAATTCTCTCGCCTCAGCCTCCCGAGTAGCTGGGACTACAGGTGTGTGCCATCACGCCCAGCTAGTTTTGGTACTTTTTTATAGAGACAGAGTCTCTCTATGTTGCCCAGGCTGGTCTCAAACTCCTGGGCTTAAGCGATCCTCCCACCTTGGCTTCCCAGTGTGCTGGGATTACATGCATGAGCCACTGTGCCCAGCCAGGAGATAATATTTACTAAGTTCATTTCATGGAAAGCACTGTTCTAACCACCAATTCTAAATCCTCAAAACCATCCTATTATGTTGTCAGTATTATTATTCCCATTTTACAGATGAAGAAAATGGTCCAGAGAGGTTAAGTCTGCCTAAAAATCACAGACTGGGAAGTGGCAGAGACAGAAATTAAACCCTGGCAATGTGGCCCCAGAGATCACTTTACTGATCATTCTGTAACACTGTATTTTCTGTAATTCAGTCAGAATTGTCTGAATTTAAACTCAAATGTCTAATGAGTACGTGACTACAAACTCATTAGTAATGTGAGATTGCTGGGCTCGGTGACTTACCCCTGTAATGCCACCAATTTGGAAGGCCATGGAGGGAGGATTGCTTAAGCTCAGGAGTTCACGATCAGCCTGGCAAAGAAAGAAAGAATTGGCCAAGCGCGGTGGCTCACATCTATAATCCCAGCACTTTGGGAGGCTGAGGCGGGCAGATCACTTGAGGTCAGGAGTTCAAGACCAGCCGGACAACATGGTGAAATCCCTGTCTCTACTAAAAATACAAAAATTAACTGGGTATGATGGCACGTGCCTGTAATCCCAGCTACTGGGGAGGCTGAGGCAGGAGAATTGCTTGAATTCAGGAGACAGAGGTTGTGGTGAACCAAGATTGCACCACTGCACTCCAGCCTTGGCAACAGAGCAAAACTCCTTCAAAATAAATAAATAATTTAAAGTCAGCCAGGTGTGGTGGCATGCCTGCAGTCCCAGCTACTGGGGTAGCTGGGGCAGGAGGATCACTTGAGCCCCGGAGTTCAAGGCTGCAGTAAGTCATGTTCATGCCACTGCACTTCGGCCTGGGTGACAGAGTAAGAACCTGCCTAAAAAAAAAAAAAAAGTAATGTTAGAGAAATCCAAACCAAAAACAAGATTTTGATTTTACAGCTACCTGCAACTTTAAAGTTGGACAGTGCCAAGTGTGGGTAGAAATGCACAGAAATAGACACAATTTGTGTAACTAGGGGTGGGAGTGTAGACTGGTACAGTCATTCCAGAAGCAATTTGGCAATTCTTTGCCAAATTAAATAAGTGTAGCCTACGACCTGGGAATGTCACTCCCAGGTATACATTCTAGAGAAATTCTTATATTGGTCCATAGGGAACACCTGAAAGAATCTCACAGCATTGGTTATAAAAAGGGAATGGGGCTGGGTGTGGTGGCTCACACCTGTAATCCCAGCACTTTGGGAGGCTGAGGCGGGCAGATCACTTGAGGTCAGGAGTTCAAGGCCAGCCTGACCAACA
>NW_012114102.1:0-1024 GCF_000951035.1 Colobus angolensis palliatus | reverse complement strand
AAGATAAATTTGTTTTATTTTGTTGTGTTTTTTTTTTGTTTTTTTCTTGAGATGAAGTCTAGCTTTGTCACCCAGGCTGGAGTGCAGTGGTGCGATCTTGGCTCACTGCAACCTCCTCCTCCCGGGCTCAAGTGATTCTCCTGCGTCAGCCTCCCGAGTAGCTGGAATTACAGGCATGCAGCACACACACCTGACTAATTTTTGTATTTTTATTAGAGACAGGGATTTGCCATGTTGGCCAGGCTGGTCTTGAACTCCTGACCTCAAGTGACCCACCCTCCTTGGCCTCCCAAAGTGATGGGATTACAGGTGTGAGCCCCCATACCCGGCCATAATCTGTTTTGACTTAAGAAGAACCCACCTATAGTAAAGAGGAGAATATTCATATAGCATTTGCCTTGGTCATCTTTCTATGGAGAAAAACTGGCTAACAGTGAAATTCCAGAATTAAATTTCCCATTCAGTTAAAATATGATCTATCTCAACAGGAACCACTTTTGTTCTAAAGAAGCAAGAAAACGCGGACCAAGAATTGTGCCCCTCACTCGTCTGATCTTCTGTAGCATAAGTTAGATCAAGAAGGCTTCCTGGGAATGGGTAGGATGTGAAAGAAGATGCAGAACAGAGAGGGCCTGAATCTCCTTGGTAGGCAAACCTAATGTCACTTAAGGGTACAGTTTCCATTAATAGTAGATTAGCTCAATCTTAAGAAGAAAAAGAATAAGGTTCAACTTGGATGACTGTGAAGTGATTTAAGATAGTTTTTTTTTTTTTTTTTTTTTAAGACAGAGTCTTGCTCTGTCACCCAGGCTGGAGTACAGTGGTGCAATCTTGGCTCACTGCATCACTGCAACCTCCACCTCCCTGATTCAAGCCATTCTCCTGCCTCAGCCTCCGGAGTAGCTGGGACTACAGACGCATGCCACCATGCCGGCTAATTTTTTGTATTTTTAGTAGAGACAGAGTTTCACCATGTTGGTCAGGCTGGTCTCAAACTCCTGACCTCAGGTGATCCAACCGCCTT
>NW_012114101.1:0-2241 GCF_000951035.1 Colobus angolensis palliatus | reverse complement strand
CTGGACCCATCAACCTGGTCTCCTAGATCATAACCAACTGAATATATTTTATTTATCTTTCTCTCTTTTTAAATTGACTCCCTCAATCCTCTCAGCCTTTTATTGATCCTTCCTTTTCTTCATTTTCCATTTCCCCCGTTACTTCTCTATTATTCTATATGCAATAAGGAAAACCATATGGCACAACCAAGATTGCAAGAGGAAGAAATTAGACTTGAGGAAGGAACGTAGACCTAATCCGTTGATGTTTATAGGATAACAACAAAACTGATAGTTCGTATTTTAAGGATAAGCCAGGGAAATTTGTCCAAATTTTATAAATTTCTTCCACAGCAAAGCCTTGGACTAAGTAGTAATTCTTACCTGGTAAGAACATAGCAGATTCTTAATTTTTAAAAATAATCTGGCTGGGTGCAGTGGTTCATGACTGTAATCCCAGTACTTTGGGAGGCCGAGGGGGTGGATCACTTGAGGTCAGGAGGTCAAAACCAGCCTGGCCAAAAGGATGAAACCCTGTCTCTACTAAAAATGCAAAATTAGCTGGGTGCAGTGGTGTGTGCCTGTAGTCCCAGCTACTTGGGAGGCTGAAGCAGGAGAATCGCTTGAACCCAGGAAGCAGAGGTTTCAGTGAGCCGAGATGTCACCACTGCATTCCAGCTTGGGCAGCAGAGCGAGACTCTGTTGCAAAAAAAAGTTTTGCCTTTTTTTTTTTTAAAAAATTACTTTATTGAGACAAAATTCACACAGAAGTCATCATTATAACCATCTTGAAGAGTACAGTTCAGTGGCTTTTAGTCTAATCATAATATTGTACAATCATCATCACTATCCAGAACATTTTTGTCATCCAAAAAAGAAACCTCGTACACATTAGGGAGTCACACCTCATTTCCACTACTTCTAACCCCTGGCAAACCCATTAATCTATTCTGTCTCTATGGATTTGCTTATTCTGGACATTACATGTAAATGGATCATACAATATGTAGCCTTTTTTATCTGGCTTATTTCACTTGACATGATGTTTTTAGGTTCATCCATATTGAAGCATGTATCATTGCTTCAGTGTTTTGTTTCGTTTTATTTTTTTGAGACAAGGTCTTGCTCTGTTGCCCAGGCTAGAGTGCAATGGCTGTGATCTGAGCTCAGCCACCTGAGTAGCTGGGATTACAGGCATGCACCACCATGCCTGGCTAATTTTTGTATGTTTCAGTAGAGATGGGGTTTTGACATGTTGCCCAGGCTGGTCTCAAACTCCTGAGCTCAAGCAATCCACCAGCCTCTGCTTCACTGTTTTTTAATGACTGCATAAGATTCCCTTGTATGTATATACCACATTGTGTTTATGTATATAACAGGTGATGAACATTTGGGTTGTGTTAACTTTTTAACTTTTATGCATAATGTTACTATAAACAGTTTTACACAAGCTTTGTGTATGAGCTTATGTTTCAATTCTCTTGAGTATCTACCTAGGAACAGAGTTACTGAATCAGATGTTTAACTTTTTGAGGAAGTTTTGCGAAACATTTTCCACAGTGGTGGTATCATTTTACATTCCTACCAGCAATGTATGAAGGTCCCAATTTCTCCACAACCTCACTATGATTTTAAAAAATTATAGTGGGTGTGAAGTGATATCTTATTGTGGTTCTGATTTGCATTTTCCTAATGAAAATGATACTGAGCATTTTGTGTGCTTATTAGCCATTTATAGATCTTATCTGGAGAAATGTCTATTTGAATCTTTTACATGTTTTTACATTGGGCTATTGTCTTTTGATTGTTGAGTTGTAAGAGTTATTTATAAATTCTGATAGATGATTTTCAACTATTTTTCCACTGTGTGTTGTCTTTTCATTTTCTTGATAGTGTTTTTGATGCACGCATTTTGGTGGAGTTCAGTTTATTTTTTTTATTACTTATACTTTTTGTATCACATTCAATAAACATTTGCCTTATCCCAGGTGATGAAGACTTACACCAAGGTTTTATTCCAAGAGTTGTACAGTTTTAGCTCTTGTACTTAGGTCTTTGAACCATATTTATTTTTGCATACAGTGTGAAGTAGGGTTCCAAACTTATTATTTTAGATGTGGTTATCTAATTGAAAAGGCTATATATCCTTTTCCATTGAATGGTGTTAGTACTTCTGTCAAAAAACAGTATTTGTTGCTTCATGTATTTTGGGGCTCTGTTAGGTCCATAACCTCATTTTACTTTTTTTTTTTTTTTTTTTTT
>NW_012114100.1:0-1525 GCF_000951035.1 Colobus angolensis palliatus | reverse complement strand
AAAAAAAAAAAAAAAAAAAAGGCGTGAAAAAACTTTTAGCCTGGCATCTGGCCTGCAGTTAGTATATACTTTCGACTATCAGTGATTCAATGGAACTATATGTTTCTCTGCTTAATTTATCAGTTTGCCTTCGTACCTGTGATGAAAAAAACGGTGGACCATAAGACCTTGGGACCTTGGTTCCCTGAACCAAGCCAGGACAATTGTATTGTTTCCCCTGGAATTTTGAAACTGGACACCAATGTTTGTCATTCAGGGTTGGATATGTAGACTGGGAAGTGATGTTAAGCCTCCTTGAGTGACCACTTTCTGCTCTGTTGACTTAGAACCTTGAGGTTAAAAAGTAGTTATAGGAAACCATGTTTGTTTGAATGTTTGTTGGAGAGAAAAGCAGAAAAGCAGAGAAAGGTGATCTTTTTAAATTCTTACTTTTTTATTATTTAAACATTTTTAAATTTTAGGTTTGAGGATACATGTGAAGGTTTGTTACATAAAGATGTGTCACAGAGGTTTGTTGTACATATCATTACATCACCCAGGTATTAAGTTCAGTCCCCAATAGTTATTTTTTCTGCTCCTCTTCCTCCTCCCACCCTCCCCCCTCAAGTAGACTCCAGTGTCTGTTATTTCCTTCTTTCTGTTCATAAGTTCTTATCATTTAGCTCCCACTTATAAGTGAGAACATGTGGTGTTTGGTTTTCTGTTCCTGTGTTAGTTTGCTGGGGATAATAGCCTCCAGCTCCATCCATGTTCCCACAAAAGCCATGATCTTGCTCTTTTTTATGGGTATATATACCACATTTTCTTTATCCAGTCTGTCATTGATGTGCATTTAGGTTGATTCCATGTCTTTGCTATCATGAACAGTGCTGCAGTGAACATGCACGTGCACGTGTCTTTATGGTAGAATGCTTTATATTCCTCTGGGTATACACCCAGTGTTGGGATTGCTGGGTTGATGGTAGTTCTTCTTTTAGCTCAGAAAGGCAATCTTCAAAGAGAGGAGAATAAAGTGGGGTGAGAGAGAGAAGGAGTGAAGAAAGGAGAAAAGAAGAGAGAAAAGAGAGGAAGAGAAGGTTCTATGAAGCTCTAAGTGTTCTATCTGGTCTGCCCTGAGTTAGTAGAGGAATAAGAATAAAGAAAAAAATGTTACTAGTCCTCTACAACCCATCACACACATCGGTGAATCAAATGGGCAAAGCAAGAATAGAATTTTACACCACCATGCTGTAAACAACCAAGCCGCAGACCTGGCTTGTTTTGACTGTTGGGCATCTCCCCTTGCTTTCTTTCTTTCTCTTCTCTCTCTCTCTCTTTTCTTTTGAGATGGAGTTTCACTCTTGTTGCCCAGGTTGGAGTGCAATGGCCCGATCTTGGCTTACTGCAACCTCCGCCTCCCGGGTTCAAGCGATTCTCCTGACTTAGCCTCCCAAGTAGCTGAGACTACAGGTGTGTGCCACCACACCTAGCTAAATTTTGTATTTTTAGTAGAGATGGGGTTTCACCATGTTGGTCAGGCTGGTCT
>NW_012114099.1:0-1052 GCF_000951035.1 Colobus angolensis palliatus | reverse complement strand
GGCCTTTAAATCAAAGCTTCTTAAGAAGAAAAGGGAAGCTGTAGAAAATACTTGAACTACACAAAACTGGTACCTCTTTTTTTTTTTTTTTTTTTGAGATGGAGTCTCACTCTCTTGCCCAGGCTGGAGTGCAGTGGTATGATCACAGCTCACTGTAACCTCCGCCTTCCGGGTTCAAGCGATTCCCCTGCCTCAGCCTCCTGCGTAGCTGGGACTACAGGTGGCCGCCACCTCGCCCGCTAGTTCTTTTAGTAGAGACGGGCTTTCACCGTGTTAGCCAGGATGGTCTCGATCTCCTGACCTCGTGATCCGCCCATCTCGGCCTCCCAAAGTGCTGGGATTACAGGCTTGAGCCACCAAGCCTGGCCACCTTTTACCTTTTCTATAACAACCTTTGGAGGAGGTGGTAACTTGACCAAGGAGGAACTTCAAAAATCCTCGCCTTAAAATTGAAAACTGGAATAGACCCTGTGCTCATGCAATGCTTGACACTTCTTAGGCCCTCAATAAATATCCCATGATCAACCAATTTTAGAACAAGGATCAGAATTACTATATTAATCATGTTTTTAGCATAGGATTTGAATTGGGAATGTAGTTGGAAACTGGACAAAAAGGGAGTCAGAAAAATCTTAATGTAACACATCAAAACACTCAATTGAAGAGCTGGGTGGTCTGAGATTACGCATCCCTTTAGCCATTTATCTGATGCCTTTCTTTGCATTGAACAATATAGCTGAAGTGTAGAGCATACTTTTATGATATTGTGGCATAGTAACTCAACTTAAATGTCAATAGAGATACTTGAAAAGACCTGCAAGGTTCGATAACTTCTGGTGTGGGTTTGTTTCTCCTGTCATCACCCATTGTGTATTTTTTTTTTTACAGCTTTTAAATTCCCACAGAGAGAAATTGGTCAGGATCATAATACATGGCCCAGGTACAGCCAAGGATACCCTTGTATTTTTTTTGTTGTTGTTTGTTTGAGATGAAGTCTAGCTCTGTCGCCCAGGCTGGATTGCAATGGTGCAATCTCAGTTCACTGTAACCTC
>NW_012114098.1:0-1220 GCF_000951035.1 Colobus angolensis palliatus | reverse complement strand
AAAATTCCCTATACCATTGTAATAAAATATAGTTGTTTATCCACTAAAAATTTGCATTATGTAATGGCCATGTTATGTTTGCTAAAACACTTTTTAAAATTTTTACTGAAGAATTATACAGTTAAATATATTTGGCATACAACATGATATTTTAACATATATTTAATCATTTCACATTGTGGTTGAAAGATTAAATCAATGATAAATGATTGAATCAAGCGATTTAACATGTCTATCACCTCACATAATTACTTTTTGTGATGAGACATCTAGGAGATCATTAAAATCTACTATCTAATCAATTTCAAGTGTATAATACATTAACATTAACTATAGTCAATATGTTTTAATATGGACCTGGAGAACATATTTCTTCTATCTAACTGAAACTTTGTATCCTTAGACCAACATAGCTTTTTATCACATTACGCAGGATAAAAGGTAAGTAATATTCTAGAAGATTCAGTAACTTCTTTTTTCAGCAACTGTTACTTAAATGAGAAAAGCAACATTTGTTTATGGGTTTTCTGAACAAATGAATAAAGAAATGTACATCTAATTAAACATCACTGATTATTTCTTTTTATATTTCTATAATATTTACTGACTGAGGACCCCTATTTGAAATCCTAAGTAATCTAAGAGGAAAGGATCTTTTCAATGTCGAATCATTTAAACATTAAACCTCTTTTATGCCATCAAAAGATATTTTGTCTTTATTTCTTTAGAAGCAATCATTTTAAAAGATGGAGAGACTGAAGTAATAAAATAAAGAGTTAGAGAAGACAAAGATTAGCTACTTTCCTTAGAATGAATGTAATCATTTCCCCTTAAGGGAGTGAAGGAAAGGGGATTTTGTATCCTAAGCTTTGACCCTCAATATAGCAATAGAAATGTCATAGATTATTCTGCTAATTATATTACTCTAAATATAATAACCAGTGTGGTTTTACTTATCCATTGAAGTATGAGGAAAAAAAAGATTAGTATGTTTTTAGGGAGAAAGATTATCAGCAAAAAGCCTGAGGTAAGGCAAGTAGTGGGAGAAGTGAAGGCATTTCTGTGTGTGTGTGTGTGTGTGTGTGTGTGTGTGTGTGTGTGTGTGTAGAAAAGCCCACCTGGCTTTTGACTAGAAAGCCTATGAATCCTGGCCCAAGTAAGAAATGACACTGCTCGAAAGAAGCAGTCAGGTGAGTAGGCCTAGGGAAGGGTCAAGGCAA
>NW_012114097.1:10886-11730 GCF_000951035.1 Colobus angolensis palliatus | reverse complement strand
GGCCACTGCACTCCAGCCTGGGCGACAGAGCGAGACTCCGTCTCAAAAAAAAATAAATAAATAAATAAATAAATAAACAAAAGATTATATTTCATTGAATAAAACAGGAAGTCATTAGTTCATACTAATGTAAACAAACTAATACATTGAAAGACTGAAAAGGAATGGAATAGTTATATAGTTTTTAAGCCCTGTCTCCTAAAAATAATTACAAAGGGAAAATGAGTAACTTTACTTTGGAAAAGCCTAGCAGACACCACCTTAATCAAGTGATCAAACATTATCAGTACTGATACAAATCAAAATTCTGTACCTTTTGAAATTATGCAATGAACAACACAGCATCACTCCTGTGATATTCCTGCTGAAGATGTGTTACCTAAATTAAACACGAGGAACCACCAGACAAGTCCAAACTGAGGGACTTTCTACAAAATAATAGCATCAAGGTTATGAACATCAAAGAAGGCCTGAAGAAACTGTTCCAGACTGGAGGAGACTACGACAACATGAAAAATAAATGCAATGTGTGATTCTGACCTGGATCCTTTTTGCTATAAAGCATATAACTGGTACAATAATAAGCAACATTTGAAGAGGATCTGATAATTATATGGAAGTAATGTGTCAACGTTACTTTCCTGATTTTGACAGTTGTATTGTAAAGTTGGAGAATGCCCCTTGTTTATAGGAAATACTAAAGTATTCAGAGATGATGGAGCATCAGGTCAGCAACACTCTCAAATGATTGAAAGAAAAAAATTATTTCTAGCATACCTGCAACTGTTCTATATATTTCAAATTCTTTTTTTTTTTTTTTTTTTTTGAGACGGAGTCTTGCTCT
>NW_012114097.1:7510-9201 GCF_000951035.1 Colobus angolensis palliatus | reverse complement strand
CCCAGCTAATTTTTGTATTTTTAGTAGAGACTGGGTTTCACCATGTTGGTTAGGCTAGTCTCCAACTCCTACCTCAGGTGATCTGCCTGCCTTGGCCTCCCAAAGTGCTGGGATTAAAGGCGAGAATCACTCGTGCCCGGCCATGCCCAGGAATTTGAGACCACCCTGGATAGCAAACTGAGACCATGTCTGAAAAAAATTAGCCAGGTGTGGTGGTGTGTGCCTGCAGTCCCAGCTACTTGGGAGCTAAGGTGGGAGAATTGCTTAAACCCAAGAGTTTGAGGCTTCAGTGAGCTGTGATTGTGCCACTGCACTCCAGCCAGGGCGACAGAGTGAGACCCTGTCTCAAGAGAGAACAAACAGGTTGGGCAGTGGCTCACATCTGTAATCCCAGCACTTTGGGAGGGTGAGGCGGGTGGATTACCTGAGGTCAGGAGTTCAACACCATGCTGGGCAACATGGTGAAACCCCATCTCTACTAAAAATACAAAAATTAGCCAGCTATGGTGGCATGTGCCTGTAATCCCAGTTACTCGGAGGCCGAGGCACGAGAACTTGAACCCGGGAGGTAGAGGTTGCAGTGAGCCAAGATCACACCATTTCACTACAGCCTGGGTGATAGAGTGAGGCCCTATTTCCAAAAAAAAAAAAAAGAGAGAAAGAAGAAACAAACAGAAAAAGAAATGCCTATCTTGAAGGAGGAACTATTAATGATCCTCCCTTCTTCATACCTGACATTCACTGACATCTCTTTAACTGCCATGTTCAGTTTTCATTTTTTTATCTTTTTTTTTTTTTTTAAGATAGGGTATCACTCTGTTGCCCAGACTTCATTCAGTGCAGTAGTATGATCACAATTGCAGCCTCAACCTCCTGGGCTCAACTGTTCTCACCTCAGTCTTCCCGACCCCCCACACCCCCACCCAACAGTTGGAACTACAAGCACGTACCACCACACTTGGCTAATTTTAAAGTTTTTTGTAGAGACAGGGTCTCACTATGTTGCCCAGGCTGGTCTTGAACTCTAGGGCTCAAGCGATCCTCCTGCTTTAACTTCCCAAAGTGCTGGGATTGCAGTTGTGAGCCACCCTGCCCATCCCATGCTCACATTTTAATAAGAGTTTTTCAAGGCCCTTCCTTCTAAACACACATCCAGAACCTCATCAAGTGTCATGCAAACTCTCTTATATTTTAAAAGAAAGCCTTGTTATATCTTCCAGACTATAACCGTTTTGACATTCCTTCCTCACATCATCCAAAAAGTTTCAAATGACATCATAAATTTTATCTACAACTTCCTGAAAAGTACCCACTATAGCTAACTTCTCCACTTTCACACCAACAGCAGCTGGCCAGCAGGGACTTGGTTATTCTATAGCAGAATGGTTTTCAGGAACAACCAATGCAAAGCTTTGCAGTACGAGGATGATGTTTACATACTCCCCCTTTCCTCTTCTTTCCTTGTTAGTGCGGCCTAGGAAGTTCTAGAGGTAGAACAAGTGTGTTATGACCTTTCTGCAAGCAGCCATGAACTTATCCTCCAACTTTAAACATTAACAAAAACTAGGCTCTTAAAATGCATTGCCATATTCTGTCATATTCAACCAAAAACAAAATTTTTTGAGACAGAGTTTTGCTCTTTTTGCCCAGGCTGGAGTGCAATGGTGTGATATGGGCTCACTGCAACCTCC
>NW_012114097.1:6345-6610 GCF_000951035.1 Colobus angolensis palliatus | reverse complement strand
ACACCACCGCACTCCAGCCTGGGCAATAGAGTGAGACTCCATTTCAAAAAAAAAAACCCTAAAATTCCTATACAGCTAAAGAAATGTGTCCTCAGTGTCCTACTGATTTTCTTTTCAAGACGGAGTCTCGCTCTGTCACTTAGCCCGGAGTAGAGTGACGGGATCTCAGATCACAGCAACCTCTGCCTCCCAGGTTCAAGCGATTCTCCCACCTCAGCCTGCCGAGTAGAAGGGACAACAGGCACATGCCACCACGCCCGGTTAA
>NW_012114097.1:3938-5583 GCF_000951035.1 Colobus angolensis palliatus | reverse complement strand
TGCAGTGGCATGACCTCGGCTCACTGCAACCTCCGCCTCCCAGGTTCAAGCGATTCTCCCGCCTCAGCCTCCCAAGTAGCTGGGACTACAGGCGCACGCCACCATGCCCGGTTAACTTTTGTATTTTTAGTATAGACAGGGTTTCGCCATGTTGGGCAGACTGGTCTTGAACTCCTGACCTCAAGTGATCCTCCCGCTTCGGCCTCCCATAGTGCTGAGATTACAGCTGTGAGCCACCGCACCCAGACTTCTTTTGTTTTTGAGACAGCGTCTCACTCTGTTCCCAGGCTGGAGCACAGTGATGCAATCACTGCAGCCATGACTTCCTGGGCTCAGGTGATTCTCCCACCACAGCCTCCTGGGCATCTGGGACTACAGACATGTGCCACCGCACCCAGCTAATTTTGTAAAATATTTTTTGTAGAGAAGGAGCTTCACCATGTTGCCCAGGCTGGTCTCAAACTCCTGGGTTTAAGCAATCCACCTCGTCCCCCTAAAATGCTGGGATTACAGGCACTGGATTACAGCCAATGTCCTACTGATTTTCAAAGTGCCCAAACCAAGTTTTCTTTTGCACTTAGAAGAGAATTTAAAATGCAATCAGAAAACCAGACTGTATTTTGCCAATTACTATAATTTTAAAATAAGGATATATTGCTATGAATGACATTTAGTTTTATCTCAGTCTATTCTCCTATGATAAGCAACAGTGAACTCAAGGGTATGATTTCAGAATGTAAAAAGCCATTAGACTGCTCCTAATAGATTCTTTTAAAATATGATCCTACAAGGCTCTTCAAAGTAAGGACAGTATGTTTTAATTGTGAGATGGATTTTTTTCAATGCTTTGACCTCTTGTCTAAGAGGCCTGGAAAAAGAAATAACTGCAGTGGAGTGAGGGTGTGAAATGTGTCATACCGGTTATTAAAATCCATCAAGTTCATACTTCAGTCTTGGTTTAACTGCAGCCAAAAACTGACTTGCAAGTAATTATCATTACTATATATAATAAAAGTTAATTGGACATTATTGAACTAACACCCTAATCGGAGGGACGCTGTAACTGGCGAAGAGCCCATTCCTTCTGCTCCTTCAATCTGCAAATGAAACTGCTAATGATAATTTGTGGACAGACATGAAATTGCTCTCATGGTTTCCCCACTGCAAATCAGTCAGCAATTCTAGTTAATACCCAGCATGCTGGGCTAGGAGAAAAATCATTAACTGATGCTTCCTTTGATAAAGATGAATTTCAACAATAACCAAGCCATTAAGGCTGAAAGTTATTGAGAATTGTTAAATTTCCCCCGGACGCCCTAAAGTAAAGCACTATGGTCTGATCTCCACATCATGCTACTATGCACTAAATGCATCATGTGCCACCAGTGTGTAGTACTAAGAAGACAATACGTAAAGACAGAAGCTACTGTTATACTGTCTCAAAAAAAAAAGTTAATAAAGTTTTTGAAGGAAGGCAATTTTAAATGAACATAAAGAACGATTTGAACTTGTTCAACAGCAATAGAAAAATACTGAAGCAAAAGCAATTACCATTCATCGAGAATTATGGAAAAGGGTTTCTTTTCTTTTCTTTTTTTTTTTTTTTTGAGACGGAGTATTGCTCTGTCGCCCAGGCTGGAGTGCA
>NW_012114097.1:1324-2180 GCF_000951035.1 Colobus angolensis palliatus | reverse complement strand
CTCCTGCCTTGGCCTCCCAAAGTTCTGGGATTACAGGTGTGAGTTACCACAACTGGCAAGAAAGGCACTTTAAACAATAATAAAACAAAGTAATGCAAACTTGCACACATACCGAACACTGCTGTTACATGCAACTATGACTTTGATAAAGACTGGCATTTCTCTGGTTGAACAATGATACTTTCTTTTTCTTTTTTTTTGAGATAGAGTTTCGCTGTTGTTTCCCAGGCTGGAGTGCCATGGCGTGATCTCAGCTCACCGCAGCCTCTGCCTCCTGGGTTCAAGCGATTCTCCTGCCTCAGCCTCCCGAGTAGCTGGGATTACAGGCATGAGCCACCACACCTGGCTAATTTTGTATTTTTTGTAGTCGGGGTTTCCCCATGTTGGTCAGGCTGGTCTCGAACTCCCGACCTCAAGTGATCCGCGCACCTTGGCCTCCCAAACTGCTGGGATGACAGGCATGAGCCACCGTGCCCAGCCTATGATACTTTCTTAAGTATCATATCTGAAAGATGAGCAGATGTGAACAGATGTGAGGTGGAGGGAGTTGGTATAAACAATTTTAGAGAGTTATTAAAATTGATGTGCAGGCTGAAGTGGCATAAGCTTTTTACTTCTAGACGCACTAAGGAACACTTTCTCCCAAAATATACTATCACTGATAAGAATGACACATTTCAGTTGGGACACTGGTTCAGGTTATAGAGGAGGCAAAAATAAAAATATATCTGGCTGAAAAAGCTGCCTTTTCCAACTTAATTTTGCCAGGGACTATGGAAATAGTCAAAGAACTTTTCTTAAAAGGAAAGGTTCTTTTTGTCTCTCTGGAGAAAAGTTCTTTTTTTTTTTTTTTTTT
>NW_012114097.1:0-1274 GCF_000951035.1 Colobus angolensis palliatus | reverse complement strand
GTTAGCCAGGATGGTCTCGATCTCTTGACCTCGTGATCCGCCCGTCTCGGCCTCCCAAAGTGCTGGGATTACAGGCTTGAGCCACCGCGCCCGGCTATTTTCTTTCAGTAGCTAAGAATGTGGACTAGATGACCACTAGAATCAACTTTTAGAATCTATGATTCCAAATCATTTTTAAAAAGTGGTTTTTGTAAGGTCATTAACAATATCTTACATTTGCAGGGAGTTTTACAATTTTCAAAGCGCTTTTTCACATGATTCTCTCTCTCCCCATCTTCTCAAGATGCCCTTTGAGATAGTTTGGGTATGTATGATTAGTCCCATTTTCACAGATAAAGAAACTAGGAACTGGCCAGCCATCATGGCACATGTCTGTAATCCCAGAAATTTAGGAGGCTGAGGCGGGAAGACTGCTTAAGGCCAAGAGCTCAAGACCAGCCTGGACAACATATGGAGACCCCATCTCTACAAAACAAACACCAGGTGTGGTGGTGTGCCTCTCTGGTCCTAGCTCCACGGGAGGCTGAAATGGGAGGCTCACTTGAGCCCCAGAGGTTGAGGCTGCAAGGAGCCATGATCGTGTCATTGCACTCCAGCCTGGGTGACCAAGAGACCCTATCCCCCAGCCATACAAAAAAAGTGATAAATGCTATGAAAAAAATAAATAGGTCAGGCGCGGTGGCTCACACCAGTAATCCCAACACTCTGGGAGGCTAAGGTGAGCAGACTGCAGGAGTCTAGGAGTTTGAGACCAGCCTGGCAATAGAGCAAACCTCGTCTCTACTAAAAATACAAAAAATTAGCCAGGTGAGATGGCGTATGCCTACAATCTCACCTACTTGGAAGGCTAAGGTGAGAGAATCACCTGAGCTCAGGAGGTTGAGGCTGCAGTGAGCCAAGATCATGCCACTGCACTCCAGCCCAGGCAACCAGAGTAAGACCCTGTTTCAAAAATAATAATAATAATAATAAAATAAATTAAATAAATGAAGCAGTGTAAGGAAATAGAAAGTATTGGGTAGGGTAGTAATTTTAAACAATACAGTCAGAGTAATCCTCACTAAGAAACGACAGTTTCTCCATGGTTTACCTGTTAGTTTCAGTGCAAGACAACAGCACAACTTTTAATTAGGTAACTTTCTTAAAAACACTTAACCATAACTAATACAGTTTTTGTTTTCTCATGTGAAGTTTAATACTTAGGCACTTACACCTTTAATAAAAGGCAATTTATCAACTTGTTTTCAAGAGTGGAATCCTTTTTTTTTTTTTTT
>NW_012114096.1:0-1127 GCF_000951035.1 Colobus angolensis palliatus | reverse complement strand
TTTCTTTCTCTTTCTTTCTCTCTCTGCTTCCTTCTTTCTTTCTCTTTCTTTTAGTGGTATTTCAGTTTACCTGTAGAAGTTATTTTATAAACAAATGCATAAATATGTACATACTTCATGGTAGAGTGTACTGACTAGGAGACATTCATGCTACTTCAAAAAACCCATTTTAGACTGGGCACAGTGGCTCATGCCTGTAATCCCAGCACTTTGGGAGGCCGAGGTGGGCAGATCATGAGGTCAAGAGATCGAGACCACCCAGGCTAACATGGTGAAACCCCATCTCTACTAACTAAAAATACAAAAATTAGCTGGGCGTGGTGGTGCGTGCCTGTAGTCACAGCTACTTGGGAGGCTGAGGCAGGAGAATGGCATGAACATGAGAGGTGGGGTTGCTGTGAGCTGAGATAATGCCACTGCACTCCAGCCTGGCGACAGAGCGAGACTCTGTCTCAAAACACAAAACAAAACAAAACAAAACAAAAAACCATTTTATTATCTATTTGCTTATTTTTACACAATTTTTTTTTATTTCAAGTTTTTGGGATATAGGTGGGCTTTGTTTACATGGATGAGTTCTGTAGTGGTGAGTTCTGAGATTTTGGTGCACTTATAATATGTAGTCTTTTATCCCTCGCCCCCCTCCTACCTCCCCCACCAAATCCCCAAAGTTCATTATATCATTCTTAGGTCTTCGTGTCCTCATAGCCTAGCTCCCACTTATATATAAGTGAGAACATATGCTATTTCCAGTCATTACTTTCCTGGGGCTGCCATTCTAGTGAGAGAGACAGAGAAGAGAAGTGGCACACAAATGGCCCATGGTTTCAGTGAGTGATAAGGGCTATGAAGATAGTAAATCAGGGTAATGGTTGGGGGAGAAGAATCGATTAGTATTTTAGGCAGTATTTAGTATCTAGTATCAATTAGTATTTAGATGGTTAGAAAAGGTATTGAGGGCCAGGCCTGGTGGCTCATGCCTATAATCTCGGCACTTTGGGAGGCCGAGGCAGGTGGATCACGAGGTCAGGAGATTGAGACCATCCTGGCCAACATGGTGAAACCCCATCTCTGCTAAAAATACAAAAATTAGATGGGTGTGGTGGCGGGCGCCTGTAGTCCCAGCC
>NW_012114095.1:0-1160 GCF_000951035.1 Colobus angolensis palliatus | reverse complement strand
GGAGTGCAATGGCGCGATCTCGGCTCACTGCACCTCTGCCTCCCAGATTCAAGTGATTCTCCTGTCTCAGCCTCCTGAGTAGCTGGGGTTATAGGCGTCTACCACCACACCCAGCTCATTTTTGTATTTTTAGTAGAGACAGGGTTTCACCATGTTGGCCAGGCTGGTCTTGAACTCCTGACCTGAGGTGATCCACCTGCCTCAGCCTCCCAAAGTGCTCACAGGTGTGAGCCACCACGCCTGGCAGTGATTTTCATTCCTAAAGAACTGACAGGTGAGAAACCCTGGGATGGCTAATTTAAATCTTTGCACATATCTGGTCCTGGCCCTTAATTGGGGAACTGGCTTTTCTGAGGACTTCCACAAAGTAATTCCAAATAACAGGCACCTGGAAATTCTACATGAAATCAATGTAGGGTGTTATAGCCCTAGCTACTCACGAGGCTGAGGCAAGAGGATCATTCAAGCCCAGAAGCTCTAGATTACAGTGAGCTATGATTGCACCACTTGCACTGCAGCCTGGGGAACAGATTTTACCTCGAAAATAAATAAATAAATGATAAGCAAACTAAAATCAATGTGAATTTAACAGAAAGTGAGATTTAAAAGATCCTTTTCTATTTCAATCTTCGTTTTTCGTTTATCTTCCATTTTCCATAGCACACTCCTCCCTCTCTTTGTCTCTCTTTCATTACCAAAGTGTCAGTCTCTATTTCTACCTATTGCCAAGGTGACTTTCACCTGAACTCTCCGCCCCTTTCTCACCTGTTCAAGAATTTAGCGGCTCCTCCTCTTCAAATCTGTGACCAGGAAATTAGGTCAAAGTTGATGGAAAAGTTTTTTCTGTAGCTTGTTTTCCAGAGACTAGAGGGGTGAAGCAATGACAAAAACAGGCCAGAAAGCGGGACAAAGGAATGCAGAGACCATGGAGTACGTGAGCCTGGTTGTTTGTGTGCACAGTCGGGCTACCAGTACCCAATATGAGAAGAGGGATGGCTTCGAAAGGATAGATAACTTTATACCCAAGGCCTCTTAAAGATCTGATCCTGGGGCTGGGCGCGGTGGCTCACGCCTGTAATCCCAGCACTTTGGGAGGCCAAGGTGGGTGGATCACTTGAGATCAGGAGTTCAAGACTATCTTGGGCAACATGGTGAAACCC
>NW_012114094.1:0-1764 GCF_000951035.1 Colobus angolensis palliatus | reverse complement strand
GGAGGTTGCAGTGAGCCGAGATCATGCCACGGAACTCCAGCCTGGGTGGAGGTTGCAGTGAGCCGAGATCATGCCACGGAACTCCAGCCTGGGTGACAGAGCAAGACTCTGTCTTAATAATAATAATAATAGGTAAGGATGGCTGGGCGCGGGGGCTCACGCCTGTAATCCCAGCTTTCTGGGAGGCCGAGGTGGGTGGATCATCTGAGGTCAGGAGATGGAGATCAGCCTAGTCAACATGGTGAAACCTCGTCTCTACTAAAAATATGAAAATTAGCTAGGCATGGTGACAGGAGCCTGTAATCCCAGCTACTCGGGAGGCTGAGACAAGAAGAACTGCTGGCACCCAGGAGGCAGAGGTTGCAGTGAGCCGAGATCGTGCCACTGAACTCCAGCCTGGGTAACACAGCAAGACTCTGTCTCAATAATAATAATAATAATAATAGGTAAGGACATACTTTCCGGGTTGAAATCCAGTTCCATCCATGAAATTATGCATGTTAATGCATGACACTAATCAAACTAATTAACCTCTGAGTTCAGTGTTCCTATCTGTAAAATGAGTCTAGTGATGAAAACACCTTTCCAAAGTTGTTGGGAAAATTAAGGAAACTCTCCATACAGAGGACTCAGAGCAGTGTCTGGCATAAAGTAAGTGCTCAGAAAACGTTACCTCTTACTTTTTTTGCTTCGTGCAATTCTGACTTCAGGAACCCATCTCACAGAAACATTTTAGACAAAAATATGATGATGCCACACCTTTCCCACTCTCTTGAGGGTAAAATACCAAAACTTCATTTGGCCTTTTAGAGACTCCCGCTCAATCAATACACATACTCTTCCTTATTATTTTTCCACCTGGAATCCACTCAGCTTAATAACAGGAAAAATTATCTGCTGATGGGGACTTTCACAGAACCTGTCTCCTCCGTCCACGTCTCCCCCCAGCTGCTCTTCCTGTCACCAGCTCGTCAGTCCTCAGCCCCTGATTACACTACGCAGTGCAGGTGGCTACCCTGGGGTCAGCTCTCAGGGTCGAGTCCCCTTTTCACACAAGGTCGTAGGATTGTATGTATTTATGTATTTATTTATTTTGGGACAGAGTCTTGCTCTGTCACCCAGGCTGTAGTGCAGTGGCACAATCTTGGCTCACTATAACCTCCGCCTGCTGGGCTCAAGAGATTCTCCTGCCTCAGCCTTCCGAGTAGCTGGGACTACAGGTGCCCTCCACCACACCCGGCTAATTTTTGTATTTTTAGTAGAGACAGGGT
Source organism: Colobus angolensis palliatus (assembly GCF_000951035.1). Classification (NCBI taxonomy): domain Eukaryota; kingdom Metazoa; phylum Chordata; class Mammalia; order Primates; family Cercopithecidae; genus Colobus; species Colobus angolensis. Next base: position 493 of record NW_012114094.1, on the reverse strand, counting down.
TTCACCATGTTGGCCAGGACGGTCTCGATCTCTTGACCTCGTGATCTGCCCACCTTGGCCTCCCCAGGTACTGGGATTACAGGCGCGAGCCACAACAACTGGCCTAAAGTTATTTTTTTTTTTTTAATGAACAGTGAGAAGTTTATTCTAAAAGACCTAGTCAGATATTTCTGGAAGCCAAACTTCCATCAGTGTTTCTTCTGAACCTACCTCCCAGGCATAAATCCACATATTTACTGAAATTCTTGCTGTGATAATTCCAGTCCAAGCAAATCATCACTGTCCTGGAAGGCAAGAACTTTCTAACTGGTCTATCCACACTTGGTTTTTCTTGTTTTCTTTTAGAAATATAATGATATATCAATGATATAATGATATATCAAACCCGGCTGGCCGGGTGCGGGGGCTCACGCCTGTAATCCCAGCATTCTGGGAGGCTGAGGCAGGAGAATTGCTTGAACCCAGGAGGTGGAGGTTGCAGTGAGCCGAGATC
>NW_012114093.1:0-1272 GCF_000951035.1 Colobus angolensis palliatus | reverse complement strand
GAGTCTCACTCTGTCACCCAGGCTGGAGTACAGTGGTACAATCTTGGCTCACTGCAACCTCCGCCTACTGGGTTCAAGTGATTCTCCTGCCTCAGCCTCCTGAGTAGTTGGGATTACAGGCACATGCCACCATGCCCAGCTAATTTTTGTACTGTTAGTAGAGATGGAGTTTCACCATGTTAGTCAGGCTGGTCTCGAACTCCTGACCTCAGGTGATCTGCCCACCTTGGCCTCCCAAAGTGTTAGGATTACAGGTGTAAGGCATCACACCCAGCCTCTGTACTTAACTTTTGAGGAACTGCCATGTGCCTGCTACTCTGGGGTGGCTGAGGTGGGAGGATGGCTTAAGTCCAAGAGGTCGAGGCTGCAGTGAGCTATGATCACACCACTGCACTCCAGCTTGGGCAACAGAGCAATACCCTACCTCTTAAAAAATGGCAAAGAACTTGTATAGATATTCCTCCAAAGAAGATACACAAATGGCCAAAAAGCACATGGAAAGGATGCACAAACATTTATCATTAGCCACCAGGGAAATACAAACCACAGAACAATGAGCTACCACTTCACACCCACTAGGACAGCTATAAAAAAAGGGGAGAAAATAACTAGCATTGGCAAGAATGTGAAGAAATTGGCACCCTCATACATTGCTGGTGAGAATGTAAGATGATGCAGCCTCTGTGGAAAGGTTTGGCAGTTCCTCAAAAGTTAAATATATAGGCTGGGCGCGGTGGCTCATGCCTGTAATCCCAGCACTTTGGGAGGCCGAGGCAGGTGGATCACCTGAGGTCAGGAGTTCAAGACCAGCCTGACCAACATGGTGAAACCCTATCTCTACTAAAAATACAAAAATTAGCCAGGTGGGTGGCATGTGCCTGTAATCCCAGCTACTCAGGAAGCTGAGGCAAGCTGAGGCAGGAGAATCACTTGAACCCAGTAGGCAGAGGTTGTAGTGAGCCGAGATTGTGCCACTGCACTCCAGCCTGGGTGACAGAGTGAGACTCTGTCTCAAAAAAAACAAAAAAAAACAAAAACAAAAAACGCTGAATATAGAATTAAAATATGATCCAGTAATATCACTTTTGTGGGTATATCCAAAAGAATTGCAAACAGGTGTTCAAATGAAAACTTGTATGTGAATGTTTAAAGCAGCACTATTTCTAATAATTAAAAGGTGGAAGCTGGCCGGGCGCGGTGGCTCAAGCCTGTAATCCCAGCACTTTGGGAGGCCGAGACGGGCGGATCACGAGGTCAGGAGATCGAGACCAT
>NW_012114092.1:0-1361 GCF_000951035.1 Colobus angolensis palliatus | reverse complement strand
GCTGCTCTTACAGTATTAGATTATGCTAAATTTGACTATATGGTTAAGTTTACCTTTACAGTGAGATTTTTACTTTCATAATTTTTCATGCTTTTATTCAGCGTCAACTTGATAAGCTCCCTTTAGCATTTCTTGTAAGGCTAGTCTAATAGTGATGGACTTCCTCAGTTTTCTATGTCTGAAAAAGTCTTGATCTCACCTTCATTTTGGAAGGACAACTTTACCAGCTATAATATTTTTAGTTGAAGTTTATTTCTTTTTAGCACCTTGAATATGTTATCTTACTCTCTTCTAGCTCTTCTAGTTTGGTGTTCTGTTTTTGTTTTTGTTTGGTTTTGTCAACACTTTAAATATTTGATTTCACTCTCCCCTTGCTTACATGGGTACAGAAAAGTAAGATATGTGATTATCTTTGCTCCTCCATATGTGAGGTATTTTATTCCTCAGGTTCTTTAAAATGATTTTATTTATCTTCAACTTTATGAAGTTTGATTGTTAAATGCCTAGGTACAGTTTTATGACATTTGTCCTGATGGGTTTTCTCTGAAATTTCTGGATTTGTGGTTTGATATCTCCTGTCAACTTGGGGAAATGCTCAGCCATTTTTGCCTCAGATATTGCTCCTATTCCTTTCACTTTTTGTTCTGTTTCTGGTATTCCCATTATGCCGGTTACACCTCTTGCAGTTGTCCCACAATTCTTGGATATTCTATGTTGTTGGGTTATTTCTCAATTTTTAAAATATTTGCTTTTAAGTTCTGCAAGTTTCTACTGTTATATACTCACTCTCAGAGAGTCTTTCCTTAGTCAAGTGTAGTCTACTAGTGAGCCCATCTTAGGCAATTTTCCTTTCTCTTATAGTGTTTCTGATCTCTAGCATTTCTTTTTGATTATTTCTTAGAATTTACATTTCTGTGCTTAGATTATTGATTTCTTCTTGCATATTGTCTACTTTTTTCACAAAAGCCTTTAACATACCAATCATATGTTATAAAAATAATTCCTAATCTGATAATTCCAACATTTCTGCCATACCGACTCAGGTTGTGATTCTTATTCAGTCTTTTCAAACTGTATATTTTGCCTTTTATTTTTTATTTTTATTTATTTTTTATTTTTTTTGAGACGGAGTGTCGCTCAGTTGCCCAGGCTGGAGTGCAGTGGTGCCATCTCGGCTCACTGCAAGCTCCACCTCCTGGGTTCATGCCGTTCTCCTGCCTCAGCCTCCCAAGTAACTGGGACTACAGGCGCTTGCCGCCACGCCCGGCTCATTTTTTTTTTTTGCATTTTTAGTAGAGACGGGATTTCACCGTGTGAGCCAGGATAGTCTCGATCTCCTGACCTCGTGATGCACCCACCTT
>NW_012114091.1:0-1253 GCF_000951035.1 Colobus angolensis palliatus | reverse complement strand
GGAGAATGGCGTGAACCCGGGAGGCGGAGCTTGCAGTGAGCCGAGATCACGCCACTGCACTCCAGCCTGGGTGATGAGCAAGACTCCATCTCAAACGAAACAAAACAAAACAAACAAACAAAAAAAACAAAGATTATATTTAGGCTGGGCACAGTGGCTCACGCCTGTAATCCCAGCACTTTGGGAGGCAGAGGCGGGTGGATCACGAGGTCAGGAGATCAAGACCATCCTGGCTAACACGGTGCAACCCCGTCTCTACTAAAAATACAAAAAATTAGCCGGGCGTGGTGGCAAGAGCCCATAGTCCCAGCTACTTGGGAGGCTGAGGCAGGAGAATCACTTGTTCAAACCCGGGAGGCGGAGGTTGCAGTGAGCGGAGATCGCGAGACTAGGCAAAAAAAAAAAAAAAAAAATTATATTTAACAAAGGTCAAACCAAAATACAGTTCGATATAATTCATTTTAAATAATTTCCATTTTTAAACCAAATTTTCACATCACATACCCTCGAGGCATGGTGGAGGAGAGCAACCAATCTTCAAGGTTCTGAATTTGTATTCAGGTCCTCTAAGGTATTTTAATTCCATTCAAATTAGAGGTTGTTCTTACAAAATGTTTAATTCTATGGGAAAACATTTACTAAGCAGAAAAAGCAAGATATAAAATCATGTAGAGAGAATGACAACTAGGTTTTTTTTTTAAGTATGGAAAACTTGCGCAAATTTTCTAAAATGAAGACATTTTTTAAAAACAGCGAACATTCTCTGCTGTTCACTCACTTGGAGAGTACAGACTCTTGTTGCTCTCAGGTATTGCAATAAAATGACTTAATGAAAAAGTCTGCATGTATAATATGTGAGAGGAATCCTTGGTTAAGAAAAAGTGAATTCTGATGAGAAATGAAGTTCAATAGCATAAATAAGCAGTGGATAAAGATAATATAATTTAAATATTGACCATGAATAGTGAAAAAAGATAGTTTTGTAAAGATTTGCTTCTTCATGTGTGTTCCAAAAAAGTGAAGCTAATATTCTATTTTCTGATTCCCTCTTTTTTTTTTTTTTTTTTTGTGTTGAGACGGAGTCTCGCTCTGTCACCCAGGCTGGAGTGCAGTGGCCGGATCTCCGCTCACTGCAAGCTCCGCCTCCCGGGTTTACGCCATTCTCCTGCCTCAGCCTCCCGAGTAGCTGGGACTACAAGCGCCCGCCACCTCGCCCGGCTAGTTTTTTGTATTTTTTAGTAGAGACGGGGTTT
>NW_012114090.1:0-2799 GCF_000951035.1 Colobus angolensis palliatus | reverse complement strand
ATTAAGAATATATTCTCAGAATTGTTGGATACTCAAAAGTATTTGACTTTTTTTTTTTGAAACAAAGTCTTGCTCGTCAACCAGGCTGGAGTGCAGTGGTGCGATCTCGGCTCCCTGCAACTTCCGCCTCCTGGGTTCAAGTGATTCTCCTGCCTCAGCCTTCTGAGCAGCTAGGACTACAGGTGCACCCCACCACGCCAGGATAATTTTTGTATTTTTAGTAGAGACGGGGTTTGCCTGTATTGACCAGGCTGGTCTCAAACTGCTGACCTCGTGATCCACCTACCTCCGCCTCCTAAAGTGCTGGGATTACAGATGTGAGCCACCGTGCCCGGCCCCTTGATTCTTTTTCTTGTACCCAAATAATATATTTAGGTTGCACATTCCTTCCCTGAAGATGTTGTAGGTGTTACTTCACTGACTTAGGCATTGATTGCTGCTGTGGAGCACTCTGGGGCCAGCATACTCTTTTTTCTTTTATAAATGACTGCCCAGATGCCAAAAATATGTTGTTTAGTTGTTGTTTTGAAGTCCAGTAACTTTCCTATGATATGTCTTAGTTGACTGTTCTAAGCCAATTTCCCTAGAATATAGTGTGCTCTTTCTTATGTAGATACAAGTCTTCTTTCATTTTGAGGAAGTTTTTAAAATTATATTTTTAAGTATTTAGTTATAATTCAATATTTTCTTCTTCAGCAACCTGAAATATGTGTATGTATAATCTCCTTTTGCTTATCTTCATATCTTCTTCCTTTTAATCCTTTTAACTCTTTATTTCTTCATTTGTCTTCAGTTTTTACTTCATTTGTCTTGTCTTTCCCCCATTTCCTTTTCTTCTTTTTCTTTTCTTTTTTTGAGGCAGGGTCTCACTCTGTCACCCAGGCTGGAGTACATTAGTATAATCATAGCTCACTGTAAACTTGAGCTCCTGGGATCAAGCAATCCTTCTACCTCAACCTCTCAAGTAGCTGAGATTACACGTGTGCACTACCGTACCTGACTAATCTTTTTTTTTTTTTTTTTTTGAGACGGAGTCTCGCTCTGTCGCCCAGGCTGGAGTGCAGTGGCCGGATCTCAGCTCACTGCAAGCTCCGCCTCCCGGGTTCACGCCATTCTCCTGCCTCAGCCTCCCGAGTAGCTGGGACTACAGGCGCCCGCCACCTCGCCCGCTAGTTTTTTGTATTTTTTAGTAGAGACGGGGTTTCACCATGTTAGCCAGGATGGTCTCGATCTCCTGACCTCATGATCCGCCCATCTCGGCCTCCCAAAGTGCTGGGATTACAGGCTTGAGCCACTGCGCCCGGCCGAAATAATCTTTTAAAAATTTTTTAGATTGGCTCCACAGCACAAAGAGGAGGTATGTTCGTCCTTTAGTTTATTTGATCAATGTATTTATCCAAGGCGGGTAACTAAACCCAAAGAGGATTTTAGAATGAGATATTACATATTTTATTTTCAACGTATTCAGTATTCAGATGACCAGTGGCTTGGGATCAAGTCAATTACTATTTGAGAGTACATCAAATAATCATCAGTTAAAATGTCAGAATAGCTTCATTCTTTTGAAATAAACTGCCTCTTCCATAATTTATTCTGATGCTTGGTGGCCAGATGCTGTGCAATAAAATAATTAAAATTTCTATCACTTCTAGATGTAGCTTAGGCATAGCCAAGTGGATGTATTTAATGGATTTATTAGTACAGTCAGAATGCGTGTGTGTGTGCGTGCATGTGTGTGTTGGGGAAGACATGAGACAGTTGTGAATAGATTAGCTGTGCTCAAAGATTTCAAAAGATGTATAAAGAACATTTTGGCTAGGCATGGTGGTTTATGCCTGTAACACTCTGGGAGACCCAGGCAGGCAGATCACCTGACGTCAGGAGTTTGAGACCAGCCTGGCCAACATGGTGAAACTCCATCTCTACTAAAAATGCAAAAAATTAGCCAGGCATGGTGGTGCATGCCTGTAGCCCCAGCTACTTGGGAGACTGAGGCGGGAGAATAACTTGAACCCGGGAGGTGGAGACTGCAGTGAGCCAGATCACACCACTGCACTGCAGCCTGGGCAACAGAGACAGACTCCATCTCAAAAAACAAACAAACAAAAACAAAAAACATTTCTGAGTTAGATACTATGTAACAACCATGACCAACTGCTTTTATAAATTTATGAACTCATAACTATTTGAATAAGATTGTTTTTAAGATAAGTAAAAGAACTCCAATCACAGGTGGCAGACAGATTTTCTCCAATAAACATTTCAGTAATAATACTCAATTTCTAGGCTTTGGAATAGCTGGATATCTCTCCTTCACAAATGTTCCTTTCTAAAGAGTGTTCACTTTTTACTGTTAAAAGAAAAATCAAACAAAACTACAAGGAGGAAGGAAGGAAGAGAAAGAAGGAGAAAGGAAAGAATGAAGATTCCATTGGGAAATATATATCTATGTGTTTAGGATTTCATGTGAAACTAAAAGTTGAGAAGAGGTTTTTTAAATATAAAATTATCACCCTGCTATCTGCACCTAATTCTACAGGCTCCAAAATGGCTAATTAAAACTTAACTGTATTGCTTAGTTAATTCAGTTGACAGTTAACCCTAGGGAATATTGTGGCAGTTAATTATATACATTGACAATTTTATATGGTAGGTATAAATTTATAGTGATACAACTATAAAATCCCACCCCAGCAACCAAATTTTTGCAGGTCCAGATTGATCTTAATCAGTAGAAGAAATGTGATTGAGCTAGTTTGACTAATGACTATTTCTCTTTTTTTTTTTTTTTTTTTTTTT
>NW_012114089.1:0-1608 GCF_000951035.1 Colobus angolensis palliatus | reverse complement strand
TGTAGTTCTCCTTGAAGAGGTCCTTCACATCCCTTGTAAGTTGGATTCCTAGGTATTTTATTCTATTTGAAGCAATTGTGAATGGGAGTTCACTCGTGATTTGGCTCTCTGTTTGTCTGTTATTAGTGTATAAGAATGCTTGTGATTTTTGCACATTGATTTTGTATCCTGAGACTTTGCTAAGGTTGCTTATCAGCTTAAGGAGATTTTGGGCTGAGACAATGGGGTTTTCTAAATATACAATCATGCCATCTGCAGACAGGGACAATTTGACTTCCTCTTTTCGTAATTGACTACCCTTTCTTTCTTTCTCCTGCCTGATTGCCCTGGCCAGAACTTCCAACACTATGTTGAATAGGAGTGGTGAGAGAGGGCATCCCTGTCTTGTGCCAGTTTTCAAAGGGAATGCTTCCAGTTTTTGCCCATTCAGTATGATATTGTCTGTGGGTGTCATAAATAGCTCTTATTATTTTGAGATACGTTCCATCAATACCGAATATATTGAGAGTTTTTAGCATGAAGGGCTGCTGAAGTTTGTCAAAGGCCTTTTCTGCATCTGTTGAGATAATCATGGGGTTTTTGTCTTTGGTTCTATTTATATGCTGGACTACGTTTATTGATTTGCATGTAGTGAACCAGCCAGGGATGAAGCCCACTTGATCATGGTGGATAAGCTTTTTGATGTGCTGCTGGATTCGGTTTGCCAGTATTTTACTGAGGATTTTTGCATCGATGTTCCTCAGGGATATTGGTCTAAAATTCTCTTTTTTGTGTGTGTGTCTCTACTAGGCTTTGGTATCAGGATGATGTTGGTCTTATAAAATGAGTTAGGGAGGATTCCCTCTTTTTCTATTGATTGGAATAGTTTCAGAAGGAATGGTACCAGCTCCTCCTTGTACTTCTGGTAGAATTTGACTGTGAATCCATCTGGTCCTGGACTTTTTTTGGTGGGTAGGCTGTTAATTATTGCCTCAGTTTCAGAGCCTGCTATTGGTCCATTGAGGGATACAGCTTCTTCCGGGTTTAGTCTTGGGAGAGTGATGTGTCCAGGAATTTATCCATTTCTTCTAGGTTTTCTAGTTTATTTGCATAGAGGTGTTTATAGTATACTGTGATGGTAATTCGTATTTCTGTGGGGTCGGTGGTGATATCCCCTTTATCATTTTTTGTTGCGTCTGTTTGATTCTTCTCCCTTTTCTTCTTCATTATTCTTGCTAGCGGTCTATCAATTTTGTTGATCTTTTACAAAAACCAGCTTCTGGATTCATTGACTTTTGAAGGTTTTTTATGTCTCTATCTCCTTCAGTTCTGCTCTTATCTTAGTTATTTCTTGCCTTCTGCTAGCTTTTGAATGTGTTTGCTCTTGCTTCTCTAGTTCTTTTAATTGTGATGTTAGAGTGTCAATTTTAGATGTTTCCTGCTTTCTCTTGTGGGCATTTAGTGCTATAAATTTCCCTCTACATACTGCTTTAAATGCGTCCCATAGAATCTGGTATGTTGTGTCTTTCTTCTCATTGGTTTCAAAGAACATCTTTATTTCTGCCTTCATTTCGTTATGTACCCAGTAGTTGTTCAGGAGCAGGTTGTTCAGTTTCCATGTATTTGAGC
>NW_012114088.1:0-1246 GCF_000951035.1 Colobus angolensis palliatus | reverse complement strand
TAGAAAAAGCTTGATGACAGCACATCTGTTTACTGGATGGCTTAATGAATATTTTAAGTTCACCATTGAGACCTACTCCTTAGACAAAAAATATTTTCAAAAGATTACTGCTCATTAACAATGCTCCTGGTCACCCAAGACCTCTGATGGAGATGTACAAGGAGGTTAATGTGTTTTCATGCCTGCTAACACAACATCCATTCTGCAGTTCAGAGATCAAGTGGTAATTTTAACTCTTATTATTTCAGAAACACATTTTGTAAGGCAATAGCTGCCAGACGTAATGATTCCTCTGATGGATCTCAGCAAAGGAAGCTGAAAATCTCCTAGAAATGATTCAGTATTCTAGATGTGAGTAAGAACATTTATGATTCATGAAATGAGGTAAAAATATCAACATTAACAGGAGTCTGGAAGAAGTTGACTTCAACATTTGTGAATGACTTTGAGCAGTTCAAGACTTCAGTGGAGGAAGTACTTGCATATGTGGTAGAAATAACAAGAAAACTAGAATTAGAAATGGAACCTGAAGATATTGCTGAATTGCTGCAATCTCATAATAAACTTGAACAGATGAGAAGTTGCTTCTTATGAATCAGCAAAGAAAATGGTTTTTGAGAGGAAATCTACTCCTGGGGAAGATACTGTGAATGTTGTTAAAATGACAACAAAAGGATTTAGACTATTACGTAAACTTAGTTGATAATGCCGCAGCAGTGTTTGAGAGGACTGCTTCCAACTTTGAAATAAGTTCTACTGTGGTTAAAATGCTATCAAATATCATTTCATCCTACAGAGTAATCTTTCATAAAAGGAAGAGTTAATTGATACAGCAAACTTCATTATTATTTTATTTGGAGAATTTGTCAAAGCCGCTCCAAGCTTTAGCAATCACCACTCTGATCAGTCAGTGGCCATCAACATTGAGGGAAGACTCTCCACCAACAAAAAGATTACAACTTGCTGAAGGTTCGGGGGATCATTAACATTTTCAGCAATGAAGTGTTTAATCATGGTATGTGCATGTATTAAATATGATATTATTTTACACTTAACAGTATAGTGTAAACATAACTTTTATCTGCACTGGAAAATTTAAAAATTTGTTTGACTCATTTTGTTGCAATATTTGCTTAATTGAAGTGGCCTGAAACTGAACCCACAGTATTTCCAAAGCATGGCAGTATAATTATTCTTTTCTGTCTTATTCTTTTCACTTTACATTATATATGCAAGAGTTACCCCT
>NW_012114087.1:0-1078 GCF_000951035.1 Colobus angolensis palliatus | reverse complement strand
TCCCAGCTACTCGGGAGGCTGAGGCAGGAGAATTGCTTGAACCTGGGAGGTAGAGGTTGCAGTGAGCCAAGATCACACCACTGCACCCCAGCCTGGGCGACAGAGCAAGACTCCGTTTCAAAAAAAAAAAGAAGAGTTACAATATGGAATTTGTTCTTCAAGTTCTAAAAAATCAAGCATGATGTAATTTATTTAGAATTTAAATCCTACTTTTTTTTTAAGAAAACAAATTATGTTAGTTAGCAAAACATGGCAGATAGTTACCAAACCAGAAGTATGAAAATTTTCAGTATTTTTCAGTTTCCTAAATTGGTAATGATAGTTGCTAGAAGTTTTAAGTTTAAGAAGGCACATATATGGATGTAATCACCATGAATTCTACCCAAGTTATGAGGATTGTGGACATCTTTGTCAGAACTTCTTAATGTGAAGCTCACAGAGCACTAGGGTTTCATGAGCCCCCTGAAATTATGTGCCACCTGTCATGTGCATATGCAGCTTTTTTTTTGGAAGGGGTTTGTGACTTTTTAAAATCTGGATTCCTAAAAGAGGTTTATAACCATGCCCTCTACCTTCCCAAATTAAGAATCATTCCTTAAAGAAGTATTTGCTTACAAATTGGTAATATTTGGCTTACTTTCTTGTTACCAAGGAAGAAAGATTTTGAGTTTTATGACTTGGCATCTTGTCTTTTCCATTTTATATTCATGTGTGGGAGATAAGATTAGTTTACACAAGTTTCCATTACCAACTAGGTGTGGTTTACATTTCTAAGATATCAAGTTAAGAAAGGATCCAAGTTTACAAATCTCATTTTTAATCTCTGTTGCTGTTCGTTTTTTTGTTTGGTTTCTTAATCAACTCAGTTCAATTTTGGAAGGGCTGCTGCTTCCTCAAACTGCTTCATGGTTTTATTTTGGTAAGTATGAAGCAAAAAGAAATAACAGTAAAATTCCCACAGTCTTTTCTCCTATTTAAGAAATTTGAGGCCGGGCGCGGTGGCTCAAGCCTGTAATCCCAGCACTTTGGGAGGCCGAGACGGGCGGATCACGAGGTCAGGAGTTCGAGACCATCCTGG
>NW_012114086.1:12043-12351 GCF_000951035.1 Colobus angolensis palliatus | reverse complement strand
CACACACACACCCACCAGGAATGTCAGGCGAGCATCAGGTGATGGCCAGGCGGTTATTAACTGTTTCTCTAAAATAATAACTGGTAACAGCTGGCGCCAGGGACAGGCAGCCTCCCAATAGATAGAAAAAACCTGAAACTGGTGATCAGCAGCTTCCTGATAAGATCTCAGGAGTTGGGCGAGTGGACTCAAGCGTGCTCACTAAGAGGCAAAACGGCAGAGTTTAACTGGTATATGTCCTTCCTTTCAGAATGCTAGACTGGCAAGGGAAGAACGCCTCAAGTGAGTGTGCGTACAACTCCAGTAAA
>NW_012114086.1:11686-11993 GCF_000951035.1 Colobus angolensis palliatus | reverse complement strand
CACTTGTAGGCCCAGCTACTTGGGAGGCTGAGGTAGGAGGATTGCTTGAGCCTGGGAGGTTGAGGTTGCAGTAAGCCAAGATGGCACCACTGCACTCCAGCCTGGCAACACTGCGAGACTCTGTCTCAAACAAACAAACAAACAAAAAAGTGGCCAACAGAGGAGGTAGTAGTTTTGTCACTAACTGTTATGTGGACCCCCAGGACCTAACCTTTGGTTTCAAATACTGTTCTTCATTTATAGAAACTAGGACCCCTTAGAATGCAAGGCTTAGATGACAACTGATTCCATGTCTCAGAGAAGGAAA
>NW_012114086.1:8814-9836 GCF_000951035.1 Colobus angolensis palliatus | reverse complement strand
GAACCTTGAAAACATTGTGCTAAATGAAAGAAGCCAGTCACAACGACCACATGTTGTATTATTCCATTTATATGAAATGTACAGAATAGGTAAGTCCTTAGAGACAAAAAGTAGATAAGTGGCTGCTTAGGGCCGAGGTGGAGTAGGAGAGGGTTGCCAGGAGATTGGGAGTGACTGCTCACGGGTTTGGGCTTTCTTTTGGGGTTGATGAAAATGTTCTGAAATTGATTATGGTGTTGGTTTTGTACCTCCATGAGTATACTAAAAACTACTCCCTGGTGTTGTACATTTATTTATTTTTATTTCATTTTATTTTATTTATTTATTTATTTATTTTGAGACAGAGTTTTGCTCTTGTTGCCCAGGCTGGAGTGCAATGGTGCAATCTCTCACTGCAACCTTCTGCCTCCTGGGTTCAAGCAATTCTCCTGCCTCAGCCTCTCGAGTAGCTGGGATTACAGGCACGCGCCACCACACCTGGCTGATTTTGTATTTTTAGTAGAGACAGAGTTTCTCCATGTTGGTAAGGCTGGTCTCAAACTCCCAACCTCAGGTAATCCACCTTCCTCGGCCTCCCAAAGTGCTGGGATTACAGGAGTGAGCCACCACACCTGGCCTCATTTTATTATTTTATTAATTGTTTTTTAAATTTTGTGAGTACATTGTAGGTATATATGTTTATGGGGTACATGAGATATTTTGGTGCAGGCATGCAGTGTGTCATAATCACATCATGGAAAATTGGGTATCCATCCTTTCAAGCATTAATCCTTTGTGTTACAAACAATGCAATTATACTCTTGTAGTTAGTTTTAAATGTACAATTAAGTTATTATCAGCTGGGCGCAGTGGCTCATGCCTATACTCCTAACACTTTGAGAGGCCGAGGTGGGCGGATCACGTGAGGTCAGGAATTTGAGACCGGCCTGGCCAACATGGTGAAATCCCATCTTTACTAAAAACACAAAAATTAGTTGGGCGTGGTGGCAGGCACCTGTAATCCCAGCTACCCGGGAGGCTGA
>NW_012114086.1:3201-3794 GCF_000951035.1 Colobus angolensis palliatus | reverse complement strand
GGCCCTTTAATTTCTCTTAGTTCCCTCAAAACATCTATCTTTGTCTGAAAGATCATGTATCTCTTTTTCTCCAGGCTTGGTCCCTGATAGCCTGTCTAGTTCATTTGATGAGGTCATGATGGTATTGATGCTTATAGACGTTTGTCAGTATCTGGGCATTGAAGAGTTAGGTATTTATTGTAGTCTTCACAGACCTGGGCTTGTTTTTGCCTGTCCTTCCTGGGAAACCCAATAATACTGTGGTTTTGCAGACTCTTAGAAGTACTGCCTTGGTGGTCTTGGATAAGAGCTGGAAGAATTTTCTGGATTATCAGGCACAGATGCTTGTTCTTTTTGCTTACTTTCTCCCAAACATACAGTCTCTCTCTCTCTGTGCTGAGCCACCTGGAGCTGGGGGTGTGGTGACACAAGCACCCCTGTGGCCACCACCACTGGGACTGCACTGGGTCAGACTTGAAGCCAGCACAGCACTGGATCTTGGCCAAGGGCCTTCCCTTTAGGGCAACAAGTTCCTCTAGGCCAAGAGCTTGTCCAGAGATGCTGTCTGGGAGCCACGGATTGGAGTCAAAAACTTTGGTAATTTACTTGATGTT
>NW_012114086.1:917-1229 GCF_000951035.1 Colobus angolensis palliatus | reverse complement strand
TTAGGACCTTTCTTGTATCGCAGATTACGGAAAACATTCCCTCTCTTTTGTTGTAGCTGTTGTTGTTTGGTGTTTGGGTTTTTGTTGTTGTTGTTTTTCTGAGATGGAGTTTCCCTCTTGTCACCCAGGCTGGAGTGCAATGGCGCGATCTCAGCTCACTGCAACCTCTGCCTTCCGGGTTCAAGCAATTCTCCTACCTTAGCCTCCTGAGTAGCTGGGATTACAGGTGCCCACCACCACATCTGGCTAATTTTTTATTTTTAGTAGAGATGGGGTTGCAACATGTTGGCCAGGCTGGTCTTGAACTCCTAA
>NW_012114086.1:0-548 GCF_000951035.1 Colobus angolensis palliatus | reverse complement strand
CTCAGCCTCCTAAAGTGCTGGGATTACAGGTATGAGCCAGTGTGCCCAGCTAAATGCATGATTTTAATTAAATGCTTAAATGAGTTTAAGTCTAAAATCAATATTTAACGTTTGAATCAGTTTGGATTATTAAATCCATAAATGTATGTGTATTAGTTGTGTACATAGTATATAAATAGAATAATATTATTTAATGCTTAAATACTAATAAATTCATAAGAGAAACAAAATTACATTAAGTAGAAACGCCTTAACGTCCTTTAGATACTGAGAGGGTGTCCCAGGGAAACAGAGGGGCACCTGAGCTTGAAGGCTGGTGACAGATGTTTAAGGGGCCACTAACGTACTAGATAGATTTTATCTTCCTAGACTCATCATCTTTACACCTAGTAATCACGAACAGAGTCAGTTCTCCTGAATTCATCATATGACAGTGTCACAGTGGACACAGAGACTCAAGAGAAGTGGATTTGGACTACGTGAGGCAAGAGGGATTATGGTCCTGAGTAGCCAGGGAGTGATTTAAGCACAGGATTCGGAGAAAGGAG
>NW_012114085.1:0-1080 GCF_000951035.1 Colobus angolensis palliatus | reverse complement strand
GATTACAGGCGCCCACCACCACGCCCAGCTAATTTTTGTATTTTTAGTAGAGATGGGGTTTCACCATGTTGGCCATGCTGGTATCAAACTCCTGACCTGACCTCAAGTGATCTGCCCACCTCAGCCTCCCAAAGTGCTGGGATTAGAGAAGTGAGTCTCCATGCCCAGCCTCTCCTGCCTCATTTCTTTTTGAGACAGGATCTGGCTCTGTTGCCTAGGCTGGAGTGCAGTGGCATGGTCTCAGCTCACTGTAGCCTCAATCTCTTAAACTCAAGCGATCCTCCCAGCACAGTCTCCCAAGTAGCTGAGATTATAGATGCACACTACTGCACCCAGCTGATTTGTTTGTTTGTTTGTTTTTGTTTTTGTAGAGACGGGGCCTTGCTAGGTTGCCTGGGCTGGTCTCAAACTTCTGGGCTCAAGTGATCCTCCTGCCTTGACCTCCCAAAGTGCTGGGATTACAAGTGTGAGCCACCACACCTGGCCTAAATGGTAGCTGTTTTCATGGTTAGATCCCTTGCATCCTTAGAAGAATGCAAGTTTAGGCTAGGCACGGTGGTGGTGGTGGCTGAGATTGCATCATTGCACTCCAGCCTGAGCAATAAGAGTGAAACTCCATCAACAAAGAGAGAAAAGAAAAAAAGAAAGGGAGGAAGGAGAGAGGGAGGGAGGGAAGAAAGGAAAGGGAAGGGAAGGGAGGGAAAGGAAAGAAAGAGGAAGGAGAGAGGGAGGGAGGGAAGAAAGGAAAGGGAAGGGAAGGGAGGGAAAGGAAAGAAAGAGGAAGGAGGGAGGGAGCCAGGTATGATGGTTCACACCTGTAATCTCAGCACTTTGAGAGGCCAAGGCAGTAGGATCACTTGAGCCTGGTGGTTTGAGACCAGCCTGGACAATATGGTGAAATACCATCTCTACAAAACAATACAAAAATTAGCCAGATGTGGTGGCACACACCTGTAGTCCCAGCTGTTTGGGAAGCTGACGTGGGAGGATTGCTTGAGACCAGGAGGTGGAGGTTGTAATGAGCCAAGATCATACCACTGCACTCCAGCCTGGTGACAGAGTCAGATCCCCACCTCAAAA
>NW_012114084.1:0-1493 GCF_000951035.1 Colobus angolensis palliatus | reverse complement strand
GCCTGGTTTCCCTGTTTTCTCCACATAATTAGTCTAAACCTCAAAAGCCTCTGTCTAGAGCTGCTAAAACTTCAGGAAAAAAAAAAAAAAAAAAAAAAAGCGTGAAGGCTCATTTTGATGAGAAGATGGAACTCCAAATGGTTGTTTGGGGAACCGACTGAGACTTCTGGTTGAAGCTCAAGATGTTATATATTTGCTTACATTTTTAATACTGTACTCAAGTCCCCAAGCCTTTTTTTGATGGATTTTTTTATTTGTGAGTCTGGGTATTTCTTCCTCCTATAAATGGCTATTTCGCTACACAGATACACGTGGGAGAATATTTAATTAGAACTGAAAATGTTTTGAGCACGTTAAGTACAATCTAAGTGATAAGTATCATGATCTTTAAATGCTACAATAAGCATTATAATACATGCTTAATTCACTGATGAGCACTTGGCGTGTCTTTGACAAATTCTTAATAAATTGCTCAAAAGAGCCCTTTTGAAAGTGTCATTTCACACTATATAACTCTACCTCTGATATTTCTCAACCTTGTCTATCTGCAGAAATGGGAAATTCTCTTGAACATTTTTCTTAACTGATTCTGATTAATGGGCTTTGGTGGAAACTCCCAGGGACTTGTTGCAATATACTGTAAATGAAATCTGCTAGCTACACAATTTGAAAAGTGAAGACTGTAGTCTCCAAGTTTTCAAAAGCAGCCCATTTCACCTAGACAATGAATTATGGGATCCATAAGTACATAGAAAGCCTGAGTCCTGTGCCTAGAATGTATCTTCAAGGGAAAAACTGTATGAATCTTACAAAGACTATCCCCAGCCCAGATGTCATCCGGAGAGTATTAAGAGAAGATTTGTAGCAATTTAGTTGATAGTTAGTGTTAGGG
Source organism: Colobus angolensis palliatus (assembly GCF_000951035.1). Classification (NCBI taxonomy): domain Eukaryota; kingdom Metazoa; phylum Chordata; class Mammalia; order Primates; family Cercopithecidae; genus Colobus; species Colobus angolensis. The sequence continues at coordinate 601 of NW_012114084.1, read as the reverse complement.
GCAGCGATTCCTTAGTATTAAAGTACTCCATAAATTCTCTCTGTGCCCAGATCTCAAGATTTGCAATTAAATTTGGGCGTAAATAAAAGATGTTTTGAAAATTAATTTTTTTAAAAAAGGTGTTAATTTAAGAAAGTCTGTGACTGCACAGAAACTCTTAAATTACTTGAAAGTGAAAAAAGCAACACTGGGTTTGGCAGGATCATTTATTTATTTCCTAGTATGTGCCTCAAGCTGGATGTTCTAATTGGAAGAATTTGATAGTAAGTAATTTCAATCTTCTTTATCTGCATTAAAATATCTGTAAAGATTAAAGATGCTTATACTGATGAGGTGCATGAAGCGCAAAGACGTGAAATGTGTTGCACATGTTTGTACCAATAATAAGAGGGACTGGTTCACTCACTTTTGAAAACACGTACCCTTTTAAAATTTGGAATAATTTTAGATTTACAGAAACGTCACAAAGATAATATAAAGACTTCCTGTATACCTGTTACCCTGTCCCTCCTAATGTTAGCATCTTACATAGTGATGGTGGATTTGTCAAAACCAAGAAATTAACATTAGTACATTATACTATTAACTGAACTCCAGAATT
>NW_012114083.1:0-2593 GCF_000951035.1 Colobus angolensis palliatus | reverse complement strand
GACTGAGAGGCCTCAGCTACTTGGGAGGCTGAAGTGGAAGGATTGCTTGAGCCACGGAGGTTGCAGTGAGCCGACATCACACCACTGCACTCCACCTACCTGGGGCAAGACAGCGAGACGCTGTCTTGAAAAAAAATTGATATCAAAAACCCTCTCATAAACCATTAAATTAAAGAAAAGATGGCCAGGCGCGGTGGCTCACACCTGTAATCTCAGCACTTTGGGAGGCCGAGGCGGCACAGATGACCTGGAGTCAGGAGTTCGAGACCAGCCTGACCAACATGGTGAAACCCCATCTCTACTTTAAAAAATACAAAATTAGCCAAGCATGGGGGCACGTGCCTGTAATCCTAGCTACTCAGGAGGCTGAGACAACAGAATCATTTGAATTCGGAAGCTGGAGGCTGCAGTGAGCGCGCCACTACGCTCTAGCCTGGGCAACAAGAGTGAAACTCTTTCCCCGGCCACCAAAAAAAAAAGAAGAAGAAAAGAAATAATTAAAACTCTGGCCAGGTGTGGTGGCTCATGCCTGTAATCCCAGCACTTTGGGAGGCTGATGCGGGAAAATCACTTGAGGTCAGGAGTTCAGAGACCAGCCTGGCCAACATGGTGAAACCCTGTCTCTACTAAAAAACACAATTAGCCAGGCATGGTGGCAGGTGCCTGTAATGCCAGTTATTTGGGAAGCTGAGGCAGGAGAATAGCTCGAACTTGGGAGGCAGAGGCTGCAGTGAGCCGCTATCGCACCATTGTGCCCCAGCCTGGGCAACAGAACTAGACTCGGTCTCAAAAAATAAATAAATAAGTAAAATAATAACAACTAAAACTCTTTCCTCGTATCTTGAAGGTTTTGTTAGGGCTTGGTGTCATTCTTTTTCTTTTAATAAATATGAAAATCATTCCACTGAGAGGGAGGTTACTTATCCAACAAAATACATGTAGTCCTCAGCCCTTAATACCTTCCCACAGAAAAGTTTCATGCATGTCTATTACAAACTGAAATTGCTATTAAAAACTGAAATTTTCACACAGAAGAGGAATTCTTCATTAGTTTTTGTTAATCTACCAAAAAAAAAAAAGGGAAGAAGAAAATAGCAGCCGGGCATGGTGGCTCACACCTGTAAGCCCAGCACTTTGGGAGGCCAAGGCAGGTGGCTCACCTGAGGTCAGGAGTTCAAGACCAGCCTGGCCAACACAGTGAAACCCCATCTCTACAAAAATACAAAAATTAGCTGGGAGTGGTGGCATGCGTCTGTAATCCCAGCTACTTGGGAGGCTGAGACAAGAGAACTGCTTAAGCCCAGGAGGTGGAGGTTGCAGTGAGCCAAGATCGTGCCACTGCACTCTAGCCTGGGAGACAGAGTGAGACTCTGTCTCCAAAAACAGAAAATAGCTTTAAGGCTGGTGGTGGTGGCTCACGCCTGTAATCTCAGCAATTTGGGAGGCTGAGGTGGGCGGACCACTTGAGGTCAGAAATACGACTAGCCTGGCCAACATGGTGAAACCCCATCTCTACTAAAAATACAAAAATTAGCTGGTTGTGGTGGTGCACACCTGTAATTCCAGCTACTTGGGAGACTGAGGCAGGAGAACCATTTGAACCCGGAACACAGAGGTTGCAGTGGGCCAAGACTGTGCCACCACACTCCAGCCTGGGTGACAGATTGAGAATGTCTCAAACAAAAAAGAAAATAACCTTAAATGTTTATGATGTATTCTGTTTAAATGCATTTTAAATATTACTTATCTCTATGGGTCTGTAACTCCATTGTTAAAATAAAAGAATTATATTAGAAAACTTTATTCTGTTTTAGAAAAATTGCTACTAAATGCAGTAACAGATAACATCTTTACTGACAAGGGTATTTGTGTATTCACTATGAGAATTATTCTTATGTTTTATCATATAAATAATATGTTCAAAGTAAAAAAGAAAAAAAAAAAGACAGGCCGGGCATGGTAGCTCATGCCTGTAAATCCAGAACTTAGGGAGGCCAGGGCAAGTGAATCACCTGAGGTCAGGAGTTCAAGACCAGTCTGGCCAACATGGTGAAATCCTGTGTCTATGAAAAATACAAAAAATTAGCCGGGTGTGGTGGCACATGCCTATAGTCCCAGCTACTTGGGAGGCTGGGGCAAAAGAATCGCTTCAACCTGGGAGGCGGAGGTTGCAGCGAGCCAAGATTGTGTCACTGCACTCCAGCCTGGATAACAGAGGGAGACGCTCTCTCAAAAAAAAAAAAAAAAAAAAAAAAGACAACAGAAAATGGTGATAAACAAAAATGATCCTACTATTCAGAGATAATACACTTTTTATATGTATACTTTAAGTTCTAGGGTACATGTGCACAACGTGCAGGTATGTACACATCTGTCATGTTGGTGTGCTGCACCCATTAACTCGCCATTTACATTAGGTATATCACCTAATGCTATCCCTCCCCTCTCCCCACAATAGGCCCTGGTGTGTGATGTTCCCCTTCCTGTGTCCAAGTGATCTCATTGTTCAATTCCCACCTATGAGTGAGAACATGCAGTTTTTGGTTTTCTGTTCTTGCAATAGTTTGCTGAGAATGATGGTTTCCAGCTGCAT
>NW_012114082.1:0-1164 GCF_000951035.1 Colobus angolensis palliatus | reverse complement strand
ATTCTCCCACCTCAGCCTCCCAAATAACTGGGAGTATAAGTGTGAGCCACGGCGCCTGGCTGACTGATTGATTCCTTCCTTCCTTCCTTCCTTCCTTCCCTCCCTCCCTCCCTCCCTCCCTCTCTCTCTCTCCTTCCCTCCCTTCCTTTTCTTTTCCTTTTCCTTCTCCTTCCTTTTTCTTTCCCTTTCCTTTTCTTTCTTTTTTTTTGACATAGTCTTGCTCTGTCACCCAGGCTGGAGTGCAGTGGTGCAATCTTGGCTCACCGCAGCCTCCGCCTCCCAGTTTCAAGTGATTCTCCTGCCTCAGCCTCCTGAGTAGCTGGGATTACAGGCACCCACTACCACACCCAGCTAATTTTTTTGTATTTTTAGTAGAGACAGGGTTTTACCATGTTGGCCAGGCTGGTCTCGACTCCTGCCCTCAAGTGATCTACCTGCCTCAGCCTCCCAAAGTGTTAGGATTACAGATGTGAACCACTGTGCCCAGCCAGAAAATATATTTATATTAACTATGGTTGTAATTGGTAGAACTTGGATCAGTGTTTTTCTATCTACTTCTCTTTTTTCCACATTTTCAAAGATATGTTTGCTTTTATAATTAAATACACTTGGCCAGGCATGGTGGCTCACGCCTGTAATCCTAGTACTTTGGGAGGCCGAAATCATGAGGAGATCACGAGATCAGGAGATTGAGACTATCCTGGCTAACATGGTGAAACCCCATCTCTACTAAAAATACAAAAAATTAGGCCTGGCGCACACCTGTAATCCCAGCACTTTTGAGAGGCCGAGGTGGGCGGATCACCTGAGGTCGGGAGTTCGAGACTAGCCTGACCAACATGGAGAACCCATGTCTCTACTAAAAATACAAAATTAGCCAAGTGTGGTGACGCATGCCTGTAATCCCAGCTACTCGCAAGGCTGAGGTAGGAGAATTGCTTGAACCAGGGAGGCGGAAGTTGCAGTGAGCTGAGACCGTGCCATTGCATTCCAACCTGGGCAACAAGAGCAAAACTCCTTCTCAAAAAAAAAAAAAAAAAAAAAAATTGGCCAGGCATGTTGGCATGCGTCTATAGTCCCAGCTACTCGGGAGGCTAAGGCAGGAGAATTGCTTGAATCCGGGAGGCAGAGGTGAGCTGAGATGGTGCAGTCCAACCTGGGCGA
>NW_012114081.1:0-1604 GCF_000951035.1 Colobus angolensis palliatus | reverse complement strand
TGTGCCACTGCATTCCAGTTTGGGCAACAGAGGGACACTCTGTCTCAAAAAAAAATAAATAAATAAAACTAAAAAAGAATCCCTAGGAAGCAGTTCATTGAGAGCCTGTATCTAGAGACCCATGAAAGATCTTGGTATTTCCTTTCTCCTGTGTGTGGTCACTTGAGAAAATGGGGAGTGACTTTAGGGAAGAAAAGAAAAAAAACAAAAAACAGTATGCATTTGTATAGTTTACACAGCCCTTCCTCAAGGGCTTCTTCAAACTTTCCTTCAGATAAGAAACTTGAAGTCCATGAACTGGCTTCATTGTGAAAACTGAATGGGAGGTTTTGGCTCTCCTGTGTGAACCTTAAAGTCCAGTTTCTAGCCCTGGGTTTTCTATTAAACACATCAGGTGACATATTAGAACCTATCCATCTATTTCCTTCCTAGGGAAAACATAATCAGTTAAGGACTGTCAGATCTATGAGGGTCAAAACATTCAGACTACCACATTATCTCTACTTTCTGTTGCTCCTTATGGAAATTCTATTTACTTTGCTTCTCATGGCTAACTATTGCCATTTGGTCTTTGCCACTTGGAGATCCCATCAGCTCCACTAACCCCAGGGACCACATCTCACTAGTGACACATTCTTCTTTCACCCTGGCCTACACAGACAAACCCCATAGAACTTTCCAAAGATAATGGTACTCCTATCATTGATGTATTTTTTCAATGTCTTAATAAAGTAAGTGTTTTTTTTTCTTTCCAGGAAGATATAGTGGTCATGGGGATGTGCAGTTTCACAAAACAAATTTACTGCAACATCCCTATCTTCTTATCTTTTGGTTTCCTTCCTCTACCTGATGTTAAGAAAGCTATGGCTTCTCAACTTTATCGAACAAACTGTTACAGGTACTTCCAGCTGCTAGAGCTAGCACATACCATACAGGATCTTTGGCAATGCCCTCACCAGTAAATTTAAACAATATTAAATTCCATTCTCCTTGATTTAACATTCTTAGAGTCCATTCACATGTATTTCTCAGATGTCTGCCAACATAAATTGGTATAACCTTGCAATTCCTTTGAGTATAAGGAATTGCATACTTTACAGTTTTCTTTCCAGAGCATGATGAGATCTGACTCTATTTATTGGTCTCATGGCCATGAGGGATGATGGGTGGGACTAGGGAGAATGGGCATCCTTTTGTAGGATGGAACTGGAAAGTTAGGATCAAAGTCACATGTGAAATAATTATCTTGTCTCAGCAGCTTCTTCCTCACCTTGGACAGTGGCCTGGGCCTCTGAGCTCATGTAAGCATCCCTGTGCTTGGAAAGGGAGTCTTACTGCCTTGGGGTTCTAAATGGTTACCTAGATTGATGGGACCCTGAAATCTTTTGAAACAAAATCTAAAACCTGATTCCACTGGTACTGTCAAGGAAGATTTGTTCTTGTCTGCAACTAATTGGCTTTTAAACAGCTTTGTATGTAAAATTCATCATAGTTTTATTAGAATTCAGAAAATGCTGAATCAGGGAATTGTTTGAATAAGAATGATGTAAAGGATGCCATCACAGAAGGATAATATCATTATCATCAACTAATGGTCAGGTAGT
>NW_012114080.1:0-3111 GCF_000951035.1 Colobus angolensis palliatus | reverse complement strand
TTAACTTGCTGGATTTTTTTGAGCTGACACAAAATTTTTCTTAATAATGAAATAAAAAGTATAAATGCCATGTTTTCTGTACCTAGAAAATTCATACATAGAAGTTAATTCATGTATAGCTTTTTCCCTTGCTTAATATGACAGTACATTTATTCTGATGAATTAAGAGAACACGGTTTTTACAAAGGTAACTACATTTTTCTTGGCATTAAATTAGCTTATAGAAGACATCTTAATGGACTCTATTGAAATCAATGTCACCAGGTGAAAATCTGTAAACACTATATTTAAAGAGGCTTGCTGTAATGCATCAAAATCTCCACCAAAAATAAAGTCGTTGTGATTTTGCTGAATAGTACTTATATCTGTTAGGCTGCTTCCAGAAGAAAATAGAAGATAAGAAGTCTATAATGGACAATGAACTCACTACTTAGCATAATCAGTTCTGTTACTTACTTGGAATTTTAAAAGCTTCTTTTTATTATTTAACATCCATTTGGGTAGCTGATTCTTCATGTCTCTATAGAGTACATAAGGGTCCCTTTTAAATGGAATGCTCAATATATTGAAATTTATACCCCTCAGAAAATAATGTGAAAATACATTATATTTCCAGAAAACAATAAAAAAAATGCTAGAGTTTGCTTTATACCACAAATGACACTTATATTTTTAAAAAATGCATATTAAAACCTATGTAATCAACCTTCTTTTAACTTATTGTATTCTATGGAGATGTTGCTCTTCAATTCCTTTTGAAACACAGCCATCTAGCTTATATTTCCATATTTCCTTTCATTCATGTATTGTGTAAAATCTTAAAATTATTTTCCAATTATTTTAGGTATATATACACACACAAAATATATATTTACACATATACATATATATGTATATATACACACACCCCTAAGGTTCTCTAATTGAAGGTTCATATATATATACATATATGTTTCTGCCTCATAAAGAATCAGTAACTTTATGAAGTAGTAAAGAACCTTACTAAGTTCATGAGGCAGAAACCATCCTTACAATTTCTTGTACCATCCTGTACTCTTTTCAGACTGCCTGACTTTTACTACTGGACTAAGAAAGGTAGTAAGAACCATTTCTGCAATATGAGATATGAAGTGCTATGGGGATTACAGGGAAGTAAAAGCTATGGTCCCCAATACCAAATATGTTTTCACAGTGCATTTGGCAAAACAATACACAACTTAGCTGAGACAACAATGTAATATGTGGTGGCCAGTGTAAACAATCAGTGCTCTAAAAGATACAGGAAGTTACAATGTTGAGGAAATGCTTTCCGGAGAAAATAGGATTTACCCTGAACCCTCAGTAAAGGGTAAGAATTGAATTGGTGGATGAGGGTAGAGAGCATAAATAGTGACCAAAAAGGGAGGAAGAATGGAGTGGATCGTTTGTAGACAGAGTGTTTATTTAAAGCATATTCAAGAGGGCCAATTCTCAGAGTCCCGTTTAAATCCTTGTGCTTCATTTCACAATTGCAAAAGTATGGAACCAGCCAAAATGCCCATCAACCAACGAATGGATAAAGAAAATGAGGTATATGTATACCATGGAATACTACTCAGGCATAAAAAGTAGCAAAATAATGGCATTTGCAGCAACCTGGATGGAGTTGGAGAACATTATTCTAAGTGAAGTAACTCAGGAATGGAAAACAAAACGTCTTACAATCTCACTTATAAAAGGGAGCTTAACTATGAAGATGTAAAGGCATAAGAATGATATAATGGACTTTGGAGACTTTGAAGGGTAGGATGGGGGTGAGGGATAAAAGACCACATATTGGGTACAGTACACTGCTTGGGTGATGGGTGCATCAAAATCTCAGAAATCACTGTGAATGAACTTTTTCATGCAACCAAACACCACCCGTTCCCCCAAAACTTTAAAATAAAAATAATTAGAAAAAAAAAGAAATTTTCTTTTTTTGTTGTGTCTCTGCCAGGTTTTGGTATCAGCATGATGCTGGCCACATAAAGTGAGTTAGGGAGGAGTCCCTCTTTTTCTATTGTTTGGAATAGTTTCAGAAGGAATGGTTCCAGCCCTTCTTTGTACCTCTAGTAGAATTTGGCTGTGAATCTGTCTGGTCCTGGGCTTTTTTTGGTTGCTAGGCTATTAATTACTGCCTCAGTGTCAGAACTTATTATTGGTCTGTTCAGGGATTCAACTTCTTTAGCCAAATCATGAGTGAACTCCCATTCACGATTGCTACAAAGAAAGTAAAATATCTAGGAATACAACTTACAAGGGATGTGAAGGACCTTTTCAAGGAGAGCTACAAACCACTTCTCAAGGAAATAAGAGAGGACATAAATAAATGGAAAAACATTCCATGCTCATGGATAGAAAGAATCAATGTCATGAAAATGGCCATACTGCCCAAAGTAATTTACAGATTCAATGCTATCCCATCAAGCTACTGTTGACTTTCTTCACCAGAATTAGAAAAAAACTACCTTAAATTTCATATGGAACCAAAAAAGAGACTGCATAGCCAAGATAAAGCTAAGCAAAAAGAACAAAGCTGGAGGCATCACACTACCTGACTTCAAATTATACTACAAGGCAACAGTAACCAAAACAGCATGGTACTGGTACCAAAACAGCATGGTACTGGCACCAAAACAGATATATAGACCAATGGAACAGAATAGAGCCCTCAGAAATAGCACCACACATCTACAACCATCTGGTATTTGACAAACCTGACAAAAACAAGCAATGAGGAAAGGATTCCCTTTTTATTAAATGGTGTCTAGAAACCTGGCTAGCCATATGCAGAAAACTGAAACTGAACCCCTTCCTTACACCTTATACAAAAATTAACTCAAGGTGAATTAAGGAGTTAAACATAAGACCTAAAACCATAAAAACCCTAGAAGAAAACAAAGGCAATGTCATTCATGACACAGGCATGGGGAAAGACTTTATGACTAAAACTCCAAAAGCAATGGCAACAAAAGCCAAAATAGAGAAATGGGATCTAATTAAACTAAAGAGCTTCTGCACAGCAAAATAAACTATCATCAGAGTGAATGGGCAACCTACAGAATGGGAGAAAAGTTTTGCAATCTATCC
>NW_012114079.1:0-1716 GCF_000951035.1 Colobus angolensis palliatus | reverse complement strand
TTATTGTTTGAAAAATGCCAAAAACTGAATAATGGCCTGTGAAGAAAAAAAAAAAAAAAAACACTAAAAATACAATAAAGGTGCAATCTTTTTTATCTAAAACAGGTATGTCATTTTTTTAAAATCACCACTTAAAAGTAAAGTAGGCAAAGTACCAGAAGAGAGAGCTCCCAAAAGAAAAACAAAAGAAAAAAAAAAAATTCACCTTACAGAATTATCATTTTCAATAGTTACCAAAAAAATAAATTAAAAGATCATATTTTTATAGAAAAATCAGGAAAGATGATGAACACTGGAGTGCTGACACACTACAGGTAGACCATACACTCTGTAAGGGAATGTTACAGCATAAGCAATTTGGCAACAAGCCGCAAGAGTCATAATAGAGTTCACCTCTGCCCCAGGATTTCTACTGCTATAAATGTAACCTAAGTAAGTCTGAAATACTTAAACTTTCAGACAAGGGCATTTTTCTCAGCTCCACCTGCATATCCACTCTTACTTACTGAGCCTACATCCTTTGGTCGACCCTGCTGGCCTTCCTCTACTTAGTTCATTCCATCTCCCCAAAACTCTATGGTGCAGGCACCATGACCCTTATTCCAAGGAAATGCGATTAAAGAGGTAATTAAGGTTACTTAGGAAGTGGCCATGGTAGGACTTGCAACCAGAGGGTTTAATACTGTATTCTCAGCCACTACAAATAAAAATAATATGTAAAACAACAGAAAACTAGTTCAATAAACTTGCATGTATTCATCATTAAAAACCTTATTTTCAAAGGGTTTATGCAAAAAGGAAACATCTCTAATATTTACTTCATACTAAATAAGAGAGGAATATTTAAAACTACAGATAAAATTAAAAGCCAATTTTGTTTAAAAGTATGTCTGTGCAGATAAACAAAAAGGGTAAAATGGAAGCACATCATCTAATTACCAGTTGTTTCTTTCTGGATGATGTGACGGTGATTTTTACTTTATTTTTTTCAGTGACTCCCCAAATGTCTCCCAATAGGAAATACTTTTTTATTTAATTTTTTAAAGGAAACAAAGCAACAACAGAAATTCTCAACTGTATTTGCTTAATTTGAATAAACAACAGACACGTCGATAAATGTACATTAATGCACACCTTAAGGAATTTGAGACTGGACAACTATGTTGAAAGAGATACTAAATTGAAAAGCCCTAAAGGTAATTTTTAAATGTGTGATGAAAGAAGGGAAGATTAGGTGAGAGATTACTATTTTAGCAGCCCAGCATCACCGCTGGAACTACAAGGTCCATCACATGAGAGGGGTTTCCACCATTATTCCTTTCTCATAGTAAATGGGAAAAATTCACCTTACAGAATTTGCTTGATAGCCCAGTTAAGAGAAATTTAAACAGCACTAAAATCTTACTAAAATAGATTTTAGTAAGAGAAAACCATTTCAACGCCCAAACACAAACTCAAAAATCATTGGAATCCTAAAGGCATTTTGGAATTGACTAAATTCTGGTAACTTACAGAACAAAGTTTAAAAGATTTTTTTAAAAAACAATTAAAAACAAATATGTAAATGACCCATTTCTGTACTATTTTATTCAGAAGAGTTTTAATAGTTCCTTGCAAGGCAAAATGGAATTAGATGTCTATAGAAGACCTATTTTGAGCGTTAAAAAAAAATGAACATTTTTTCAAATTGATCTTTGGATGCATGTGTTTCAGCAG
>NW_012114078.1:0-1179 GCF_000951035.1 Colobus angolensis palliatus | reverse complement strand
GCCTCCCGGGTTCAAGCGATTCTCCTGCCTCAGCCTCCCGAGTAGCTGGGACTACAGGCGCCCGCCACTATGACCAGTTAATTTTTTCTATCTTTAGTAGAGACAGGGTTTCACCGTGTTAACCAGGATGGTCTTGATCTCCTGACCTCGTGATCCACCCGCCCCTGCCTCCCAAAGTGCTGGGATTACAGGCGTGAGCTACTGCACCCAGCCTGGCACTGCCTTCTTGATAGCTGTGTGGCATCACTTTCCATCACCTCTCGTCTCAGAGGTAATTATTCTTTCTCCGACTTAATTTTCTTCACAGACTGCTGTAGGGAATGTGGACAATACAACTTCACAAATGTGTTAAATAATTCAAAATAACAGTCCCAGTTTCCTTATTAACGGTTTGTTTTCTAGAGCTTCTAATTGCTATTTTCTAACTTTTGATTTTGCTGCTTCTCCCTTTTCTCCCTCTTCTGCACTCTTGGGGGAAGGTTTAACTGGCCACCAGCTGGCCAAAAGTGACCCTGAACAAAGATCTAAGGAATCCAAAGCTTAATGGTGGATAAACCTAACAACCAGCATTGATTTCATATGCACTGTTTAGCGTTATCAAGAAAATTCAGCACATTTAGATTAGGCGTTTGCTGTAGGGTCAGACCGGCTCAGGGCTCTTATTTGGCCAGCAAGAGGGCAAGACCCACAGAACCACCACCACCACCACCCCTGTGTCAGCACGAAGCAATTACAGAAGACTAACCTTTGTCCATTTCCCCCAAATCTTTGGGGTCTTGGAATGCTGAGGGGGGATGTGTTACAGTAGGTAGTAGTCAGGTACGAACAGGGCAGGAGCGGGCTCCCCCCACACACACACACACAGCAGGTGTGTTGGGTGATCATCAGGTGATGGTTAGGCCATTGTTAATTGTCTCGCTAAAGTAGTAATTGATCACAGCTGGCACCAGGGCAAAGCCGTGGCCTACCAGAGAGAAAACACCTGAAACTGATCAGCAGCTTCCCAGTAAGATCTCAGGAGTGGAGAGAAGCAATGCAAGACCCCGGAAGTAGGCCAAAGTATAAAACCCCAAGTCAAGAGGTAAAGCTGTGCCCTTGGTTTCTCAAGTTGCCCACTTGGCCCTCTTCCAAATGTGCTTTTCTTCCTCTCCTTACTGTTTTTTTTTTTTTTTTTGAAAG
>NW_012114077.1:0-1163 GCF_000951035.1 Colobus angolensis palliatus | reverse complement strand
GAGCTTGCAGTGAGCCGAGATCGTGCCACTGCACTCAGCCTGGGTGACAGAGCGAGACTCCATCTCCAAAAAAAAAAAAAAGATTTTACTCCTTTTGATGTTCAACTTGTTCCATCTTTAGCAAGTAGACCCTATTAAAATTGGTTACTGTGGCCGGGCACAGTGGCTCACGCCTGTAATCCCAGCACTTTGGGAGGCCGAGGTGTGCAGATCACCTGAGGTCAGGAGTTCAAGACCAGCCTATCCAACACGGTGAAACCCCATCTCTACTAAAAATACAAAAATTAGCCGGGTATGGTGGTGTGTACCTGTAGTCCCAGCTACTTGGGAGGCTGAGGCAGGAGAATTGCTTGAACCTGGGAGGCGGAGATTGCAGTGAGCTGAGATCACGCCATTGCACTCCAGCCTGGGTGACAGGGTAGAGTCTGTCTCAAAAAAAAAAAAATTAGTTACTGTGTCCTTTTGACATGATATCAATAGTATTTGATAGCTTCCATGTTTTCCACGGCAACAGCTCATACATCATGTACATTTCCTGCCCCAGATCTGAAATCAGCTATTTCTCCAAGGAGTCCTTGTTCCCTTTAATGGGTAAAGGCATTGAGAAACCACGATCTGCATATTAAGTATACTCATTGCTACTGGGTTGATCACTGCCTTTCAATGGGCACAGCTGGAAAGTTTGTACTTTTTAGAAAGATAAAAATAATTCATAAATTCACATTGATATGTCCAATTCAAAATTAAGATTACATGGCTTTTACATATTTCATTGAATATTTGTGTATTTCTTCCATTAGGCTGAAAATATTAGTTCCTAATGTAATAAACATAGTTACTTATTTATCTTACTATATATATGTGCTTATAAGTATATATATATATAATACACACTAATAGTTTCAAGACAGCAATAATAGAATCATCACGAACAGTTTAAGGTTTTTTGTGCATCTTTTTGTCCACAGGCTATATCCTACAAAAGATTTACCATGAATACCATGTGTTTAAAGTTTTTTTTTGTTTGTTTTGTTTTGTTTTTTTGAGTTTCGCTCTTGCTGCCCAGGTTGGAGTGCAGTGGCACGATCTCGGCTCACTGCAACCTCCGCCTCCTGGGTTCAAGCAATTCTCCTGCCTCAGCCTCCCAAGTAGCTGGGATTACA
>NW_012114076.1:0-1530 GCF_000951035.1 Colobus angolensis palliatus | reverse complement strand
GTGGGTGGGCACAATTTAGCTCATAACAAATAGAGTATGTCAGTTAGCTTTTCATTTGTAAACTTAAAAAAAAAACAAATCGACTGGGTCCATATTTCAGTATTACCATGATTTCCCAAAAAGAGGTTTTAACATGTAATTCTGATAGCATATAGGTAGTATATGAAGCAGAGGGTCAATTTTGGTCTTCTTGAGTTGCTGTTTTCTACTTATATACAAAGGTTTTTCTGTTCATTCCTGTTTATCCCTTATGGGCCACACTGTAGTAGATGTTGTAGGAAAATAAAAAAGGGTTGACAAATCTTACTGTGAAAGATTTCAGTATATAACAGGCTGTTTAGTACAACACAATGAAAATGTAATTTCATGCGTCATGTAATTCAAAACTTTCTAATAGTCTCATTAAAAAGGTTACAAATTTTAATTTTATGTCTTATTTAATCTAATCTATTCTAAAATTCTATTATTTTGACATGTGGTCAATAGAAATCATGACTAATGCTATAGTTTACATTTTTTTTGCACAAAATCTTCAAACTCCAGTGTGTAGTTTACATATCCAGCACATCTCAATTCAGATGATAAATTTTCATTAGACATACTTGATCTATATTTAATTTGTGATAATTTGTCAAATGTTTTGTTTTTATTCATATTAGCAAGGAGCAACTTGTAGCCTTGTAACTTTGGAATGAACTTTATAGGCAAGGAAAAGAATATTTTGTTTCCAAAGAAAGCCTTGGGAATGGATACTAGAGATAGAGCTGGACTAAAACCTAGGTTTTCAGATTATCTATTTCCCTTAATATTATAATGACTTTTGATGTTGTTGTTTAAAGCAGTCTGCCTGCTTTAAAACCTAGAAAACTTTCAGGGTTATTGTTGTTGATGTTGTTGATTGGTTTTTTAAGATACTTTCATCTGATATAGTAAAGAAATTTCTGGCTAAAGCTGCTGTGTAAGGATTAGCCTTATCTGCTGCTTAAGGATTGTGATATTTTTGTTATCAAGGGCTATCTAAGATAGTGGAAGATACGAATTTGTGAATTCTAGCTTCGAGAATTTTATGGTACTCTCCTACCCAATCAGAAATCCTCCTACGCAGCCCTCAAATCTCTGGAACGTTTCCGGGACACTCCCGGTGTTGACTGTTCATGTTTTTCTTGGTATATAAGGTATAATTGTTGGAATCCTTCCTTTTTATTTCTTTCAGCCTATTTCTAATTTACTAAGACTTGCTGTTAACTACCCTTTACTTATTTTTTTACTTATTACTTATTGTATTTGGTGTAGTTTAACTTTTCTTCATATTTTGTTTTATTTTTCATATTTACCTTAATTTTTGCTGTACTTTTAATTAGATTAGTTATAGTTGATGACATTTTGATGCATCCTCATTGTTAATGAGCAAATTGTTTCTCTTGCCTTAAATAAGATATCATTAGGCCCGGCGCAGTGGCTCAAGCCTGTAATCCCAGCACTTTGGGAGGCCGAGACGGGTGGATCACGAGGTCAGGAGATCGAGACCAT
>NW_012114075.1:22294-23636 GCF_000951035.1 Colobus angolensis palliatus | reverse complement strand
CAGGAGAATCACTTGAATCCAGGAGCTGGAGGCTGCAGTGAGCCAAGATCCTGCCATTGCACTCCAGCCTGGGCAACAGAGCGAGACTCAGTTTCAAAAAAAAAAAAAACTCTGTATTCGTAACCAATGAATCTCATTGCTTCTTGATCTCAACTGATCCTGCTGGGATTAGCAACAATCTCTCTTAAATTTCTTCATTTTTCCCCATTTCATTGATATTGCTGCAATTTTTTTTTTTTCTTTTGAGACGGAGTCTCGCTTAGTCGCCCAGGCTGGAGTGCAGTGGCACAGCTCACTGCAAGCTCCACCTCCCGGGTTCACGCCATTCTGCTGCCTCAGCCTCCTGAGTTGCTGGGATTACAGGCCCCCACCACCACGCCTGGCTATTTTTTTGTATTTTTAGTAGAGACGGCGTTTCACTGTGTTAGCCAGGATGGTCTTGATCTCCTGACCTCATGATTCGCCTGCCTCAGCCTCCTAAAGTGCTGGGATTACAGGCATGGCCACAGCTACCAGTCCTCCCAGCAAGCCCTTTTTTTTTTTTTTTTTTTTTTTTAGATGGAGTCTTGCTCTGTCGCCAGGCTGGAGTGCAGTGGCACTCAGGAAATAACTTCCTAGGAGTAATGAGTCATTCATTTATTCAACAAATATTATAGAGCACTTACTATGTGCTTCATATGATGAGAGTAACTAGGGATAAGGGTATGAATCAGGACTAGTGGAGCTTGGCAGGGAGAGAGACATATAAACCAATAAATGTGATATCAGAGTTAAAGACAGTCATAAAAACAACAAAAGTACTGTGGGCATCCAAAGGAAAGGAAGGGCTGGTTTGATCTCAGGGTGGTCTTCAGCCACAGAGGATGGTACTTTAGAGCTAATATTTCTAAATTCCAACAGATGCCCCCCTGTTTCTCTGGGATGATTTATTAATAAAGATTTATTAAGAGCCAAGTGTGGTGGCTCATGCCTATAATCCCAGCACTTTATTTGGGAGGCCGAGGCAGGTGGATCACCTGAGGTTAGGAGTTTGAGACCAGCCTGGCCAAAATGGTGAAACACCATCTCTAACTTAAAAAAAGAAAGAAAGGAAAAAAAATTAGCCGGTCGTGGTGGTGGGTGCCTGTAATCCCAGCTACTTGGGAGGCTGAGGCCTCATCCAGCCCCAGTGACAAGAGCAGGACTCCATCTCAAAAAAAAAAAAAAAAAAGCCTAGCACGGTGGCTCACGCCTGTAATCCCAGCACTTTGGAAGGCTGAGGCAGGTGGATCACCTGAGGTCAGGAGTTCGAGACCAGCCTGACCAACATGGCAAAACCCCATCTCTACTAAAATTACAAAAA
>NW_012114075.1:16810-17993 GCF_000951035.1 Colobus angolensis palliatus | reverse complement strand
TCTCGGCCTCCCAAAGTGCTGGGATTACAGGCTTGAGCCACCGCGCCTGGCCTAATGCCTCCAGTTTTATTCTTTTTGCTTAGGATTGTCTTGGCTATACAGGCTCTTTTTCGGTTCCATATGAAATTTAAAGCAGTTTTTTTTTTTTTTTTTCTAGTTCTGTGAAGAAAGTCAATGATAGCTTGATGGAAATAGCATTGAATCTATAAATTACTTTGGGCAGTATATTCGTTTCCACGATATTGACTCTTCCTGTCCATGAGGATAAAATGTTTTTCCATTTGTGTCCTCTCTTATTTCCTTGAGCAGTGGTTTGTAGTTCTCCTTGAAGAGGTCTTTCACGTCCTTTGTAAGTTGTATTCCTAGGTATTTTATTCTCTTTATAGCAGTTGTGAATGGGAGTTCACTCATGATTTGGCTCTCTGCTTGTCCATTATTGGTGCATAGGAATGCTTGTGATTTTTGCACATTGATTTTGTATCCTGAGACTTTGCTGAAGTTGCTTACCAGCTTAAGGAGTTTTTGGGCTGAGACGATGGGGTTTTCTAAATATACCATGATGTCATCTGCAAACAGAGGCAATTTGACTTCCTCTCTTCCTTGAATTTGCATTTTCAAGGCAGTCCATAAAGAAGTGGATAATTCAAAGGAACGAATTAACTTTAAACCACAGGCATTTGATATAGGCCCTAGGAGTAGCTATTATTAGTGATAAAATGGTGTAATGGAAAGTTGTGAGCTTTGTAGTAGGACCTAAGTCTGAATTCCTGCTCTGCCACTTGCTAGCTGTGTGTCCTTGGGCAAGTTATTAATGTTTCTGGCCTCAATTTCCTTATTGTTGAATGAGGAGTCAGTGGACTCAGAGGATACTAACTTTTGTAAATCTGTCTTATTTTTCATAGAAAGTAATTGCTAAAGTTGGTATACCAGTAAACAAATTGTCCTGTTAGAATCTAAAGACTGATTTTCTGGCCGGGCGTGGTGGCTCAAGCCTGTAATCCCAGCACTTTGGGAGGCTGAGACGGGCGGATCAGGAGGTCAGGAGATCGAGACCATCCTGGCCAAGATGGTGAAACCCCATCTCTACTAAAAATACAAAAATTAGCTGGGCGTGGTAGCACACGCCTGCAGTCCTAGCTACTTGGGGGGCTTAAGCAGGAGGATCGCTTGAACCCCAGAGGTA
>NW_012114075.1:14948-16065 GCF_000951035.1 Colobus angolensis palliatus | reverse complement strand
TAGTCCCAGCTACTCGGGAGGCTGAGGCAGGAGAATGGCATGAAACCAGGAGGCAGGGCTTGCAGTGAGTTGAGATCCAGCCACTGCACTCCAGCCTGGGCGACAGAGCGAGACTCCGTCTAATGACTGATTTTCAATAGATGGAAGAAGTGGACACACCATGAGTTAAGGTGCAAAAGCACTCAATAGATCTTTGGGAAGTGAAATTTCGAAGAACATATACACAATAGACAGAATAATGGCCTCCCAAAGATGTCCACGCCCTAGTTCCTGGAATCGGTGAATATGTTAAGATATATGGCAAAGGAGAATTAAAATTGCTGAAGAAATTAAGGTTACTAATCAACTGAATAGTGAGGTGATCTTGGATTATTGGAGTTGGCCCAACGAAATCTCAAGTATCCTTAAAAGTAAAATAGGCTGGGCGCCGTGGCTCAGGCCTGTAATCCTAGCACTTTGGGATGCTAAGGCGGGCGGATCACAAGATCAGGAGACCATCCTGGCTAATACGGTGAGACCTGTCTCTACTAAAAATACAAAAAATTAGCCTGGCATGGTGGCGGGCGCCTGTAGTCCCAGCTACTCAGGAAGCTGAGGCAGGTGAATCGCTTGAACCCAGGAGAGGGAGGTTGCAGTGAGCCGAGATTGCGCTACTGCACTCCAGCCTGGGTGATGACAGAGCCAGACTCTGTCTCAAAAAAAAAAAAGTAAAATAGAGAGTCAGAGGAAGATACAACTATGGAAGAAAGACAGAGGGATACAATGTTGCTTGCTTTGAAGATGGAGGAAGAAGAACAGGCGCTAAAGAATGTGAGCAACATCTGGAAGCTGGGAATAGCAAGGAAACAGACGATCTTCTAGAGCCTTTAGAAAAGAATGCAACTCTGCCAACACCTTAATTTTAGGCCAGTGAGAACTGTGTCAGACTTCTACAGAACTGTGAAATAATACATTTGTATTGTTTAAGCCACTACGTTTGTGGTAATTTGTTATAGCAGTAATAGAAAACTAATACAACCCACATAAGTCCATTACTGTATCCAGACTTGTTACCTGTTTCCTATAGTGGAGTGGAAAAACCACTGGACTTGGAAGTTGTGGTTTTCTTTTTTTTTTT
>NW_012114075.1:11263-12428 GCF_000951035.1 Colobus angolensis palliatus | reverse complement strand
GCTCCCAAAGTGCTGGGATTACAGGCATGAGCCACTGTGCCTGGCCACACACACACACACACACACACACACACACATCTATGTTTTATTCTATGTCCACCTATTGAAAATCATGAGTTTACACAAATACCTACAATTCCAATCCAACACCACAGAGTTCATTCTAATTTTCTGCTTTTCCATATTTGTAATTCCTTACACCCACCGTGAGAAGCCTGGCTCCCATTTCCCATTATCTTCAATATATTTATTTGGTAAATCACCCCTCTTTGTAACCAATCTCCCATTGTTACTGCGGCCCTCACCTCTCCGCTCCTTACTCTGCTTGAATTCTGGCACTTTGCACCATCAGCCTATGTGGTCACCCTCCTTAACTGTGCATGCTCTAACAAATATCATCATGCTGTTACCACACATGCTGGGCACAGGTGCCAGGCTTGCTTAGCTCTACCCTAAGTAAATGACTTTTAGACACAATTATTTAGAAAGGTAGGCAGGCTGTTGGGAAGCCAGATGCTTTCTTAATGAGAGTTATCAACTGTCATTTTTGTGTATATGTTATAACATTTGTTACTTCGCATATTACATTTAAAGCTTGGACTGGGGGGTTGGTTGGGCACGGTAGCTCACATCCTGTAATCCCAGCACTTTGGGAGACCAAGGTGCTTGAGCAGATCACTTGAACCCAGGAGTGCAAGACCAGCCCGGGAAACATGGTGAAAGCCTGTTTCCAAAAAATAAAATTAAATAAAATAAATAAAGCTTAGACTTGGGGTTAGCTGCAAGAGAGAATATCAGTGATCAAATTAACACATCATAAGCCTATTTATTCTAGGTATGTGACAGGCAACATGTAAGAGATGAAAGAATATAATCTTTGGAATCAGACACTCATGGTTTGCAATTTCAGTAGTCCCACTTTCTTATTGTTGATTTTGTGCAAGTTATCTAACTTCTCTCAACCTCAGTTTCTTCATCTATAAACTGGTGAATAACAGATTTAGGTTCCTGCCAGGATTAAGTGAGTTAATGAAAGTAACAGTCTTAGAGGCCGGGCATGCTGGCTCACGCCTGTAATCCCAGCACTTCGGGAGGCCGAGGTGGGTGGATCACCTGAGGTCAGGAGTTCAAGACCAGCCTGACCAACATGGTGAAACCCTATCTA
>NW_012114075.1:1490-1761 GCF_000951035.1 Colobus angolensis palliatus | reverse complement strand
CCTGTCGTCCAGGCTGGAGTGCAGTGGCACGATCTCCACTCACTGTAACTTCCGCCTCCCAGGTTTAAGTGATTCTCCTGCCTCAGTCTCCCTAGTAGCTGGGATTACAGATGCATGCCACTATGCTCAGCTAAATTTTTGAAATTTTTTTTATTTTTAGCAGAGACAGGGTTTCAACATGTTGGCCAGGCTGGTCTCGAACTCCTGACCTCATGATCTAAGCAGCCCACCTCTGCCTCCCCAAGTGCTGGGATTACAGGGGTGAGCCACC
>NW_012114075.1:0-815 GCF_000951035.1 Colobus angolensis palliatus | reverse complement strand
TATCATGACTATGATGTATCTTCTGTGTGTGTGTGTGTTTTAATGAGAGTCTGGGTCTTGCGATGTTGCCCAGGCTAATTTCAAACTCCTGGGCTCAAGCAGTCTGCCTGCCTTAGCCTACACAAGTGCTGGGATTACAGGGGTGAGCCACCATGCCTGTCCCATTTCTCTTCTTTAGAGTAACTCTCTGACCAGTCTAGGTCCCTTTATATATATCTTTCCAGAACTACTCACAGTTATAAATTTAAAATCTGTGTGTTTGTTTAATGTCTGTCTCTCCCACTAGTTCTCTTTTATGTTCCAAGAGAACAGGAAAATTTCTTGTTCATCACTGTATTCCCAGTGTCTGGCACATACCACGAGCTCAATTTGTTGGCTGAATGAAGAATGGACTGCCTCACGTGTGCTATGGAGTTAGAATTGTGTTGGGCTCAGCATCAGAGGTATCTTTCCTGTGCATGTTACCATATTTCTACAGTCTGGTAACCTGTAAGATTCAGAGACTTTTATATTTATTTTTTAATTTTTTTAATTTTTTTTTTTTTTGGAGATGGAGTCTCGCTCTGTCGCCCAGGCTGGAGTGCAGTGGCCAGATCTCAGCTCACTGCAAGCTCCGCCTCCCGGGTTCAATTGATTCTCCTGCCTCAGCCTCCCGAGTAGCTGGGATTACAGGCACCCGCCACCACGCCCGGCTAATTTTTGTATTTTTAGTAGAGATGGGGTTTCGTCCTGTTGGCCAGGCTGGTCTTGAACTCCTGGCCTCAATTGATCCTCCTGCCTTGGCCTCCCAAAGTGCTGGGATTACAGGCATAAGC
>NW_012114074.1:0-3664 GCF_000951035.1 Colobus angolensis palliatus | reverse complement strand
GAAATGGAAAAGATACTCCATGTTCATGGATTGGAAGAATCAACATTGTTAAAATGTCCATGCTACCTAGAGCAATCTACAGATTCTATGCAATCCCTATCATAATACCAGAGACATTCTTCACAAAATAGAAAAAAAATCCTAAAATTTATATGGAACCACCAGAGAACCAGAACAGCCAAAGCCATCTTGAGCAAAAAGAACAAAACTGGAGGAATCATATTTTAATCATAATTTACCCTACTTCAAATTTCCTACAGAACTATAGTAACCAAAACAGCATGGTATTACCACGCAAACAGGCAATAGACCAGTGGAACAGAATAGAGAACCCGGAAACAAACATATCTATGGTGAACTCATTTTTGACAAAGATTCCAAGAACATATACTAAAGACACACTCTTCAATAAATGGTGCTAGGAAAACGGAATACCCATATGCAGAAGAATGAAACCAGACTCCTGTTTCCCACTATATACAAAAATCAAATCAAAATTCATTAAATATTTAAATCTAAGACCTGAAAATATGAAACTACTAAAAGAAAACATTGGGGAAACTCTCCAGCACCTTGGTCTAGGCAAAGATTTCTTGAGTAATATCCCCAATGCACAGGGAACCAAAGCAAAAATGAACAAATGGAATCACATCAAGTAAAAAAGCTTCTGCACAGCAAAGGATACAATCAACAAAGTGGAGGGACAGCACACAGATTGAGAGAAAATATTTGCAAACTATTCATCTCACAAGAGATTAATAACCAGAATACATAAGAAGCTCAAACAACTCTATAGGAAAAGATCTAATAATCCTATTTAAAAATGGGCAAAATTTCTAAATAGACATTTCTCAAAGTATTAAGTTCAGGGACTGGAGATTACAGAAACAATCCTAGCAGCCTTTGGTTGAAGAGTACTCAATCACAAAATGAGCAGAGCTCAAATCCCATGTTTTGGCACTAAGAACTGACGTGACAGGGACCCCAGCTGATGGCTGCACTACTTGGTGATCTTGGCTTCTATATGGCAAATGGGAAATGAACAGACTTTTTGAGTTTCATAGAACGAACAAGTCTCACAAGAGGAGAAAAATCTCTTTCCTCTCTTAAGGGAGCAATATCTGGAATACAGAGCTAGGAGGGTACTAGTACTGAAAATACGAACGTTTCAAAAGGTTTTTCTGCCTATGTAATTAGGAGAAAAGAGGAGAAAGGACTGTAAATTCCATGTCTGTCTTGTTCACTACCATACACCAGGAGCCTGGCCCACAGTCTCCACCCACCCTCCCCTCTCCATCCTCCATCCTGCCCCCAACCACTTTTGCTCCCTCCCCTCACCTCAGGAAATGATCATGTGTTCCTCCAAAGGCTCAGGTATTTTAGATTGCTTCTCTGAGAGAATTTAGTGCATCCTAACTCCTCATTATGGGTATATATAGATTGGGCTTACAAAATATTTATGTTAAATTGCTCATTTAAAATTCTTATTTTCCGTCTTTAAAAATTATTGTAATTTATCATTACAATTTAATAGTCATATATTTATCACTTCTTCTCTAGGAACTGAGTGTAACTCTTAAGAAACCAATGGTTTCCATGGGTCTTAGAGGTATCTTCTTTTCTGTAGAGCAGTTTGTGGTTGCTTTTTAAAAAAGTAATTAAATAATATGTACGCACACACAAGAGTTATATGTAGTGTAAAATATCTTTTTTAAAATTCCCTAATAATTGAAAAAAAAAGCTTCAGTATTTTTTCTTTATTTACTACATTATTAAACATCCCAGTCCTACCTCCTCTATCACCACTGAGTTCTAATTACAAACAATTTATTGAGCCTTAAAATTTAACTGTACCTTAAATTTCCCTTTTTTTTTTTTTTTTTTTTTTTTTTTTTGAGACGGAGTTTCACTCTTGTTGCCCAGGTGGGAGTACAATCATGTGATCTTGGCTCACCACAACTTCTGCCTCCCGGGTTCAAGCGATTCTCCTGCTTCAGCCTCCCGAGTAGCTGGGATTACAGGCATGCGCCACCACGCCCAGCTAAGTTTGTATTTTTAGTAGAGACAGGGTTTCTCCATGTTGGCCAGGCTGGTCTCAAACTCCTGACCTCAGGTGATCCATCCGCCTCGGCCTCCTAAAGTGCTGGGATTACAGGCGTGAGCCACCGCGCCTGACCCCAAGTCAATATTTTATAAGTGAGTTTACCACCTAGCTTACTACCCTCAGGGAACAACAGTGATCCCTATTTAATACGGGACAATTTGGTACTAGGAGTAATAAGCATGCTAAATTAATCTACACATGTATATTAATTTTGCAATAGCTTTCGAAGAAGAAACAGAACACCAGAAATAAAGAACCAAAGTATATATACTCTGTATTTTCCCAATATTCCTTTACCGGGCAGTACAGAAAGCCCAGGGATCAGTTAAGCAATGTTTGAGCATCATTCTATATGAAGCTTTAAAAAATATCTATTTTGGTTAGAATGTTTTTTAAAAAAAAAAAACTATTGGTAAAGTAAACTTCTGGAAAAAGCACACATGTATGTGTATGAAAGGCTGTCTTGCACTTGTTATTAAAAAGTCTTGAGATTGTGTTTCTTTTCCTGTAATAGAGGATTCTTTGGAAACTGAAGACTCAGGTAGATCAAGAACAAAAAAATCTGGGCCAAATTCAACCAGAGAAAAGATGGTGAAGTAAGTACCATCTGACTGCTATGTGACAGTAATCCAGGTGAAATGGTTTAATGGTTCCAGTCTAGTTTCCAGCTGATAAGGAGCAGCATCTAAAAATCATGCTTGTGATTTTTTTTTACAAAGTATCCAACCTTCAGTACTTGATCACCAAAAAAAAAAAAAAAGATTATGCATAGAAAGAAAGTGCCTTTCCTATATGGGGGAGGGGTGGGTCTTACCCTTTTTTTAGGTCAAAGATTCTTTGATAGTGTGAATTGTCCTCAGGAAAGAAGCGCACACACACTTTTTTGCATATCGTTCAAAGGTTCGTAGGTCCCCTGCAAGCGCTCCATGAATGACTGCACATTTGGTAATTAGATCCGTGGTTTTACCACTACTCCAACGGGTTGTGGGGAAGGAAGAAAGGAAAGGCTGAAAAGGTCAGGGAAAAAGAAAGGTTCCCCAGAACCCTCTTTACTTCATGTGGTTTGACTACATATTAATCTCTTTCATATACTGACTTTCAGGTAATATTTGGTCATAAATTGTTTTATTAGAAAATAGGTTTGAGAATCTCTGAACTGGGCCAAGCGACATTAACCTGGTTGATCATGGGAATTATCTGGGAGCTTTGTTTGAAAATGCATACTTCCCTAGAACTGAAAGATCTCTACAATGAAAACTAGAAAACATTGATGCCAGCTGTGTGTGGTGGCTCAGGCCTGTAATCCCAACACTTTGGGAGGCCAAGGTGGGTGGATCACGAGGTCAGGAGATCAAGACCATCCTGGTTAACACAGTGAAACCCTGTCTCTACTAAAAATAAAAAAAATTAGCTGTGCGTGGTGGTGGGTGCCTGTAGTCCCAGCTACTCAGGAGGCTGAGGCAGGAGAATGGCGTGAATCCGGGAGGTGGAGCTTGCAGTGAGCTGAGATTGTGCCGCTGCACTCCAGTCAGGGCGACAGAATGAGGCTCCATCAAAAAA
>NW_012114073.1:0-1635 GCF_000951035.1 Colobus angolensis palliatus | reverse complement strand
GAGGGCTACAGTACAGGTGCTATCTTAAACTACATAACATGTCAATACACGGAAACCTAATTAATCTGACATCATTGTATTCAAAAGAATATGGAAGTCATAGCAATTATTGTTTACCAGAGGACAAGATGCCCCCAGATTGTACTCTTATGAAATACTAAAAAATCTCAATTTAAAATCTATTTTCCCTTGGTTTTAACAGGTTTATGTATCAATTTTGTAAGCTTCAGCATTATTTATTAAAATTTTATATTATTCCATTTTGGGTTTTTAATGTGATAGCCACTTCAGATCCCACTGAGCTGTAGTTTATGTAGTTTATGATGTATATTTCAAATGTTTTATTCACTAAGTTGCCTCCTGAGAAGGCATTTCATTTTCAGCTGGCTTTGGAGATGAGGTGTAGGGGTAGAGAAGGTAACTGTTCCCGGCTGTCCACGGCTCCACAAAATCCTTTAGCATCCAACAACTAAAAAGTTTAGAAAGACTAAAAAGTCTTTTCACAGTACATATCTATATATCTATATATATCTATCAGTTGAGATACATTCATACATAGATATAGATATATATAAAAGAGGCAACATTGGTCATTCATTATTCCTTAACTCTCACAAGAACTCATGTGAAAACACATATATTAGTTCTTTTATTTTAGATGGTACAGGCACTGCTTTTAATATCATATATATCTCATCCTGGTTTATTATAATTGTAATCTCAAAAGATCCATCTCTGGCAATTAACTTTTTAATAAAGACTTTTTCAATGAAATAATTAATAAATAATCTATGTTTGTTCCCGAGGACCCAATCTATGCATTTCAATCTAGTCTTTCAAATCTTAAAATTAAATTTCTATAGTAGATAACTTGGATTCTTGTTTATCCTTTTCAATATAATTTTAAATTCAACTATAGGTAAAAGGTAAACTTCCTCAAATTCCAAAATTCTTACCAGAGATTATGTCTGGAAGATAATTTATTATTTATGGTATCTCAACTGATAGATTTGATCGATTGTATTTTGTATGACCAATCTTCATGGCCATGAAAATAACAATGGAGGCCATACAGCAGGTCCTCAAACAACGTCATTTCCTTATGACATTGATAAGAAAAAATATTGAAATTTATCTGGGGCCACCATCTTGTGGAGTCTGCAGTTTCTCCATGTCAGTGTGGAGACATGTCAGTGTGGAGACAGTGGATTTTCTTTGGGCATTTCCGTTTCCTCCCACATCCCAGAGCTGTGCACGTTAAATGAACTGGTGTGTCCGACGTGCCTGAGTGAGGGTGGGTGTGTCTGACTGAGCCTTGCAATGGAATGGTGTCCTTTCCAGAGCTGGTGTCCACACTGTGCCCCGAGCAGCCAGGATAGGCTCTGGCCACCCAGAACCCTGAACTGGAATAAGAAGATAAATAATTATCTTAGTTGTTTGGATTAATCATTCTTAGGTGCATATATAGCCTACAGTTAGTTAATATTCAAGATTAAAAGTGTTTTGTTTTTATTTAGAAGTGTCAACAGCTCCAGCTGGCTTACAGAGACTGTGCACAAAACGTCTAAATGTCTTGGTGCTCAATAGTACACCTTTTGATATAAAGAACCAAATTCCACATCATTTTAATGTCAA
>NW_012114072.1:0-1594 GCF_000951035.1 Colobus angolensis palliatus | reverse complement strand
AATATTTGAAGAAATAATGTTTGAAAATTTTCCAAATTTAATGAAAGACATTAATCTACACATCCAAGAAGCTCCATGTACTCTGAATAGGATCAACTCAAAGAGGAACACAGACACATCACAATCAAACATTCAAAAAACATAGAGAGACTATTTTTTTAATTTTTAGTTTTTGTGGGTACATAGTAGGTGTGTATATTTATGGAGTACATGAGATATTTTGATACAGGCACACAATGCATAATGATCACATCAGGGTAAATGGGATATCCACCACCTCAAGCGTTTATCATTTCTTTTTGTTACAAACATTCCAATTATACTCTTTTGTTATTTTTTAATGTACCATAAATTATTATTGACTATAGTTATCCTGTTGTGCTGTCAAATACTAGATCTTATTGATTCTATCTAACTACATTTTTGTACCCATTACCCATTCCTGTTCACCCCCACCCTGACTACTGTTCACAGACTCTGGTGACCATTATTAGAGGGATTCTTGAAAACAACAAGATAAAAGTAACTCATCCATACAAAGAATGCTCAATAAGGCTCACAGCTGATTTTTCATCAGAAACCAGAGAGGCTAGAAAACAGTGAGATGGCATAGTCAAAGTGCTGAAGGGAAAACAGTGTCAACCAAGAATTCTATATCCAGCAAAACTATTCTTCAAAAATGTTGGAGGAATTAAGACATTTCTAGATAAACAAAAACTGAGAGAGTTTGCCTAAAAGAAAGCAGATCCAACCTAAAAGAAATACTAAGGTGGTCCCTCAGGCTAAATTGAAAATACACTAGAGGGCCGGGCGCGGTGGCTCAAGCCTGTAATCCCAGCACTTTGGGAGGCTGAGACGGGCGGATTACAAGGTCAGGAGATCGAGACCATCCTGGCTAACACGGTGAAACCCCGTCTCTACTAAAATACAAAAAACTAGCCGGGCGGGGTGGTCGGGCATCTGTAGTCCCAGCTACTTGGGAGGCTGAGGCAGAAGAATTGCTTGAACCCGGGAGGCAGAGGTTGCAGTGGGCCAAGATTGTGCCATTGTACTCCAGCCTGGGCAACAGAGCAAGACTCCATCCAAAAAACAAAAAAAAAGGGAGGGGGAACCAAATAGAAATTCTGGAATTGAAATGTACAATAACTGAAATGAGCATTTTACCAGAGGGGCTTAACAGTAGATTGGAACAGCCAAAAGAAAGAATCCATGAACTTGAAGTTAATCTCAATTGAGATTACCCAGTCTGAGGAAGAGAAATAACAAAGAAACAATGAAGAACAGAAAAAATAAACAGAGCCACAGAGGCCTGTGGGACATCTTCAAGCATATCAACATGTACATAATGAGAGTCCCAGAAGGAGAGGAGAGACAGAAAGGAATAAAAAGAATATTTCAGCCAAGTGTGGTGGCTCACACCTGTAATCTTAGCACTATGAGAGGCTGAGGTGGGTGGATCACCTGAGGTCAGGAGTTTGAGACCAGCCTGGCCAACGTGGTGAAACCCTGCCTCTGCTAAAAATACAAAAATTAGCCAGGCGTGGTGGCAGGCACCTAAAATCCCAGCTACTCAGGAGGCTGAGGCAGGAGAATC
>NW_012114071.1:0-1208 GCF_000951035.1 Colobus angolensis palliatus | reverse complement strand
GCTGGGATTACAGGCATGAGCCATCGAGCCCGGCCAGTTTAATGAGTTTTGACAAATGCATGGTGTCATATATCCAACACCAAAGTATCATACAGAATAGCTTCACCACCAAAAAAAAATCCCCTGTACTTTATCTATTTAACTTCTTCTCTTGCATAAACCCCTGATGATTATTAATCTGTTTACTGTCCAGAATGTGATGTAAGTGGAATTATACAGTATGTAGCTTTTCAGACTGGTTTCTTTCATGTAGAAATATACATTTAAGATTTAGCCATACTGTCACGTGGATTAAAAGTACCTTCCTTTTTACTGCTGAACGGTATTTCCCTGTATGGGCATACTGAAGTTTGCTTATCCACCCACTTATTCAAGTTTATCCTGGTTCCCTTTAGATTTTGGAGATTATAAATAAAACTCCTATAAACATTCATGGGAACGTTTTCTGTGGGCATATGTCTTCAAACCGGGTGGCTCAATACCTAGGAGTGTGATTACTGGATCAAATGGTAAGACTAGTATACCTTTGTGAAAAACTGCCACGTTGTTTTCCAAAGTCACTGTACCATTTAGCGTTCTCATCAGCAATGAACAAGAGTTCCTGCTATCCTAAATGTTCACCGACAATCAAAATTGTCATTTTAAACTTCATTTAGTCACTCTAAAGGTGTATAGTCATATCTCGTTGTTTTAATTTACAATCACAGATGATCTTGGGCATCTTTTTATATACTTATTTTCCATCTGTATATCTTCTTTGGAGTGGTATCTGTTCAGATTTTCACCTATTTTTAAATTGGATTGTTTGTTTTCTTATTGTTGAATTTTATAATTTTTTGCATGTTTTGGATACAAGTCAAATACATGATTTGCTGTAATCCTGGCATTTTGGGAAGCCGAGGAAGGCAGATCACTTGAGGTCAGGAGTTCAAAAACAGCCTGATCATCATGGTAAAACCCCATCTCTACTAAAAATACAAAAAATTAGCCAGCATGGTAGTGGGTGCCAGTAGTCTCAGCTACTTGAAAGGCTGAGGTACGAGAATTACTTGAACCCGGGAGGCAAACGTTGCAGTGAGTGAGACTGTGCCACTACACTCTAGCCTGGGCAACAGAGCAAGACTCTGTCTCAAAAAACAAAAAAATGTGATTTGCGAATTTTTTTTTTCTAGTCTGTGGCTTGTCTTTATTTTCTTAATATTGTCTTT
>NW_012114070.1:0-1472 GCF_000951035.1 Colobus angolensis palliatus | reverse complement strand
AAAAAAAAAGATAGACAATGCCAAGTATTAGCAAGGATGTGGATAAACTGGAATCCTCATACATTACTAATAGGGTTGTAAATTGGTACAACACTTTGGGAAACAGTTTGTCAGATTCTAAAAAAGTTACATATATTTACCATATGTCCCAGCAATTCTACTTCTCTATATCTAGCCAAGAGAAATGAAGACATATGTCCACATAAAAATTTGTATACAAATTTTTATCACAGCATTTAATAATAGCACAAAACTGGGAACATTTTACATGTCCATCAGCGAATGGGTAAACAAAATGAGGAATATTTACACAATGGAGTACTACTCAGCAGTTAAAATGAAATTCTGATTCATGTAACAATATGGATAAACCTCAAAAATATTATGGTAAGTGAAAAAAGCAAGTCACAGAAGACTATATATTATTTGATTCTATTTACTTGAAATAAGGAAAATAGATCAATGGTTGCCTGGAGCCAAAGGTGAGGATGGAGAGTAAGTGCAAACAGGCATGAAAGAACTTTTTGGAGTAATAGGAGTCTTCTAACACTGGATTGTACTGATGCTTGCACAACATAACATTAAAATTAGTGAATTTTACGGTATATAAGTTATGCCTTAATATAGCTATTTTTTATAAAGACACCATATAGCACCTGCAAAATGAGAAACAGATGGATTCTTCACTAAATGGTGATGGGACAACTGGCTACTATCCACATTAAAAAAAAAAATTAGTTCCTTACCTCACACACCACATACAATTCCAACTGGTTTAAAGACCTAAGTTTTTTTTCTTAAGAGATAGGGTCTTGCTCTGTTGCTGAGGCTAGAGTGCAGTGCAGTGGGATGATCCTGGGCTCAAGGGATCCTCCTGCTTCAGCTTCTGGAGTAGCTGGGACTACAGGCATGCACCACCATTCCTGGATAATTTATTTTATTTTATTTTGTGTAAAGACAGAGTCTCACTACATTGTCCAGGCTACTCTTGAACTCCTGGCCTCAAGTAATCCTCATGCCTTAGCCTTCCAAAGAGCTGTGATTACAGGCATGAGCCTCTATGCCCAGCCCTAAAGATCTAAGATCTGAGTCCTTTCTTTTTCTTTTTTCTTGAGACAGGCTCTTGCTCTGGTACCCAGGCTGGAGTGCAGTGGCAGGAACACAGTTCACTTGCTGCCTCGACCTACTGGGCTCAAATGATCCTACTGCCTCAGCCCCCCAAGTAGCTGGGACAACAGATGTGTGCCACCACACCTCATTATTTCATTTTTTGTAGAGACAGAGTCTCACTGTGTTGCCCAGGCTGGTCTTAAACACCTGGGCTCACGCGATCTTTCCCCCTCAGCCTCGCAAAGTGCAGGGATTACAGGCATGAAACACTGCACTCAGCCCTGTGCCCATTTTAAAATCAGATTGTAGAGATTTTCCTTATTGTAGCAGCTATTTATATAACCTGGATGCTAATCCTCTGT
>NW_012114069.1:0-1333 GCF_000951035.1 Colobus angolensis palliatus | reverse complement strand
CTGAATAGACCAATAACAGGCTCTGAAATTGAGGCAAAAATTAATAGCCTACCAATGAAAAAAAGTCCAGGACCAGAAGAATTCAGAGCTGAATTCTACCAGAAGTACAAAGAGGAGCTGGTACCATTCCTTCTGAAATCATTCCAATCAATAGAAAAAGAGGGAATCCTCCCTAACTCATTTTATGAGGCCAGCATCATCTTGACACCAAAGCCTGGCAGAGACACAACAAAAAAAGAGAATTTTAGACCAATATCCCTGTGAACATCGATGCAAAAATCCTCAATAAAATACTGGCAAACCAAATCCAGCAGCACATCAAAAAGCTTATCCACGACGATCAAGTTGGTTTCATCCCTGGGATGCAAGGCTGGTTCAACATATGCAAATCAATAAATGTAATTCATCACATAAACAGAACCAATGACCAAAACCACATTATTATCTCAATAGATGCAGAAAAGGCCTTTCACAAAAGTCAACAACTTTTCATGCTAAAAACTCCCAATAAACTAAGTTTTCATGGAATGTATCTCAAAATAATAAGAGCTGTTTATGACAAACCCACAACCAATATCATACTGAATGGGCAAAAACTGGAAGTATTCCCTTTGAAAACTGGTACAAGACAAGGATGCCCTCACTCACCACTCCTATTCAACATAGTGTTGGAAGTTCAGTGCAGGGTAATCAGGCAAGAGAAAGAAATAAAGGGTATTCAATTAGGAAAAGAGGAAGTCAAATTGTCCCTGTTTGCAGATGACACGATTGTATATTAAGAAGACCCCATCGTCTCTGCCCAAAATCTCCTTAAGCTGATAAGCAACTTCAGCAAAGTCTCAGGATACAAAATCAATGTGCAAAAATCACAAGCATTCCTATACACCAATAACAGACAAACAGAGAGCCAAATCAGGAGTGAACTCCCATTCACAGTTTTTACAAAGAGAATAAAATACCTAGGAATCCAACTTACAAGGGATGTGAAGGACCTCCTCAAGGAGAACAACAAACCATTGCTCAAGGAAATAAAAAAGGACACAAATGGAAGAATATTCCACGCTCATGGATAGGAAGAATCAATATCATGAAAATGGCCATACTGCCCAAAGTAATTTATAGATTCAATGCCATCCCCATCAAGTTACCAATGACTTTCTTCACAGAATTGGGTTAAAAAAACTACTTTAAAGTTCATACGGAAGCAAAAAAAGAGCCCACATTTCCAAAACAATCCTAAGCAAAAAGAATGAAGCTGGAGGCATCATGCTACCTGACTTCAAACTATACTACAAGGCTACAGTAACCAAAACAGCATGGTACTGGTACCAAA
>NW_012114068.1:0-2216 GCF_000951035.1 Colobus angolensis palliatus | reverse complement strand
AGTATTCATAGAAAGATGTCTAGAGAGATGTTATTAGTGTTTGCTTCTTGAGATGACTTTAGGGAGAATAATGGCATTGGATGTGAAGAGGAAATCTTTATTCTTATTTTACATGTTTTGCTACAAGTTGAGTTGTTCATATTATTTTACATTTATGAAGTTTATTTTAAAATTTTTGTCAAAAGAAATTACTGAGCAAAGAGATTTTGGCTCCCATATTTTTCTGAATAACATCCAGGGTTTCTTTCTTTAAAAACAATGTATATTATGCACACTTTAAGCAGAAAAATATGCTACAATAAGAAAAAAATATGTATTTTCTCTTTCTATATCTTCCCCCTCCCAATGTTTTCCTTGAGTCAAAGTTGAGGAACTGGATTCTGGATGAATGCTGTAATATCAATTAACCACAACTATATATAGTATTTTAAAAGATAATTAGCAATTGTGCTGTCCATAATCATTGTATTCATTCTTTCCATATTCAAGTTTTAAAGGACCATTAGAAATGTGAATGCGCTTGGCTTTTTATGGAATGATTTAATAAGGGTCTCTAACAAGCTTAAATTCAATTACCAAGGTTTATTTCCATTATATTACCTTCTGTTTTTTGGTTTTAGATAACCAGAATCTGTCACATCAACTACTTTTATATCTACCAAATTTACTTTTTTACATTTGCATAATGATATTTTGCAAAAACAGTACAATGGTAGTCCATTTGCTATTACAAATAAAGGTCACTTTGAAAGTTTCCATAACAATTTTCTACACGTTAAAATGTGTACACTCGCTTTTTCGTCTGGTATTTTTTTCTGTCCTGTTAATGAAAATATCAACTAGAGCAGGGGTGCCCAACCCCTGGTACGAGTTCGTGGCCGCTTAGGAACCCAGCGACACAGCAGAAGGTGAGCAGCAGGTGAGTGAGCATTACTGCCTGATAGCTTCACCTCCTGTCCAATCAGTGGCAGCATTAGATTCTCACGGGAGTGCCAACACTGTTGTGGACTGCACATGTGAGGGATCTAGGTTGCACGTTCCTTATGAGAGTCTAAATCCTGACGACCCGGGGTGAAACAGTTTCATCCTGAAACTATCCCCACTCCTGGTCTGTAGAGAAATTGTCTTCCACAAAACCAGCCCCTGGGGCCAAAAAGGTTGGGGACCACTGAATTAAATGGTTCTTTTAGTCTAGTCTAACCATCATTATTACTCCAATAATTGTCATCATGGTTATTATCACAATTATCTTTGTTGTCAGCAAAATTACATTTTCTCAGGAGTTATACAAAGTCAAATTTTTTAACTATAGTACTTCACAATATTTTGCATCTTCTTCCTTTATAACTTAAGGAAGTCACACTGAAACTTTCTTAGATATTAAATTCATATTTATTTCTCCAAAAGCTTATAAAGAAAAAGACAGAAAAATAATACTATCCTGGATGAAAACCATGAAAGAAAAAGGAAATGTTAATGTCACAGATGACATGTTGTACTTATTAGGTGTTACATGATCTCAAAAATAATTCGTATTAGATAAATAATTTTTGAAAGAAGGCAAGCAAAAGTAGCAATGAGAAACCAGGTTACGTTTCTCTTAAAGGTGGTGTTAAGACATACTGCAAATTTTTCCAATAAATTCTGAAAGGAGTAATACATAGAAAGATGAAAAGGAACTGCCTTTTATTTGCTTTTTGGGGGCAGTCACTTTTGTCACAAAATTAGCATATTGAGTCTATTTATATTTAAATAGGAAATAAATCATATGCCAATCATTTATCTGTCCTTAAGTTATTTCTGTAATTAGTGCAGTTGTATGTGTGAGTGTTTGTGTAACTAGGTGATCCACTGAACATTTTTACTGAGAAGCAGAGTTCTACTGGCTGTCAAATATTAGGGTGTTGGCTGGTGTAGCTTGTGGCAACAGATCTGAGAGCTGTATCTTGTCAGTACCCACACTCCCCGACTCCCTGACAGTAGGGCAAAGCTGCATGAAATCAAGGGATCAGTCTAGTGGTAACAGTATCTACCTGGGATCATTTAAAATCTTGCTCAAACAATTATCTAGGAAAGCGAAGAGCTACCAACAGAGAGAAAGTGTGAAAGAAAGTGAGAAATCATGGGCTTTGGAAAACCTGGAGCTCAAAGAAGAAAAAGAAAACAGAAATTGCTTTCCCTATCAATACAGGTGCAGTTAGAAGGGATAGCAGGAT
>NW_012114067.1:0-1382 GCF_000951035.1 Colobus angolensis palliatus | reverse complement strand
TGTATTTTCATTTTCTTTTTCTTTTTCTTTTCTTTTCTTTCTTTTTTTTTTTTTTTTGAAACGGAGTCTCGCTCTGTCATCCAGGCTGGAGTGCAGTGATGCGATCTCACCTCACTGCCACTTTCATCTCCCGGGTTCAAGCGATTCTCCTGCCTCAGCCTCCTGAGTAGCTGGGACTACAGGCACCTGCCACCATGCCCGGCTAATTTTTTTGTATTTTTAGTAGAGATGGGGTTTCACCGTGTTAGCCAAAATGGTCTCGATCTCCTGACCTCGTGATCCACCTGCCTCGGCCTCCCAAAGTGCTGGGATTACAGGTGTGAACCACCACGCCTGGCTGCTATGTAATATGCTTTGAAATCAGGAAGTGGGAAAAATACAACTTTGTTCTTTTTTAAAAGATTGTTTGGGGTATTTGGGATCCCTTGAAATATTAATTTCAGGATACATTTTTCTATTTCTGCAAAAAATACTATTGTGACTTTGATACTGATTGCAATAAATCTGTAGATCACTTTGTGTACTATTGACATTTTAACAATATTATTTTCCAATCCATGAACACAGTTCAGTTCAGTTTTCTTCAGCAACACTTTGTAGTATTTGTAGTATTTGTAGTATCTGTTGCCCAGGCTAGAGTGCAGTGGCACAATCTTGGCTCACTGCAACCTCTGCCTCCTGGGTTCAAGCTATTCTCCTGCCTCAGACTCCCGAGTAGCTGGGATTACAGGTATGCCCCACCACGCCTGGCTAATTTTTGTATTTTTAGGAGAGACAGGGTTTTGCCATGTTGGCCAGGCTAGTCTCAAACTCCTGACCTCAGGTGATCTGCTCGCCTCAGCCTCCCAAAGTGCTGGGATTACAGGTGTGAGCCACTGCGCCTGGCCTTTTGATGCTATTCTAAATAGAATTTTAAAATTAATTTCCTTTTCAAATTGTTCATTGTTAGAGAAATGAAACTGATTTTTGTGTGTTGATTTTGTATTTTGCAACTTCACTAAATTTATTTTTTAGTTCTAACAGGTGTGTGTGTGTCTCTGTGTGTCTGTATGTGTAATCTTTATGGTTGTCTGCATATAAGATCATATCATTAGACATAACTATTTCTTCCTTTCTAATTTGGATACCTCTTATTTCTTTTTCTTTTCTAATTGCTCTGGCTAGAACTTCCAATACCATGTTGAATAGAAGTGATGATAGTGGAAATCCTTGTTTGTTTCTCATCTTATGGGAAACGTTTTGAATCTTCCACTGTTAAGTATGATGTTAGCTGTGGGCTTTTCATATATGGCCTTTAGTATCTTGAGGTATTTTCCTGCTATTCATTCCTAGTTTATAGAGTGTTTTTATCATAAGTGGCTGTTAAATTTTGTCAAATGTTT
>NW_012114066.1:0-1664 GCF_000951035.1 Colobus angolensis palliatus | reverse complement strand
GCGAGGTGGCGGGCGCCTGTAGTCCCAGCTACTCGGAGGCTGAGGCAGGAGAATGGCGTAAACCCGGGAGGCGGAGCTTGCAGTGAGCCGAGATCCGGCCACTGCACTCCAGCTTGGGCGACAGAGAGAGACTCCGTCTCAAAAAAAAAAAAGAAAACAGAAAATCCACAAAAGAACTCCTAGAACTAATAAGTGAGTCCAGCAAGGTCACAGGATATAATATAAACATACAAAATCAACTGCATTACTATATATTAGCAATGAACACATGGACAACGAGATTTAAAGTACAATACCTTGGCCAGGCACGGTGGCTCATATCTGTAATTCCAGCACTTTGGAAGGCCGAGGCAGGTGGATCACTTGAGGTCAGGAGTTCGAGACCAGCCTGGCCAAGATGGTGAAACCCTGCCTCTAATAAAATATACAAAACTTAGCTAGGCATGGTGGTGGGCGCCAGTAATCCCAGCTACTTGGGAGGCTGAGGCAGGAGAATCGCCTGAACCTGGGATGTGGAGGTTGCAGTGAGCCGAGATCACAGCATTGCTCTTCCGGCTTGGGCACCAGAATGAGGGCCTATCTCTCAAACAAAAAACAAAAAAAGAAGAAGAGGAGAGGAGAGGAAAGAAGAGAAGATTATCATTTATAATTGCTCAAAAAAAAATAAAACAGGTATAAATCTGACAAATCACGTATAGGACTTATATGCTGAAAACTACAAAACAGTAATTAAAAAAATAAAAGAAGCTGGGCTCAGTGGCTCACGCCTGTAATCCCAGCACTCTGGGAGGCTGAGGCAGACGGATCATGAGGTCAAGAAATCGAGACCATCCTGGCCAACATGGTGAAACTTCGTCTCTACTAAAAATACAAAAATTAGCTGGGCGTGGTGGTGTGCGCCTGTAGTCCCAGCTACTCGGGAGGCTGAGGCAGGAGAATCGCTTGAACCCAGGAGGCAGAGGTTGCAGTGAGCCAAGATTGCACCACTGCACTCCAACCTGGGGAACAGAGCAAGACTCCATCTCAAAAAGTAAATAAATAAAAATAACTTACTCAAACATCTGAAAAGCAATATAGCCAAGAGAAAACTACAGTGAAATCACTCTAACATTTATTGAACACCTATTATAGTATGAACTGGTAAAAGTTTTAAAAAAATGACAGGTTCTGTGCTTCGGCATCATGTAATCTAAAATATTTGTTTAATGATAACAGATGCTCGCAAATGATGCTGCTTCAGAAGGTGTTGATTCCCAGGCACCTGAGGTATAAAAACATGTCAGCTAGATGGCTTTTGACAGGGATTCTGTAGAAGAGATTCAGGTGTCACTCAAGTTAACTGAGCTAGATTACTCCACTATCTGGAGATTTGACGATGTATTCAGCATCATAACAAAATAAGGAGTTGTCCATAAAAGATGCCCCTTTTAAGTACCAAAATTTTGTTTTAAACAACTTTAAGGTATTTTTTTTCCCTGAAATATGATATTAGACATCTTTCTGTTTCATAATACAGTGAAGTTTTTAAAGCTTGTGAAGTAAATGGGCCTGTTTTTTTCTATACAAAATGGCTTGCCACTACTGGTTCTTCGGAGTTGTTGTTGTCTTCTTTTTCTTTTTCTTTTTTGTTTTACATATATTTACATATTTTTATATATTTTGTT
>NW_012114065.1:0-2115 GCF_000951035.1 Colobus angolensis palliatus | reverse complement strand
TAGCTGAGACTACACCTGTGCCCGGCTTATTTTTTGTATTTTTAGTAGAGATGGGGGTGCCACCATGTTGGCCAGGCTGGTCTCGAACTCCTGACCTCAAGTGATCCTCCCACCTTGGTCTCCCAAAGTGCTGGGATTACAGGTGTGAGCCAATGCACCTGTTTTTTATTTAGCTACCCACAAAGGCAGATTTTTTTTTATTTTATTTTTTAAAAAGACAGAGTTTCACTGTGTTGCTCGGGGTGGAGTGCAGTGGCCAGATCTCGGCTCTCTGCAACCTCTGCCTTCCAGATTCAAGCGATCCACCTCCACCTCCCCAGTAGCTGGGACTATAGGTGCGCACCACTACACCCAACTGATTTTTACATTTTTTGTAGATAAGGGGCCTCAGTATGTTTCCCAGGCTGGTTTCGAAGTCCTGTGCTCAAGCAATCCTCCTGCCTTGGCCTCCCAAACTGCTAGGATTACAGGCGAGCCACCACACCGGGCCTGTCCACCTAATGTAAAAGGTGTATACAGGAAGGTGTTATTCAGGCTGGGGACTCCCAAAGCGCTGGGATTCCAGGCATGAGCCTCCGGGCAGGCCTAGGATTTGCATTACAAGGATCTGCATTGTCCCTAAGAACTGGAGAGAGGGCTCACTCTACCTTTCACTATTGAGCCATATTTAGAAGTCAGTTTTAAATCTCTTATCTTCTGCATAGAGGATGTGCTTGCAGTTTCCAGGTACTGGACAATACAGGGAGGGTACTTCTCACTCTGTGGCACTCAGCCTCGGGGGCACTTTCTGGTGTCAGAATGAAAGTGCTGTCATAGCTGAGGTCCAATGACTGAGGCGAGCACCGAAAAAACACCACAGGGGGAGCAGGGGCCTCCAGGAGCCCCTGCAGGTAAAAGCTAAACCGTGGTGCTTGCTCTGTGCCATAAACTGGACTTCAGTCCAGCTTTCAGGAAATGACCAGGGTCTCTGGGTTGTGAGGCTGGGTTACATAGCAGCTTGGACTCAGGGATGGCCCAGTCACACCATTGCCAGAAAAGAGGCAACCAATCCAGACCCCGAAAGCGTGTTCTTGGATCTCTTGCTGGAAAGAATTTTGAGGCAAGTCACAGAACACAGTGAAAGAAGCAAGTTGAGGCCGGGCGCGGTGGCTCACGCCTGGAATCCTAGCACTTTGGGAAGCTAAGACGGTGGATCACCTGAGATCACTATTTTTTTTTTTTTTTTGAGACAGGATCTCACTCTGTTGCCCAGGCTGGAGTGTAGTGCAGTGATCTCTGCTCACTACAACCTCTGCCTCCTGGGTTCAAGCAATTCTCCTGCCTCAGTCGCCCGAGTAGCTTGAGATTACAGCTGTGCCTGGCTTAGTTTTTGTATTTAGTGGAGATGGGGTGCCACCATGTTGGCCAGGCTGGTCTTGAACTCCTGACCTCCAGTGATCCTCCCACCTCGGTCTCCAAAAGTCCTGGGATTACAGGTGTGAGCCACCGTGCCCAGCAAGCATAAGATTTTTTGACACATGGAGGATCACTTGCTGGATGTGTGCTGAGAAGCGATGTGCCCGTTTCCCAGCCACACTCTCCCAAAGGCTTTTACAGTCGCTGTCTCCCGTGAGATGGTAGAACAGAATGTCAGAATTCAACACATTCCAACACTGTCTTCTGTTGAACTGTAGGAGGACTGCCTGTGGAGAGACATGGGTTCTATGCTGCCTTGCAAGTTTTCCCAGGGGCTTGTGATAATTGTCCACTTAGTGACATGCAGTCTGGGAGTGCTTTTTGGAGTCTGATAAGAACATACTGGCACATTGCCTGTGACGTGTGGGACCCAGGCATTTTGAGTGCTGGTTACTGAAAACTAGAAATTTCTTGCCTTACAGTAAAATTGCAAAGAACAGTAGTAGAAGAGGTAGGTCAGAAGACTGCAGAATAGGTTAACAAATGAATGCCCAGATGAGGATGGCAAACTTGGATTTGCATCAAGAGGGCAGGTATTGGCTGGGTGTGGTGGCTCACACCTGTAATCCCAGCACTTTGGGAGGCTGAGGTGGGTGCATCACGAATTCAGGAGATTGAGACCATTCTGGCCAACATGGTGAAACCCCGTCTCTACTGAAA
>NW_012114064.1:26503-26989 GCF_000951035.1 Colobus angolensis palliatus | reverse complement strand
GAGGCAGAGCTTGCAGTGAGCTGAGATCCGGCCACTGCACTCTAGCCTGGGCGACAGAGCAAGACTCTGTCTCAAAAAATAAAAATAAAAATAAAAATTTTAAAAATAGGCTGGGCACAGTGGCTCACGCCTGTAATCCCAGCACTTTGGGCAGATCACGAGGTCAGGAGATCGAGACCATCCTGGCTAACATGGTAAAACCCCATCGCTACTAAAAATACAAAAAATTAGCCGGGCGTGGTGGTGGATGCCTGTAGTTTCAGCTACTCTGGAGGCTGAGGCATGAACCCGGGAGGCGCAGCTTGCAGTGAGCCAAGACTGCACCACTGCACTCCAGCCTGGGCGACAGAGCAAGATTCCATCCCAAAAATAAATAAATAAATAAATAAAAATTTAAAAAATAATAAAAAATATGCAGCCATAAAATAGAACGAGATGGGCCAGGAGAGGTGGCTCACATCTGTAATCCCAACACTTTGGGAGGCC
>NW_012114064.1:20395-21003 GCF_000951035.1 Colobus angolensis palliatus | reverse complement strand
GGTCTTGAACTCCTGACCTCAAGTGATCCAACCACCTCGGCCTCTCAAAGTGCTGGGATTACAGGCGTGAGGCACTGTGCCTGGCCTCCTTTTGGGATATTTACAAAGGTGTTGCTTAACTTCTAAGTATTTGGGGGTTTTCTGGATAAATTTTTTTAGTTTCCCCTTTAAATACAACTATCTTTTGATCTGAAATCACTATAATTTCAATTCTTTTAATTTATTGATACTTGTTTTATGGCTGAAAATGTATCCTGGTGAATATCTTACGTAAACATGAAAAGAATATGTATTATGCTATTGTTGGGTGAAATATTCTATAAATGTAAACTGAGTGATTGACGGAGGTTTTGTTTTTGTTTGTTTGTTTCTTTGTTTTTGAGAGGAGTCTTGCCCTGTCACCCAGGCTGGAGTGCAATGGAGTGATCTTGGCTCACTGCAACCTTCGCCTCCCGGGTTCAAGCGATTCTCCTGCCTCAAGCCTCCCAAGTAGCTGGGGTTACAGGCACCCGCCACCATGCCTGGCTAATTTTGTTTTGTTTTGTTTTGTTTTGTTTTTTTGAGACGGAGTCTCCCTCTGTCGCCTGGGCTGGAGTGCAGTGGCCAGA
>NW_012114064.1:19251-20345 GCF_000951035.1 Colobus angolensis palliatus | reverse complement strand
TTTTTAAACGGAGTTTCACTCTTGTCGCCCAGACTGGAGTGCAGTGGCGTGATCTTGGCTCACTGCAACTTCCACCTCCCGGATTCAAGCAATTCTCCTACCTCAGCCTCCCGAGTAGCTGGGATTAAAGGCACGCACCACCACACCCGGCTAATTTTTGTATTTTTAGTAGAGACGGGGTTTCACCATATTGGCCAGGCTCCTCTCGAATTCCTGACCTCATGATCTACCCACCTCAGCCTCCAAAATGCTGGGATTACAGGCGTGAGTAACCGCACCCAGCCTGTTTTTGTTCTTTTCAAGACAGGGTTTCACCTTGTTGCCCAGGCTGGAGTGTAGTGGCACAATCAGGACTCACTGCAGCCTCAACCTTCCAGGCTCAGGCAGTCCTCCCACCTCAGCCTCCTGGGTAGCTGGGACTATGGGCATATGCCACCATGCCTGGCGAAATTTTATGTATTTTTAGTAGAGACAGGTTTCTTCATGTTGCCTAGGCTGGTCTCAAAATCTTGGGCCCAAGCGATCCACCTGCCTCAGCCTCCCAAAGTGTTGAGATTACAGGCATGAGACCCCACTCCTGGCCCACTTTCTATTGATTACTGAAAATTGAGTGTTGAAATTTCTAACTCTAAATGTGGTTTTCTCTATTTCTCCTTTAAGTTCTAACAGTTTTTGCTCTGTGTTTTTCAAAGTTTTGTTATTGGGTACATACACATTTAAGATTTTAAAATCTTGGGGAATTGAATTTTATCGTAATGAAATCTTCCTTTTATTTCTGTAATATTTCTTGTTTGAAGGCTTATTTCAGGCCTTGCGTGGTG
The DNA here is from genome assembly GCF_000951035.1 of Colobus angolensis palliatus. NCBI lineage: Eukaryota > Metazoa > Chordata > Mammalia > Primates > Cercopithecidae > Colobus > Colobus angolensis. Next base: position 19,524 of record NW_012114064.1, on the reverse strand, counting down.
GCTCACGCTTGTAGTCCCAGCACTTTGGGAGGCCAAGGTGGGCAGATCACCTGAGGTCAGGAGTTTGAGATCAGCCTGGCCAACATGGTGAAACTCTGTCTCTATTGAAAATACAAAAATTAGCTGGCTGTGGTGATGTGCGCCTGTAATCCCAGCTACTGGGGTGGCTAAGGCACAAGAATCACTTGAATCCTGGAGGTGGGGGTTGTAGTGAGCTGAGATCGCACCACTGCACTCCAGCGTGGGTGACAGAATGAGACTCTGTCTTAAAAA
>NW_012114064.1:12280-15156 GCF_000951035.1 Colobus angolensis palliatus | reverse complement strand
AAAAAAAATTGCCAGGCATGGTGGTGCACACCTGTAACCCCAGCTACTTGGGAGGCTGAGGGAGGAGAATAGGTTGAACCCTGGAGGTGGAGGTTGCAGTGAGCCAAGATCACACCATTGCACTCCAGGCTGAGTGACAGAGTGAAACTCCAACTTAAAAAAAAGAAAAAATAGAATTGTACATGAGTATCCTCCCACGTCCTTGTTCCTATCATTTTTTATGTTGATTGTTATACATTTTATTTCTCCATATGTTATGAGCTTCACAATACCTTGTCACTAATTTATATTTTAAAATTATCTTTTAAAGAATACTAAACATGAGAAAAAAACATTTATATTCAGCAAAATATTTTCTTTTTCCAATATTTACTTTATTCCTTTGTGTCAATTCTCATTTCACCTTGGTATCATTTTCCTTTTCACCTGAAAACTTCTTTATAACATTTTTATAGAGTTAGTCTACTATTAATATCAGTAAAGCATCTCAGATTATTTCAAATCTAAACATATTTTTATCCCACCTTCATTTTTCTTTTTTAAAGAGATGAGGTCTCATTATGTTGCCCAGGCTGGCCTCAAGTGATCTTCCTGCCTTGGCTTCCAAAGTGCTGTGATTACAGATGTAAGCCACTGAACCCAGCTGCAGCTTCATCAAGAAGTCTTCTGTCAGGCTGGGCATGGTGGCTCATGCCTGTAATCCCAGCACTTTGGGATGTTGAGGCAGTGGATCACCTGAGGTCAGGAGTTCAAGACCAGCCTGGTTATCAAGGTGAAACCCCATCTCTACTAAAAATACAAAAATTAGCTGGGCATGGTGGCTCATGCCTTTAATCCCAGTTATTCAGAAGACTGAGGCAGGAGAATTGCTTGAACCTAGAAGATGGGGGTTGCACTGAGCCAACATAGCACCACTGCACTCCAGTCTGGATGAAGAGCGAGACTGTCTCAAAAAATAAGAGAAGTTTTCTGTCATTCATTCTTATCTCTGTTCTTCTATACATAATCTTGCTCCACCCTTCCCTCAATCCTGGTTGCTTTAGGACTTTGTCTTTATCACCGGTTTTCAGAAATCTGATTAACATGTACATCAGTGTCATTTTCTTTATATTTCTTCTGCTTGGAGTTTGTTGGGATTTTTTAATCTGTTCGTTTATGGTTTCATTAAATTTAGGAAATGTCAGGCATTGTTTTTCAAATAACATTTTGTTCCCTTTTCTCCTTATTTTTCTGGAACTCCAATTACATGTATGTTAGGCAGTTTGCTATTATCTCATAGATCCCTGAAGCTGGTTTTGGTTTTTTTGCTTGTTCGTTTGTTTTTGTTTTTTGGGTTTTTTTTTTTTGCCATGTTTCTTTCTTTTTTTTTTTTTCTTTTTTTGAGAGGGAGTCTTGCTCTGTCACCCAGGCTGGAGTGCAGTGGTACGATCTCAGCTCACTGTAACCTCCACTTCCTGGGTTCAAGCGATTCTCCTGCCTCACCTTCCTTGGTAGCTAGGAATACAGGTGCCCACCACCATGCCTGGCTAATTTTTGTATTTTTAGTAGAGACGGGGTTTCACCATGTTGGCCAGGCTGGTCTTGAACTCCCGACCTCAGGTAATCCACCCACCTCAGCCTCCTAAAGTGCTGGGATTACAGGCGTGAGACACTGCCCCCGGTGAAAGAAGAGTATTTTCAACAGGACCTCAAATGAAAATCAGACATTCTAGTAATAAATGGGACTTGGACATCTTTGACCCCTCCATGTGTCTAAAATTTAAGTTTCATTTTAAAACATGAAAATAATGATATGTCTGTTTCTGAACCCCTGGATTGAAAATTTACACATGGATGACTTTCACAATTTCACATGCTTAATTGCTCATTAAGGTTACCTTAGCAACTGCTACATCAAATGATAGCTTTTGACTGGGCATGGTGGCTCACACCTCCCAAAGTAGTCTCAGCGCTTTGGGAGGCCGAGGCAGGTGGATCACTTGAGGTCAGGAGTTTGAGACCAGCCTGGCCAACATGGGGAAACCCCGTCTCTACTAAAAATACAAAAATTAGCCAGGCATGGTGGTGTATACCTGCAATCCCAGCTACTTGGGAGGATGAGGCAGGAGAATTGCTTGAACCTGGGAAATGGAGGTTGCAGTGAGCTGAGATCATGCCACTGCACTCCAGCCCAGGCAAAAGAGCAAGACTCCGTCGCAAAAAAAAAAAAAAGAAGAAGTGAAAGGAATAACACTGGGTTGGTGCAAAAGTGATTACGGTTTTTGCCTTAAAAGCAGTGACATCAGGTCGGGTGCGGGGGCTCATGCCTGTAATCTCAGCACTTTGGGAGGCCAAGACAGGTGGATCACCTGAGGTCGGGAGTTTGAGACCAGCTTGACCAACATGGAGAAACTCCGTCTCTACTAAAAATACGAAATTAGCCGGGCGTGGTGGCACATGCCTGTAATCCCAGCTACTCGGGAGTGTGAGGCAGGAGAATCACTTGAACCCGGGTGGCGGAGGTTGTAGTGAGCCAAGATCATGCCATTTGCACTCCAGCCTGGATGACAAGAGCGAAACTCCATCAAAAAAAAATAAATAAAATAAATAAAAGCAGTAAAAGCAATGACATCAACCTAATAGCAGGACATGGAAGCTATTTTGCCTGAGTAAAGATTCCCAGCTTTGCACTGGGCAACTTACTGAACTTCTCTTTGCCTCAGTTTCCCACTATAAAATTGAGATAATAATAGTGCCTCTGTTATGGGGATTAAATAAGATAATATACAGGAGAGAGGAATGGTTCGGAAACTTTAATGTGTACACAGATCTCTTTTAAATGCAGATTCTGGGATGTCCCCGAGAGTCTCCATTTCTTTTCTTTTTTTTTTTTTTTT
>NW_012114064.1:6032-6784 GCF_000951035.1 Colobus angolensis palliatus | reverse complement strand
TGTAATCCCAGCTATTTGGGAGGCTGAGACACAAGAATCACTTGAACCTGGGAGGCGGAGGTTGCAGTGAGCCAAGATTGAGCCACTAAGCTCCAGCCTGGGTGGCAGAGCAATACTCTGTCTCAAGAAAAAAAAAAAAAAGAAAGATTAACAGAGAAAAAAATTATGTTATCCTGATAGCCGCTAAACAGTCTTACTAGGATTACGATGAAGAGGTTTTTAACAAATGATTTAACAAATGATTCAGCCTTGATTCCTCAAGACCAAGAGCCCACGTCTGATCTCTTTTTTTCTTGACAGTTCTAAACGTGGCCACCAGCATAAGTGTTTCACATTCCTTCGAAGCACATTTTTCTAGCCCACTACCCAAAGTCACTCCCACTTGGAATTTTATTATTTCTAAGCCTTCCTAGAAGCAGGCAGAGTAGTAATCGCTATTTGGTTTTTGTTTGTTTGTTTTTTGTTGTTGTTTTTTGCGACAGGGTCTCACTCTGTTGCCCAGGCTGGAGTGCAGTGGCGTGATCTCGGCTCACTGCAACCTCTGTCTCCTGGGCTCAAACGATCCTCCCACCTCTGCGTCAGTCCTGCAGCTGGAACTACAGGTGCAGACCACCACACTTGGCTGTATTTTGTAGAGGCAGGGTCTCCCTATGTTGTGCAGGCTGGTCTTGAACTCCTGGGCTCAAGCAATCTGCTGGCCTTGGCCTTCCAAAGTGCTGGGACTACAGATGTGAGCCACAGCGCCTGGCCCA
>NW_012114064.1:0-1222 GCF_000951035.1 Colobus angolensis palliatus | reverse complement strand
GGGTATAACTGTGGCATGCCCAGCCAGAACCTAGACCAGCTCCTTCTGAGCATATATCGTGTCTCTAGCTGGGTGTCCATAGCACCTTCAGGAAGCCTGGGTAAAAGGATCAGGGAAGTGGGCTAGCCTAGACGGGTACTTAGTGCAATGCTACCACATTGCCATGCAATCTGCTTTTCATCTATTACCTGTTTCTTAAGTACTTAGGTATTTACGTGCTTTCTCAAAATCTTTAAACAAAACCAAAACACCATCTTGACAGAATAGCATAAATGGAAACTATCCTGGACTGAACCAGGGTGTAAAGGTGTCTGTATTAACCCACAGAAGGCTGGGGCAGAGTACAAATTAACAGGCCCCTCTGTCTGCTTTGCAGTAGCAGAAGAAGAAGGAGAGGGAGGGGGAGAGAGAGGAGGAACAGGGAGAAAAAGGAAAAGAGGGACAGTAGGGGGAGGAAGAAGAGGAGAGACAGAGTTTCACCATGTTGCCCAAGCTGGTCCTGAACTCCTGGGCTCAAGCAATCTGCCTGCCTTGGCCTCCTGAAGTACTGGGATTACAGGTGAGAGCCATGGTGCCCAGCCTAGCAATTTGTTTTTCTACTTACTCATTCCAAAATCTGCCCAGAATGCACCTGTGATCCTGGCACCTGGAACCACAGACTGGCCACCCCAATCCTAATGACACCTGTGGTCTACAGCTTCTCTTTTCTAGAAACATGGCCAAAAGGTGTTAGATCAAAAAGGAAATTATGGGCTTTTGAAAATAGAGAAAAATAGGCTGGGCACAGTAGCTCATGCTTGTACGTCACAACATTTTGGGAAGCCAAGACAGCAGGATCACTTGAGCCTGGGAGTTTGAGACCAGACTGGGTAACAAACTGACACCCCTTCTCTACAAAAAATTTAAAAATTAGCTGGGTGTGGTGGTATGTGGCTACAGTCCTAGCTACTTGGGAGACTGAGGTAGCAGGAGGATGGATCACTTGAGCCCAGAAGGTCGAGGCTGCATGGAGCCGTAATTGTGTCACTGCGCTCCAGCCTGGGCGACAGAGCCAGACTCTGTCTCAATAAATAAATAAATAGCTGAGTGCGTTGGCTCATGCCTGTAATCCCAACACTTGGGGAGGCTGAGGTGGGTGGATTACCCGAGGTCAGGAGCTCGAGACCAGCCTGGGCAACATGGTAAAATTCTGTCTCTACTAAAAATACAAAAATTATCTGGG
>NW_012114063.1:0-1721 GCF_000951035.1 Colobus angolensis palliatus | reverse complement strand
GTGGCTCACGCCTGTAATCCCAGCGCTTTGGGAGGCCAAGGCGGGTGAATCACGAGGTCACAAGTTCAAGACCAGCCTTACCAACATGGTGAAACCCTGTCTCTACTAAAAATACAAAAAAAAAATTAGCCAGGTGTGGTAGCGCATGCCTGTAGTCCCAGCTACTCAGGAAGCTGAGGCAGAAGAATCACTTGAACCAGGGAGGTGGAGGTTGCAGTGAGTTGAGATTGTGCCACTGTACTCCAGCCTGGGTGATGGAATGAGGCTCTGTGTCAAAAACCAAAACCAAACAAAAAAAGAATTTAGGGGCCAGGCATGGTGGCTCACGCCTGTAATCCCAACACCTTGGAAAGCTGAGGCAAGAGGATCATTTGAGACCAGCTTGGGCAACACGGTGAGACTTCGTCTCTACTGGCCTCCCCTCCCCACCCAGCCCCACCGGCCAAAAAAAAGAATTTAGATGCCTGAGGGTTAGAACATGGTAAGACTAGAAGATACCAAAGGTTGGGCCAGGTGTGGTGACTCATGCCTATAACCCCAGCACTTTGGGGAGGCTGAGCTGGGAGGACTGCATGAAGTCAGGATTTGCAGAACAGCCTGGGCAACATAGCATGCATAACCTTGTCTCTACTAAAGTTAAAAAAAAAAAAAAGCCAGGCATAGTGGCATGTGCCCACCTATGGTCCCAGCTCCTCTGGAGGCCGAGATGGATTTGCTTGAGCCTGGGAGGTTGAGGCTGCAGTGAGCTGAGATTGTGCTACTGCACTCCAGCCTGGGTGACAGAGCAAGACTGTCTCAAAACAAAAATTGATTGGTATTCAAATTCTGAGCCATAATACATTCTACCTACCATTTCCTATCCTAGAGAGAAGGTAATTTTACTTTAAAGGTTAATCAGGGCCAGGCGTGGTGGCTCACGCCTGTAATCCCAGCACTCTGGGAGGCTGAGGCAGGTGGATCACCTGAGGTTAGGAGTTTGAGACCAGCCTGGCCAAAATGGTGAAACTCAAGCTCTACTAAAAATACAAAAAAAATTAGCCGGGCATGGTGGTGGTGGTGGATGTCTGTAATTCCAGCTACTCGGGAGGCTGAGGCAGGAGAATCTCTTGAACCCAGGAGGTGGAGGTTGCAGTGAGCAGTGATTGCGCCACTACACTCCAGACTGGGCAACAAGAGTGAAAATCCGTCTCAAAAAAAAAAAAAAGTTAATCAGCTTGGACCAAGTCACACTTGTTGAACTAGTTTCCTCAACTATAAAACTGTAACAACCCTGGCCAGGCACGGTGGCTCCTGCCTGTAATCCCAGCACTTTGGGAGGCCGAGGTGGGCGGATCATGAGGTCAGGAGATCGAGACCATCCTGGCTAACACGGTGAAACTCTGTCTCTACTAAAAATACAAAACTTAGCTGGGCGTGGTGGTGGGCGCCTGTAGTCTCAGCTACTCAGGAGGCTGAGGTACTTCAGCCTGGGTGAGAGCTGTCTCTTAAAAAAAAAAAAACAAAAAATTATAACGGCCCCTGAGTCTGCTGTATGGACACTCAAATGGCAGTTACAGACATTTCTCCAAAAGAATTTCAAGGCCTTACCCTCATTCTGACTCTAGGATAATTCTTAGATTGTATCCCACACAACAGTGACTTGTACCTATGTTCATCTTCATGTATTTACCACCTCATAGTAATTATTTCCATTCATTTTTATCATACGACACTAAACTATT
>NW_012114062.1:0-1010 GCF_000951035.1 Colobus angolensis palliatus | reverse complement strand
CGAGTAGCTGGGATTTTTTTTGCATTTCTAAACAAAACCTATGAAGTTGAACCCTATGTACAGAAGCACCCTCTCTCTAACCATTCTCTGTGTGCTGCAGAAAATGTCTCAGGATTACAGCCTCCTACTTCTGTTTTCCTGCTTTGCCTTTCTAAGTCATTTAGAAATGACTCACTTTGAAACACTTCCTATGAGGTCAGATAGTGTTCTAGAGCTTGAGGCTTAATTTATTGCCAGAAACAGAGAGAGGAAAGAAGAAGAGAAAGCTCAGCAAATTTTCTTGCCATACTTCATGACTTCACGGTGGTTAAGTGTGGGGACCAGACAGACTCGTGGGGACATCCAGGTGCTGAAGCCTTCAGCTACTGTCTCAGTTTTTTGGTAAGAAAATCTAGATCCACCTGATGACTTTTGCTTAGCTTGTTTTGCTCATTATAGGCAATGAGTTTGAGGGTCATTATCTTCTATTTCCCCTATTCCTTCTCCGACTTTTAATTCTTTTGTCTTATCTCTATGTCCAACTTCCTTTTTCCGAATATTCCACATTCCATTTGTCTTTGCTTTTAATATTTTCATAGTGGAATTAATAGTGAATTTTTATGTAATTTCTTTCTTCTCTTTGAATTGGCTATGTATTTCACCCTGAACTTTGATTCCAGCTGTCCCCATTAATTCGTTTTTCAAATCATTGATTATACTTTCTTTCCTTTCCATTTCCTCTTTCTCTTTTTTTAATTATTTTGTCCTTATTGCTACTGACTCTGTTATCCTATTACTACAATTTGATTCTGGGGTCCACTTTTCTTTTTTCTTTTTTTTTTTTTGAGACCGAGTCTCGCTCTGTTGCCGGGGCTGGAGTGCAGTGGCCGGATCTCAGCTCACTGCAAGCTCCACCTCCCGGGTTTACGCCATTCTCCTGCCTCAGCCTCCCAAAGTACTGGCATTACAGATGTAAGCCACATGACCAGCCCTAAGAATGTTTTCAAAGACAACCCCAAAATACTAAAAAA
>NW_012114061.1:0-1310 GCF_000951035.1 Colobus angolensis palliatus | reverse complement strand
AGTTTTTGTTAAGTTTTATTTTTCTGTTGAGCAATTTAATATATGCCATCCCAAGTGAATTAGAGCTTTTTATATTTACATTTATAATATATTTTCCTATTCAATCCCTTTTTATGTAGTATATTATTTCTATTTCCAAGAGTTATTAAGTTTAACTAACCACACTTGAATCTTCTAATTACCACCTCATGTTATTTTTAGAATGAGGCTAGACATAAATAGACAAATAAACAGAACAGGTAAACATTCTTAAATATTTTTCTTATTAAAACATTTTCCAATGAATTGTGCAATTACGCTTGCACTCTCTTTCTCAGATATATGATAGCATCTTTTGAGACTTTCTCTAGAAATTATGTTTGTATAATGACAAACATAATAAGAAATCTAAATGTGAAACATTTACTCATTTGTAGCCAATTCAGATATTTGCTTATGTTCAGTTTAGCTTGAAGTGATTATTTTGTGCTTTGACTTTCTGGGTTTTATAATTTTTTGATTTAATTTTCTGCCTACGTAAGATAATAATAATAATCAGGGGAGTGGTATTAGAGTTGTAGTACTTTGTGATGATTGCATTACGTGTATTCTTTCATTTAATCCTCAAAACAATTCTATGAGATAGATGCTATTATTGTCTTTATTTTATAGATACAAAAGATGAAGCTAGGAGAATTTAAGTAGTTTTGTCAAAGTTATCCAGTTTGAAAATTATGGAGCCAATGATTAAATCTCTGACCCCACGCATATAACTATAAACCCTAACAAATATTATTTTTATATTGATTCGTACCAATGGTGAGACTTTTAAAATGATCTTTTGAAGAAGAATTCATTAAGCTTACTTTACTTTCTACTGTTTCAAAGATAGCATTCTTGGCTCCTAAAAAATATTAAACCATTTGATATTTATAAATTGTGAGGGAAACATTTGTTTTAATTAGCAAGATCCTTTTACTAAACAGAGGAATTGAAGTCAAATTTTTCTTCCCCAATAAAAAAGGAGTTAAATTGAAAAATTGTTCTTCTATAAAAAATTAAGAACAAAATGACTCATAAGAATGTATTTTATTATATTATATATAATGTTATCTTATCTTAATATATTGCTATATTGGTGGCTTATAAGATTTTTTTTATTTCAGCTAAGAGCAATTTAATTTTTCTATCAAACACTAATGCTATCTGGGTTTGAAGTTTTCCTTTGGCAAGGAAATTGGATTAATGTTTTAGAGCCCTAGGGCTTGGCAGTAGGTGGATTCAATATCATGTTTACATACTAGGTCCTTGAATTTTTTTTTTTTTTTTTT
>NW_012114060.1:0-1587 GCF_000951035.1 Colobus angolensis palliatus | reverse complement strand
AACTCAGCTCTGAACCAAGCAGACCTAATAGACATCTACAGAACTCTCTACCTCAAATCAACAGAATATACATTCTTCTCAGGACCACATTGCACTTATTCTAAAACTGACCACATAATTGGAAATAAAACACTCCTCAGCAAATGCAAAAGAATGGAAATCATAACAGTCTCTCAGACCACAGTGCAATCAAATTAGAACTCAGAATTAAGAAACTCATTCAAAACCACACAACTACATGGAAACTGAGCAACCTGCTCCTGAATGACTACCCGGTAAATAACGAAATGAAGGCAGAAATAAAGATGTTCTTTGAAACCAATGAGAAAAAAGACACAATGTACCAGAATCTCTGGGAAACATTTAAAGCAGTGCGTAGAGGGAAATTTATAGCACTAAATGCCCACAGGAGAAAGCAGGAAAGATCTAACTAAAATAACTAAAGAAGCAAGAGCAAACAAATTCAAAAGCTAGCAGAAGAGAAGAATAACTAAGATCAGAGCAGAACTAAAGGAGATAGAGACACAAAAAACCCTTCAAAAAATCAATGAATCCAGGAGCTGGAATTTTGAAAAGATCAACAAAAAGGTAGACTGCTAGCCAGACTAATAAAGAAGAAAGGAGAGAAGAATCAAATAGACACAATAAAAAATGATAAAGGGGATATCACCACCAATCCCACAGAAATACAAACTACCATACGAGAATACTATAAACACCTCTATGCAAATAAACTAGAAAATCTACAAGAAATGAATAAATTCCTGGACACATACACCCTCCCAAGACTAACAGGAAGAAGTTGAATCCCTGAATAGACCAACAACAAGTTCTGAAATTGAGGCAGCAATTAATACCCTACCAATCAAGCAAAGTCCAGGACCAGACAGATTCATAGCCAAATTATATCAGAGGTACAAAGAGGAGCTGGTACCATTCTTTCTGAAACTACTACAAACAACAGAAAGACGGAATCCTCCCTAACTCATTTTATGAGGCTAGCATCATCCTGATACCAAAACCTGGCAGACACACAACCAAAAAAGAAAATTTCAGGCAAATATCCCTGATGAACATCAATGCCAAAATCCTCAATAAAATACTGGCAAACTGAATCCAGCAGCACATCAAAAAGCTTATCCCGCATGACCAAGTCAGCTTCATCCCTGGGATGCAAGGCTGGTTCAACATAAGCAAATCAATAAATGTAATCCATCACATAAACAGAACCAATGACAAAAACCACATGATTATCTCAATAGTTGCAGAAAAGGCCTCGGCAAAATTCAACAGCACTTCATGCTAAAAACTCTCAATAAACTGGGCATTGATGGAACGTATCTCAAAATAATAAGAGCTATTTATGACAAACCCACAGCTGATATCATACTAAATGGGCAAAAACTGGAAGCATTCCCTTTGGAAACTGGCACAAGACAAGGATGCCCTCTCTCACCACTCCTATTCAACATAGTATCAGAATTTCTGGCCAGGGCAATCAGGCAAGAGAAAGAAATAAAGAATATTCAACTAGGAAAAGAGGAAATCAAATTGTCTCCATTTGCAGATGACATGATTGTATATTTA
>NW_012114059.1:0-1016 GCF_000951035.1 Colobus angolensis palliatus | reverse complement strand
ATCACCTGAGGTCAGGAGTTCAAGACCAGTCTGGCCAACATGGTGAAACCCCATCTCTACTAAAAATACAAAAATTAGCTGGGTGTGGTGGCGGGCACTTGTAATCCCAGCTACTCAGGAGGCTGAGGCAGGAGAATTGCTTGGACCTGGTAGGCAGAGGTTGCTGTGAGCCAAGGTCGTGCCATTGCATTCCAGCTTGAGCAACAAGAGCAGAACTCCATCTCAAAAAAAAAAAAAAAAGTTTATTTGCATATTTTAAGTATCTACCATCTAATATTAATACCTTTTTTCTTAATTTCTTAGACTGGTGACTGTTTGAAGCAAATTATAACACTATATTGCAGAATTTATAATTTTTAGTTGTAAAATTTATAAGACATGGAATAAGAAGATAAATGGAACTGTTCTGTAGCAAACTTTTCATGTTTTATATTTAAGACAGCATAGTATTAACTCTAAAAGTAGATTTGGTTGATATATTAAAGATTCATATTGTATTCCCTGCAGCAACCACTAAAAAAGCAAAGAAGTCTAATGTAAATGATAAGGAATGAAATATAAAATATATATTTGTATTTTCTTTATATTTCCCTAATTTTACATAAATGACCATGTAACATTTTAAAAATGGATACAAATTGTCACTATTTTTATTTTTAATTGCAACTTGATATTACATATATATTATTTTACACTGTGATATAGAGACCTTATAGGGTAAAGAATGTAGGAGATGAGACTCAAGCTTAATAGGGCTTGGGTTCAAGTCCTAGCTTTGCCACTTTTCAGCTTTGTGACCTTGGGAATGTTACTTAACCTTGGGAAACACTGATAATAATATTGCTCATATCACAGGGTTATTGAGAGGATTATATTAATAAATATATAAAAAATATTTAGAAGAATATCTTATAAGCATTCAATACATGTTAGATATTATTCGTTATCCCTAAAGCATTTCAGGTAGCTTAAAAAATGTATTATAAAGGCTTTAAAAAATAAGAAAAAGGATTTAG
>NW_012114058.1:0-1282 GCF_000951035.1 Colobus angolensis palliatus | reverse complement strand
TTGGCTAATTTTTGTATTTTTAGTAGAGACGGGGTTTCACTGTGTTAGCCAGGATGGTCTCAATCTCCTGACCTCGTGATCCACCCGCCTCGGCTGCCCAAAGTGCTGGGATTACAGGCATGAGCCACCATGCCTGGCTGACAGTAAAATTTTTTTAAAAATTTGATTTGCATTTCCCTGACGTTTATAGTTACGTTGAGCATTTTATCATATGCCTATTGACCATCTATATGTTTATAGTTAGATAGGAAGAATACGTTACTAGTGTTCAATAGCACTACAGACTGACTATAGTTAACAATTTATTTTTTGTTTTCAGATAGCTAGAAGAGTGGATTTTGAGTCTTTTCAACATAAAGAAATGATAAATGCTTGAGATTATGAATATACTAATTACCCTGATTTGATTGTTATATATTGTGTCCATGTTTTTGAAATATCACACTGTACTCCATAAATATGTGCATTTTTTGTGTGTGTGATGGGGTCTCATTCTGTCCCCCAGGTTAGAGTGCAGTAGGACGATCATGGCTCACTACACCCTCAACCTCCTGAGCTCAAGCGAGTTTCTTGCCTCAGTCTCCTGAGTAGTTGAGACTAGAGGCATGTGCCACACCTGCCTTTTTTTTTTTTTTTTTTTTTTTGAGATGTAGTCTCGCTCTGTTGCCCAGGCTGGAGTGCAGTGGTGTGATCTCAGTTCACTGCAGCCTCTGCCTCCCAGGTTCCAGCAATTCTCCTGCCTCAGCCTCCTGAGTAGCTGGGATTATAGGCATACACCACCACACCCAGCTGATTTTTGTACTTTTAGCAGAGACGGGGCTTTGCCATGTTGGCCAGGCTGGTCTGTAACTCCTGACCTCAGGTGATCTGCCTGCTTCCGCCTCCCAAAGTGCTTGGATTACAGGCGTGAGCCACTGCACCTGGCCTAATTTTTTAAATTACTTGTAGAGACTAGATCTTGCTGTGTTGCCCAGGCTGGTTTCAAACTCCTGGGCTCAAGGGATCCTCCCTCCTCAGATTCCCAAAGTGCTGGGATTGCAGACATGAGCCACATGATTATTATATGTCAATGAAAAATAACAAAAGCCCAATAAGTGGTATATGCATACAATGGAATATTATCCCACCGTAAAAAGGAATGCCATCCTTTTTCATGCTATGTAAATGAACATTGAAAACCTTATGATAGCCGGGCGCGGTGGCTCAAGCCTGTAATCCCAGCACTTTGGGAGGCCGAGACGGGCGGATCACGAGGTCAGGAGATAGAGACCATCCTGGCTAA
>NW_012114057.1:0-2234 GCF_000951035.1 Colobus angolensis palliatus | reverse complement strand
AATTCCTGGACACATACACCCTCCCAAGACTAAACCAGGAAGAAGTTGAATCGCTGAATAGACCAATAACAGTCTCTGAAATTGAGGCAATAATTAATAGCCTACCAACCAAAAAAAATCCAGGACCAGACAGATTCACAGCCGAATTCCACCAGAGGTACAAAGAGGAACTTGTACCATTCCTTCTGAAACTATTCCAATCAACAGAAGAAGAGGGAATCCTCCCTAACTCATTTTATGAGGCCACCATCATCCTAATAGCAAAACCTGGCAGAGACACACACAAAAAAAGAGAATTTTAGACCAATATCCCTGGTGAACATCGATGTGAAAATCCTCAATAAAATACTGGTAAATTGAATCCAGCAGCACATCAAAAAGCTTATCCACCAAGATCAAGTTGGATTCATCCCTGACATGCAAGGCTGGTTCCACATACACAAATCAATAAACGTAATCCCTCATATAAACAGAACCAAAGACAAAAACCACATAATTATCTCAATACATGCAGTAAAGGCCTTCAGCAAAATTCAACAGCCCTTCATGCTAAAAGTTCTCAATAAACTAAGTATTGATGGGAAGTACCTCAAAATAATAAGAGCTATTTATGTCAAACCCACAGCCAATATCATACTGAATGAGCAAAAACTAGAAGCATTCCCTTTGAAAACTGGCACAAGACAGGGATGCCCTCTCTCACCACTCCTATTCAACATACTGTTGGAAGTTCTAGTCAGGGCAATCAGGCAAGAGAAAGAAATAAAGGCTATTCAATTAGGAAAAGATGAAGTCAAATTGTCCCTGTTTGCATGTGACATGATTTTATATTTAGAAAACCCCATCATCTCAGCCCCAAATCTCCTTAAGCTGATAAGCAACTTCAGCAAAGTCTCAGGATACAAAATCAATGTGCAAAAATCACAAGCATTCCTATACACCAATAACAGAGAAACAGAGAGCCAAATCATGAGTGAATTCCCATTCACAATTGCTGCAAAGAGAATAAAATACCTAGGAATCCAACTTACAAGGAATGTGAAGGACCTCTTCAAGGAGAACTACAAACCACTGCTCAACAAAATAAAAGAGAACACAAACAAATGGAAGAACATTCCATGCTCATGAATCAATATTATGAAAATGATCATACTGCCCAAGGTAATTTATAGGTTCAATGCCATCCCCATCAAGTTACCAATGACTTTCTTCACAGAAGTGGAAAAAACTACTTTAAAGTTCATACAGAACCAAAAAAGAGCCCACATTGCCAAGACAATCCTAAGCAAAAAGAACAAAGTTGGAGGCATCATGCTACCTGACTTCAAACTATACTACAAGGCTACAGTAAGCAAAACAGCATGGTACTGGTACCAAAACTGAGATATAAATCAATGGAACAGAACAGAAGCCTCAGAAATAACATCACATATCTACAACCATCTGACCTTTGACAAAAGTGACAAAAACAAGAAATGGGGAGAAGATTCCCTATTTAATAAATGGTGCTGGGAAAACTGGCTAGCCATATGCAGAAAGCTGAAACTGGATCCCTTCCTTACACCTTATGCAAAAATTAATTCAAGATGGAGTAAAGACTCAAATGTTAGACCTAAAACCATAAAAACCCTAGAAGAAAACCTAGACAATACCATTCAGGACATAGGCGTGGGCAAGGACTTCATGACTAAAACACCAAAAGCAATGGCAACAAAAGCCAAATAGGCAAATAGCATCTAATAAAACTAAAGAGCTTCTGCAGAGCAAAAGAAACTACCATCAGAGTGAACAGGCAACCTACAGAATGGGAGAAAATTTTTCCAATCTACCCATCTGACAAATGGCTAATACCCAGAATCTACAAAGAACTTAAACAAATTTACAAGAAAAAATCAACCCCATCAAAAAGTGGGCAAAGGATATGAACAGACACTTTTCAAAAGAAGACATTTATGCAGCCAACAGACACGTGAGAAAATGCTCATCATCACTGGTCATCAGAGAAATGCAAATCAAAACCACAATGAGATACCACCTCACACCAGTTAGAATGGCAATCATTAAAAAGTCAGGAAACAACAGGTGCTGGAGAGGATGTGGAGAACTAGGAATGCTTTTATACTGCTGGTGGGAGTGTAAAGTAGTTCAACCATTGTGGAAGACAGTGTGGCGATTCCTCAAGGATCTAGAACTAGAAATACCATTTGACCCAGCGATCCCATTACTGAGTATAT
>NW_012114056.1:0-1133 GCF_000951035.1 Colobus angolensis palliatus | reverse complement strand
AATGAAGGAGCCTAAAGGGGTTCGGTCGAGAGCTTGCCTCTGTTATCAAAGGCCATCGAAGCACTGGGACCCAGGCCCTCGGCCACCCCATTCCTGGAAGCTCTGGTGTCCTATAAACAATGAGGCCAGGTTATCTAACTATAAGGAAGGTGGCAGCTCTCCACATGCCCTGGATGTGAAGAGAGGAATACTGGCTCCACATGAAGGAAGACTGACATAGGAAATGCCAGTAGAATAAAGAAACATAATGAACCAGAGTGCCAGCACATCTCCAGAGACTCTCCCTGTCTCTCCTTTTGTCAATCAAGTGTCTTTATGCTAACAACATGAGAGACCACGGTTTTTAAGAGACAGGGGGCAAGAGATCCAGCTTCGCACTGAACACCCACGATAATCAGCTCCAACAGGCTCCAACCCCTGCCTGGCATGGCTCACTTTCCACCTCACATCACAATCCACCCGGTGCTGCACAAATGATAATGCATTTACAGACAGCCGGACTCTCCAGCCAGGAAGAAAAATTTCACCTAATTAAATAAAAACAAAGCAGAAAACCAAAGCCTTCAATGCCAGAAAGAAGTACTTGGTCTTTTATAGAGCTTTATAGCCAGAAATGCCAATCAAGATTTTTTTTTTTTTCTAAATGCATGTTTTAAAACAATCCTCTATGTCCCTAATGGGAACTCCTTAAAAATCAGTATAAGAACTGCAAACAAACCAAGAAAAAAAAAATGAATAAAGAAAATGAACAAGCATGGCACAAAAAATAAACATGGCTAATAAAAGAAAAGATGCCTCACTAGCAGGTAAACAAATGCAGGTGAAATGCCATTTTTTAAAACAAACGTTGAAAAGATGGGTACTCTTGAGGGTTGGCAGGGTGAGGAAACTGGCACCCTCAGACCCTACTGGTGGGAGTATAAAGTAGTACAATCTCTCTAGGGCCATTTGACAGCACCTGGCACAATTTATAATGAGCTTACCTTTGGACCCACTGATTGTATTTCTAGGAATCTAGCCTTAGAAATATATAAATGTGGACGGGCGCGGTGGCTCAAGCCTGTAATCCCAGCACTTTGGGAGGCCGAGACGGGCGGATCATGAGGTCAGGAGATCGAGACCATCCTGGCTAA
>NW_012114055.1:0-1203 GCF_000951035.1 Colobus angolensis palliatus | reverse complement strand
TAACAATAGATGCGCTTTGTTGAATACCTACTGTGTCATAACACATTACAATGTCTCATTTAATTTTCACAATAAACCTATAAACTGGGTACCATTTTTATGTCCACTTTAGAGTAAAGGTAACTGAGGCTGAGGAAGGTAACCTAATAAATGGCATTACTGACATTTGAACTAGGGCTTTCTGACCCGAAACCTGTGCTCCTACAATCATAGCACAGTATCTAGCCTAGAATTCTGGGAGGAGCACCTCGATAAGAACCTCGAATTGTAAGCTTATTCATTGATGTCCAATTTCTTACTTGTGAGATTCCCTATGGGAATTCTGTGTTAGTTGAGCAAGACACACAATACTCAGGATCTTTTATATCTTGAACTTTTTAAACTAATGATACTTAAAATGTATGGTCAAAAAATGTTTTTCACTGTAGGGTAAATGCTCTCCCTTTTACCTAGAAATCATATCATTCTCTTCCTAGCTGAAAAGTTCTAAGATTTATTTCCTCCTTTTTTGTTTGTGTTTCCTTTTTAATCAGGTTATTTTGTTAAGTACACAAAGTTTAGTTAAAAGACTAGTGTGAAATGTTATGCAAATAATTTGATCAGGCCACAGTGACTGGAAGGGAAAGTAATTCTTCTGGAGGGACAGCTGAAATTCCTTAGCAGAACCTATCTGATGCTTTTTTGAGGTTCATAGCAATGCAAAAGATAAATAGTGTTTGGAGATCATTTAAACCTGAAGCAAACCCAAGAAATACCGTTATACTCTACCGACATTTCAATTCAGAAAGAGAATCATTGTGCACACGTTAGTAAGAGTGTTATTTTAAAATATAACATGGAATGTGTTTTGTAGAAGTAGGCCAATTGGCTGGTGCTAATCGTTAGGTTTCGCAGAAGCCTAAGTGGAGTGACTTTTCCTCTTTGTAGAAAACCTGGCTGGGCATGATGGCTCACGTTTGTAATCCCAGTACTTTGGGAGGCCGAGGCAGGCAGATCACCTGAGGTGAGGAGTTTGAGACCAGCCTGACCAACATAGAGAAACCCTGTCTCTACTAAAACAATACGAAATTAGCCGGACATGGTGGCGCATGCCTGTAATCCCAGCTACTCAGGAGGCTGAGGCAGCAGAATCGCTTGAACCCAGTGCGTGGAGGTTGCAGTGAGCCAAGATCGTTGCATTGCACTCCAGCCTGGGCAATAACA
>NW_012114054.1:0-1894 GCF_000951035.1 Colobus angolensis palliatus | reverse complement strand
TAAATGAAAATTGTGTTATGATATTCTTCAATGAAAAGAGAAGCTTCACTGTGTGAGCGGAATTCATGTGACACAGAGCAGTTTCACAGAAAGCTTCCTTCTGGTTACTCTCTGATGTTATTTCTTTTTCTGGATAGTGTAAAGAGCGTTTCCAAATGTCCTTTCTCAGATTCCACAGAAACAGTGATTTCAAACTGTTGAATCCAAAGAATCATTTCACTCTATGAGATGAATACAAACATAACAACAGAGTTGCACAGAAAATTTCTCTCCAATTTTCGATGGAAGATATTTCCTCGCTCCATGCAGTCCTCAGATTGCCACTTACTATCCCTTCACAGAAACCTCAAAGAAGGACTTTCAAACTGGGAAATGGAGAGTACTCGTTTACCCTGTGAAAAGAATGGATATGTCGGACAGCTCTTTCTTTGAGTGTTTCTTTCTGTTTTTTATTGGACAACATTTCAATTTTTGTCAGAGTCTTCAATGTGGTCCGAATATCACTCTTTTGGTTTTGCAGGAACAGTGTTCAAACTGTGCCTTATGAGAAGAAAGTTATACCTCCCTGAGTGGAATGCACACATCACCAAGCAGTTTCTCAGAAACCTTCTCTCCACTTTTAATCTGACTATATTTCCTATTTCACCATAGGCCCACATGTGATCCCAAATATCCCTTCGCAGATCCATCCACAAGAGATTTTCCTAGCTGTGTAATGTAGAGAAAGCTTCACCTATGTGAGATGAATAAGCATAGGAAGAAGCAGATTCACAGAAAGCTTCTTTCCACTTTCTATCTGAAGATATTTCCTTTTTCTCCATCGTCCTAACTGTGCTCCTGAAGGTCCCTTCGTGGATCCGTCCATGACATTTTCCAAGCTGCTTAATGTAAAGAAAGCTTTATCTATGTGAGATGATTACACATATCATAGAGTGGATACCTAGAAAGCTTCATTCCAGGTTTTGTCGAGGCTATTTCCCTTTTCACCATCGACATCAACATACTCCCGAATATCACTTGGTTCCTGTTCCTCCAAAAATAATTCCTTAACGCCATATGAGAAGGGAGGTATAACACTGTGAGTGGAACACACACATCACAAAGCAGTTCCTCGGAAAGCTTCTCTCCAGTTGTGGTCTGAACATATTTCCTTCTTCACTGCAAGCCTCAAAGTGCTCCTGAGTATCCTATCACACGCTAAACATACACAGGGTTAGAAAACTGCTCAATGAAACGATGGACGTAACTGAGTGAGAGGAATTAAGATGACACAGAGCAGTTTCAAAGAAAGTTTCCTACTGGATTTTTCCTGAGGGTATGTCTTTCTCCATAATCTAAGGATTCTTCCCAAGTATTCTTCGTCAGATTCGAAAAAAACAATGATTTCAAGCTTCGCAATCAAAAGAGAGATTTAACTCTATGAGACGAATACACACATCACAAAATAGTTGCTGAGAATGTTTCTCGGCAAGTTTCACCAGAAGACTTTTCCTTACTCACCACAAGTCTCTGGGCGAAACTAAATATCCCTACATAGATTCTTCAAAGACAGAGTTTTGAAACTTGGAAACATACAGTGAGCATTAACTGTGTCAAGTGAATGCACATATCAGAGAGCAGATTCTTGGAACACTTCTTCCTCGATGTTATTTCAGTATATTTCACTCTTTGCCATAGTCCTCAATGCGTTCTGAAATATCACTTTTTCGGTTTCACAGGAACACTGTTCAAATGATGCCTTTTGAGAAAAGAGGTATAACTCCCTGAATGGAATGCATACATCACAAAGTGGTTTCTCATAATGCTTCCATCAAGTTTTTCTGAAGATATCTCCTCTTTCACCATAGGCCTGAATGTGCTCCCAAATGTCCCTTCGCGGATCAGTGCATGATGG
>NW_012114053.1:24276-25017 GCF_000951035.1 Colobus angolensis palliatus | reverse complement strand
ATGGCAAGACCTGGTGGCTAAAAAAAAAAAAAAAAAAAAGTAAAAATTAGCCAGACATGGTAGCATACACCTCTAGTCCCAGCTACTCCAGAGGCTGAGGTGGGAGGATCACTTGAGTCCAGGAGATTGAGGCTGCAGTGAGCTATGAACACGCCATTGCACCACTCCAGCCTGGGCAACAGAGCAACAAAGCAAGGCCCTGCCCCTCCCCCACCCCACCAAAAGAAAAAAAAACGGTGTGTGTTCACTGATACTCAAGAAATTTATAGATTTTCCTATCAAAATCAGTAGGCTCCGTTAATTTATAGTAATTTTTGTGTTTTAAAACTTACATAATACTAGCATGCACAGAATTTAATTGCCCCTACATCCTTATAAGTTAAATATTATTGAAAAACTGAGGTACAAACATCTGCCCAAAGACATATATTTAATAAATGGTTAGCTGAAATTCAAAGTTAGGTGATCTCCTTCCAGATCCCTACTTCTTTTCACTCCTCCATTAGAGAACGTAGTTCTGTTTGAAGAAGTGCGGTTTCTTTTCTTTTGTGTGTGTGTGTGTGCGTGACAGGGTCTCACTCTGTCACTCAGGCTGGAGTATGGTGGCATG
The DNA here is from genome assembly GCF_000951035.1 of Colobus angolensis palliatus. NCBI lineage: Eukaryota > Metazoa > Chordata > Mammalia > Primates > Cercopithecidae > Colobus > Colobus angolensis. The sequence continues at coordinate 24,407 of NW_012114053.1, read as the reverse complement.
ATCATAGCTCACTGCAGCCTCAAACTCTCAGACTCAAGCAATCCTCCCACCTCAGTCTCTCTAGTAGCTGAGATGACAGACGCATGCCAACACGCCTGGCTAATTTTTTTTACTTTTTGTAGAGACAGGGT
>NW_012114053.1:19500-20291 GCF_000951035.1 Colobus angolensis palliatus | reverse complement strand
CGTGCCTGTAATCTGTAATCCCAGCTACTCGGGAGGCTGAGGCACAAGAATCGCTTGAACCCGGGAGGCAGAGGGTGCAGTGAGCCGAGATGGTGCCGCTGCACTCTAACCTAGGCAACAGAGCAAGACTGTCTCAAAAAACTATAGAAAAGCCCTGCTAACTCAAAAACTTACTTTGGAAACTTATAGAGAGCACAGTGGTTAAAAGCATGGGTTTGAAATTAGAAAGATCAGGCCTTGGATTTTTTTTTTTTTTTTTTTTTAGAAATATCAACATGAGGCCAGGTGTGGTGGCTCACGCCTGTAATCCCAGCACTTTGGGAGGCCGAGGCGGGGGGATCACAAGGTCAGGAGATCAAGACCATCCTTGCTAACACAGTGAAACCCCGTCTCTACTAAAAATACAAAAAATTAGCCGGCGTGGTGGCGGGCGCCTGCAGTCCCAACTACTCCGGAGGCTGAGGCAGGAGAATGGCGTGAACCCGGGAGGCGGAGCTTGCCGTGAGCCAAGATGGCTCCACTGCACGCCAGCCTGGGTGACAGAGCGAGACTCTCTCTCAAAAAAAAAAAAAAGAAAGAAAGAAATATCAACCTGAGGGCTTAAATTTGGGTTCTACTACTTGTCAGTTGTCTTTCTAATTTCAAAGTCCATGCTTGAGCATATTGCTAACCCTAATATTCTTTTTTTTTTTTTTCTTGCTCTGTCACCCAGGCTGGAGTGCAATGGCGCGATCTCAGCTCACTGCAACCTCCGCCTCCCAGGTTCCAGCGATTCTCTTGCCTCAGCCTCC
>NW_012114053.1:12036-12859 GCF_000951035.1 Colobus angolensis palliatus | reverse complement strand
TTTCTCTTTCACTTTTATATCACAGTCTTTACTATTTAAAAATATATATTATTCTAATTAGAACAAATAATATCTAAATCTAATAGCACAACAGGGTAACTAAAGTCAATAATAATTTCATTGTACATTTTTTTTAAAAAAGACAGAGTGTAATTGGATTGTTTGTAACACAAAGGATAAATGCTTGAGGCAATGGATACAACATTTACCATGACATGATAATTACACACTACATGCCTGTATCAAAATATCTCATGTACCACATAAATATATATACCTACTATGTACCCACAAACAATAAAATTTTTTTAAAATTTTTTAACAGGTATGGTAGAGTGAGCAGAAAAAACAAAAGATGCCCGGCTGGGCACAGTGGTTCACACCTGTAATCCCAGCACTTTGGAAGGCTGAGGTCGGCAGATCACCTGAGGACGGGAGTTTGAGACCAGCCTGACCAACATGGTGAAACCCCATCTCTAGTAAAAATACAAAATTAGCCTGGTGTGGTGGCGCATGCCTGTAGTCCCAGCTACTCAGGAGACTGAGGCTAGAGAAACGCTTGAACCCAGGAGGTGGAGGTTGCAGTGAGCCTAGATCACGCCATTGCACTCCAGCCTGGGCGACAGAGCGAGACTCCGTCTCAAAAAAAATAAAAATAAAAATAAAAATAAAAAAAGATGCTTACAGCAGATAGTTTGGGTTGGATGACCCGAAAACAAAGACTTCAGCATGGCCTTCTTGACATCTATTAAAATATGCATTGATGCCAGGCACGGTGGCTCACACCTGTAATCCCAGCACTTTGGGAGACAGGTGGGAGGAT
>NW_012114053.1:824-7839 GCF_000951035.1 Colobus angolensis palliatus | reverse complement strand
AAAAAAAAAAAAAAAAAAGTTTTCAGGCAATGGCGTAGTGGTGAGGAATCTTTCTCTAGGCAGCCACTTCCCTCCCATGCAAAGCTGTAAAGCAAAGAGGATCAGGCTTTAGGGGTTTCAGGTTCTCTTGATTGCCTTTTTCTACTCAGCCTGCCTAACTTTCATTCTTTCACACTCTATCACCCACTGCATCATAACCTGCTCTAAGGAAAGTGTCTGACAAACAAATTCTAACAAACATATAAAGAAAAAGCATATGAATGACTTCTCCCAAAGAGTGTTTATGTTTGAATATCTGAGGAATGAATCTCTAATTACGTACGGAAGGCCAGGCATCAGTCAACAAACGGAAAAAAGTATTTGGGACTAGGCATGGTGGTTCACACCTATAATCCCTGCATTTTAGGAGGCTGAGGCAGGAGGATTGCTTGACCTCAGGAGTTCGAGACCAGCCTGGGCAATATAGCAAGATCCCAGTCTTTAAAAAAAATTTTTTAAATTATCTGTGCACAGTGGTTCACACTGTAATCTCATCACTTTGAGAGGCTGAGGCAAGAGTTTGCTTGAGCCCAGGAACTTGAGACCAGCCTGGACAAGATAGTGAGACCCTGTCCCTACAAAAAAAAAGTTTTAAATTAGCCAATGAGGCCAGGCACATTGGGAGTGCTCACACACTTTGGGAGGCCGAGTGGGGTGAATCACGAGGTCAGGAGTTCAAGACAAGTCTGGCCAAGATGGTGAAAACCCATCTCTACTAAAAATACAAAAAATTAGCCGGGCATGGTGGCGGGTGCCTATGATCCCAGCTACTTGGGAGGCTGAGGCAGAGAATTGCTTAAATCTGGGAGGCGGAAGTTGCAGTGAGCTGAGATTGCACCACCGCACTCCAGCCTGGGTGACAGAGCAAGACTCCATCTCAAAAAAACTAAAAACTAAAATATAAAATAAAAATTAGCCAGTGTGGCGACACACGCCTATAGTCCCAGCTGGGAGGCCAGGAGTTCCAGGCCACAGTGAGCTGTGATCTCACCACTGCACTCCAGCCTGGGCAACAAAGCGAGACTTTGTCTCTAAAAAAAAAAATTAATTAATTAAAATTTAAAAAGAATGTGATCTGTACGCTTGACAGTTCCCAGTTTCTACCTTCCCACCTGATCCTCCTCTGAGTTCCATACTACGCCATCCAGCTATTGATCAACCATCTCTGCTTGGACATCTTACAAGCATTTCAAACGTAATGTGTCCAAATCAGAACTCTTAATCTCCCAACCCCCAGAAACCCAGACTTCTCTAACTCAGTAAATGACAACATCAGACACTCAGAAACCTGGGGTGAGGGTCAGGGGCATCCAGGACTCCTCCCTCTCTGTATTAGTTTCCTATGGCTGCTGTAAACAATCGCAGTGTATTTTTTTCCCAGTTCTAGAAACCAGAAGTCTGAAAGCACGGTGTCAGCAGGGCTGCTCTACCTGTGGGGCTCTCAGGGAAAAACCTTCTTGCCTCTTGCAGCTTTCTGGTGGCTCTAGGTTTCTTTGTGGCTGTATCACTCAATTTTTCTTTTTTTTTTTCTTTTTTTACATATACCTGTTTATTATGAAGGATATTACAAAGGATACAGATAAAGAGGAATGTAAGACATGTAGGGTGAGGCATAGGGGAAGGGGTGTGGAGCCACCTTGCCCTCCCTGGTGCAACCTTCCAGGAACCTGCATGTGTTCAACTGTCTGGAAGTTCACTGAATCCAGTCCTTTTGGGTTTTTCTGGAAGCTTCATGACATCAGCATTTCTTCCCCTAGGATATAGGGTGGGACCCTCTCATGGGAAGGTCTTAAAGTCAGGAGGACATTAGAGTGGAACATGGGAAGAAGAAGGTCAGAGGCCTGCCTGCCCCTGAGGCCTAACACAGCCAACATTCTAACAGAAGGTTCTGACAGGGCCTATGAGAGTTATGAGCCAGGAACCCTGGGTAAAAATAATATATATATCATAACACTACAGGCCACCACCTGGTTTTCAACCACGGATTTTTTACTCTCTCTATATATATAAACTATATATATATTTACTATATATATGTGTATATGTATTTACTATATGTGTGTGTATATATTTACTATATATATGTGTATATGTATTTACTATATGTGTGTATATATATTTACTATTATGTATATATATATTTACTATATATATGTGTGTGTATATATATACACACACACACGTACAATCATGAATGATCCAGACCATCGTATTGTTTCATGAACCCAAAAGTATCTGAGACAGATCCCAATCAATTTAGAAAGTTTCTTTTGCCAAGGTTAAGGACACAACCGTGACACAGCCTCAGGAGGTCCTGGCAACACGTGCCCAAAGGACTTGGGTTAGAGCTTGCTTTTATACATTTAGGGAGACATAAGACATCAATCAATACATGTGAGATTTACGTTGGTTCAATCTGGAAGGGTGGGACAATTCCAAGCAGGGGGGTTTCCAGGTCATAGGCAGATTTAAAAATTTTCTAACTGGCAACTGGTTTAAAGAGTTATTATCAATAGAAACGAATGTCTGGGTTATGATAAGGGGCTGTGGAGAGCAAGGTTTTATCATGCAGATGAAGCCTTTAGGTAGCCAGCTTCAGAGAAAATAGATTGTAAATGCTTCTTATCAGACTTAAGGTCTGTGTTGATGTTAATGCTGGTTGGTATTTCCCAAATTCCAAAAGGGAGGAGGGTACAGTGAGGCATGTCCAGCCCCTCCTTTCCATCATGGAACTAGTTTTTCAGGTTAACTTTGGAATGTCCTTGGCTGAGAGGAGGGGTCCATTCAGATGGTCAGGGGGCCCTGGAGTTTCATTTTTGGCTTACAGTTTGAATATCTCCCAAGATGAGGCCACTCACTTTTGTAGGTTTCCTCTCAATCTTGTCAGGTTCCAAAGCAGAAGTGGTCTTGGTAAATATACAGCTCACCCTTTCAGGCATCTGGGATGATGGAGCTAAGACACAATGTCATTTCTTAATCAGAGACTCTTGAGTTTTTGAGTTGTTAACATAATATTGAATTATCCTCAATTAATAACTAATTGATTCATTCTCTCTTTTTTTTCCCACACAGGATCTTGCTCTGTTGTCCAGGCTGGAGTGAAGTGGTTTGATCATGGCTCACTGCAACCCTGACCTTCTGGCCTCAAGCAAACTTCCAAAATCAAGTGATCCTCCCACTTCACCCTCCTGAGTAGCTAGGACTACAGGTGCATGCCATCATGCCCAGCTAATTTTTTTTTTTTTTTTTTGAGATGCAGTCTCACTGTTTTGCCAGGCTGGAGTGCAGTGGCGTGATTTCTGCTCACTACAACCTCCGACTCCCTGGTTCAAGTGATTTTCCTGCCTCAGTCTTCGAAGTAACTGGGATTATAGGCACGTGCCACCATGCCCAGTTAATTTTTGTAGTTTTAGTAGAGATGGGGTTTCACCATGTTGGCCAGGATGGTCTCAATCTCCTGACCTCGTGATCCACCCGCCTCAGCCTCCCAAAGTGCTGGGATTACAGGTGTGAGCCACCGGCCCAGCCATGCCCAACTAATTTTTAAAACAACTTCCCATAAAGCTGGGTCTCACCATATTGGCCAGGCTGGCCTCAAATTCCTGACCTCAAGTGATCCACCTGCCTTGGCTTCCCAAAGTACTGGGATTACAGGCGTGACCACAATGCCCGGCCTTAATTTCTTTACTGGAAGTTACTGTTTCTCTTTCTCTCCATTAATATTCAAACTTTTTCACCTTTGGAAGGAACATTAGAATTGCCACTATGTTGGTCTAAACTGCAGGTAGCAGTGCAAGTCTAGCAAGTACCTCCTCCTCAATCCATTCTCATTCAGATAGGGTAAGGTTACATAGGTGTAGAACTAATGAGCTGTTTTTACCACTAGGCAGTATAGCTGTATTCACCCATTTTTTTTTCTTTCTTTTTTTGAAACGGAGTCTCGATCTGTCGCCAGGCTGGAGTGCAGTGGCGTGATCTCGGCTCACTGCAACCTCCACCTCCCGGGTTCAAGCGATTCTCCTCCCTCAGCCTCGCAAGTAACTGGGACTACAGGCATGTGCTACCATGCCCAGCTAATTTTTGTATTTTCAGTAGAGACAGGGTTTCACCATGTTGGCCAGGATGGTCTCAATCTCTTGACTTCGTGATCTGCCCACCTCAGCCTCCCAAGATGCTGGGATTACAGGCGTGAGCCACTGCGCCTGGCCTGCATTCACTCTTTGCTGCAATTTTGCTAGATGGGGTGAAAGTACACCCATCCCAGTCATGCCCTTAGGAATTTCAACATAAGGTTAAACAACATCATTACATTTTTTTGCTTACAAATCTGGTTCAGGGCTAGGCGTGGTGGCTCATGCCTGTAATCCCAGCACTTTGGGAGGCTGAGGCAGGCGGATTATCTGAGGTTGGGAGTTTGAGACCAGCCTGAACAACATGGAGAAACCCTGTCTCTGCTAAAAATACAAAAAAAATTAGCTGGGCGTGGTGGCACATGCCTGTAATCCCAGCTACCCAGGAGGCTGAGGCAGAAGAATCACTTGAACCTGGGAGGCGGAGGTTGCGGTGAGCCGAGATGGCGCCACTGCACTCCAGCCTGGGCAACAAAGCGAGACTTTGTCTCTAAAAAAAAAAATTAATTAATTAAAATTTAAAAAGAATGTGATCTGTACGCTTGACAGTTCCCAGTTTCTACCTTCCCACCTGATCCTCCTCTGAGTTCCATACTACGCCATCCAGCTATTGATCAACCATCTCTGCTTGGACATCTTACAAGCATTTCAAACGTAATGTGTCCAAATCAGAACTCTTAATCTCCCAACCCCCAGAAACCCAGACTTCTCTAACTCAGTAAATGACAACATCAGACACTCAGAAACCTGGGGTGAGGGTCAGGGGCATCCAGGACTCCTCCCTCTCTGTATTAGTTTCCTATGGCTGCTGTAAACAATCGCAGTGTATTTTTTTCCCAGTTCTAGAAACCAGAAGTCTGAAAGCACGGTGTCAGCAGGGCTGCTCTACCTGTGGGGCTCTCAGGGAAAAACCTTCTTGCCTCTTGCAGCTTTCTGGTGGCTCTAGGTTTCTTTGTGGCTGTATCACTCAATTTTTCTTTTTTTTTTTCTTTTTTTACATATACCTGTTTATTATGAAGGATATTACAAAGGATACAGATAAAGAGGAATGTAAGACATGTAGGGTGAGGCATAGGGGAAGGGGTGTGGAGCCACCTTGCCCTCCCTGGTGCAACCTTCCAGGAACCTGCATGTGTTCAACTGTCTGGAAGTTCACTGAATCCAGTCCTTTTGGGTTTTTCTGGAAGCTTCATGACATCAGCATTTCTTCCCCTAGGATATAGGGTGGGACCCTCTCATGGGAAGGTCTTAAAGTCAGGAGGACATTAGAGTGGAACATGGGAAGAAGAAGGTCAGAGGCCTGCCTGCCCCTGAGGCCTAACACAGCCAACATTCTAACAGAAGGTTCTGACAGGGCCTATGAGAGTTATGAGCCAGGAACCCTGGGTAAAAATAATATATATATCATAACACTACAGGCCACCACCTGGTTTTCAACCACGGATTTTTTACTCTCTCTATATATATAAACTATATATATATTTACTATATATATGTGTATATGTATTTACTATATGTGTGTGTATATATTTACTATATATATGTGTATATGTATTTACTATATGTGTGTATATATATTTACTATTATGTATATATATATTTACTATATATATGTGTGTGTATATATATACACACACACACGTACAATCATGAATGATCCAGACCATCGTATTGTTTCATGAACCCAAAAGTATCTGAGACAGATCCCAATCAATTTAGAAAGTTTCTTTTGCCAAGGTTAAGGACACAACCGTGACACAGCCTCAGGAGGTCCTGGCAACACGTGCCCAAAGGACTTGGGTTAGAGCTTGCTTTTATACATTTAGGGAGACATAAGACATCAATCAATACATGTGAGATTTACGTTGGTTCAATCTGGAAGGGTGGGACAATTCCAAGCAGGGGGGTTTCCAGGTCATAGGCAGATTTAAAAATTTTCTAACTGGCAACTGGTTTAAAGAGTTATTATCAATAGAAACGAATGTCTGGGTTATGATAAGGGGCTGTGGAGAGCAAGGTTTTATCATGCAGATGAAGCCTTTAGGTAGCCAGCTTCAGAGAAAATAGATTGTAAATGCTTCTTATCAGACTTAAGGTCTGTGTTGATGTTAATGCTGGTTGGTATTTCCCAAATTCCAAAAGGGAGGAGGGTACAGTGAGGCATGTCCAGCCCCTCCTTTCCATCATGGAACTAGTTTTTCAGGTTAACTTTGGAATGTCCTTGGCTGAGAGGAGGGGTCCATTCAGATGGTCAGGGGGCCCTGGAGTTTCATTTTTGGCTTACAGTTTGAATATCTCCCAAGATGAGGCCACTCACTTTTGTAGGTTTCCTCTCAATCTTGTCAGGTTCCAAAGCAGAAGTGGTCTTGGTAAATATACAGCTCACCCTTTCAGGCATCTGGGATGATGGAGCTAAGACACAATGTCATTTCTTAATCAGAGACTCTTGAGTTTTTGAGTTGTTAACATAATATTGAATTATCCTCAATTAATAACTAATTGATTCATTCTCTCTTTTTTTTCCCACACAGGATCTTGCTCTGTTGTCCAGGCTGGAGTGAAGTGGTTTGATCATGGCTCACTGCAACCCTGACCTTCTGGCCTCAAGCAAACTTCCAAAATCAAGTGATCCTCCCACTTCACCCTCCTGAGTAGCTAGGACTACAGGTGCATGCCATCATGCCCAGCTAATTTTTTTTTTTTTTTTTTGAGATGCAGTCTCACTGTTTTGCCAGGCTGGAGTGCAGTGGCGTGATTTCTGCTCACTACAACCTCCGACTCCCTGGTTCAAGTGATTTTCCTGCCTCAGTCTTCGAAGTAACTGGGATTATAGGCACGTGCCACCA
>NW_012114053.1:0-533 GCF_000951035.1 Colobus angolensis palliatus | reverse complement strand
TAGTAGAGATGGGTTTTCTCCATGCTAGTCAGGATGGTCTTGAACTCCCAACCTCAGGTGATCTGCCCGCCTCGGCCTCCCAAAGTGCTGGGATTACAGACGTGAGCTACCGCGCCCGGCATGCTGGCTCCTACGTTTTTATATTCTAGTTTCATGAACTCTTCCTCACCCCCAGACCATTTTACCCTCTCTTGTGCCAAAGTCTTTGGGTCCCAAGCCAAGGGTTGAGCCAAAGAACCCTGCCTCTTTTGTCAATCTTTCTCTTGATTAGTCTGCCGACTATTGCCCTAAGCAATTTCAGATCAGATTTTTCATTGGAACCTCTGCTTTCCAGCTTTTTAAATTTCCCCAAACTGAGAAAAACACAGCAAACTGGTTTGGGCCCTTTAATTGTGGGAGACCCAGAAGGCTTGGTTCACTCAACCTACAATAGTATTAAGACTTCTATTGTAACCTCATCAATTTTCATTTTATTAATTCCATTTCTTAATAGCCATCTAAAGATTTCCACCATGCTGGGATGAGTCCCATGA
>NW_012114052.1:0-1650 GCF_000951035.1 Colobus angolensis palliatus | reverse complement strand
ACTGCATTGCATTTTATAGTGGTAAGGTAGAAGTCAACTAGATCAAGTGATAATGTGCTTTATTTGTATTAAAAAATTAGATAAATTTATTAATTAAAAATATGTTTCGCTCACTTTATATGTGACCTCCTTTAAACCATTTTCCATATTGCCAACACAGTACTTTTTAAGTTTTTTTGGAATAATTTTAGATTTACATAAGTTTCAAAAATAAATTCCATATACTCTTTATATAGATTTCCCAAATGTTAACATTTTACCACATTTATCTCTCTCTTGTTTCCTTTCTCTCTTTCTTCCTTCCCCTTTCCCTTCCTTCCTTCTTTCCTTTTTTTCTCTCTTTATAGTTGTATATTTTGAACTGTTTGAGAGTAAATTGGAAACACGATACTTCTTTATATTGAAATACTTCAGCGTGTATTTATTTAAAATAAGTAGTTTTTTTATATGGCCAAAGTACAGTGATCAGCATAAAAAAATTAACAATATAAGACTTATATAATTATAAATTTTGATCACATTTTCAGATTTCCCCACTAATATCATCATCGTACAATAATTTTTTTCTCTGATTCAGACATGTATCCACGTTCACATATTACATTTAGTTGTCATCAGAATAATCGTCTAAAAAAACCCAGATCTGCTAGTACCACCCCCTAGCTAAACGTTTTATGATGATTTTGTTGTCTTCTTAAGATAAAGTATCCCAGGCTATGTGTGATATTCAGCTGGTATCAAGCTCTAAAACCATATTGACTTGTTAATGGCTTGTCCAATTGTCTTGAGTTCATTCATTCACATTGGTTAGTGCCTGTGTTAGAATGGTTGTTCAATATTTGCAATATTACTTCTGCCCATGTCTCATAAAATCCTGCTTTCTTTTCCAGATTCATATTTTGAAATTCTCTCCCAAGCGGTCTTTGCTGTGTTCCTACTTGTCACAAACTCCAGAGGGGAAAAGATTTTATGCTACTTGAAAGCTAACAATGTAGCTGCCACAGTTTCACAGATGCTTCTAGAAGACACAAAACCCGTGGGTCAGAGACAAAGAATATTAGTGTGCACGGTACAAGAGGGAGATTAATGTTCACGTGGTTCTCTTGACCCTCAAGTCCCATGAGGATGATGTGGAGGAAGACTCAGGTGGATTCCATAGGAATCTTAGAATTTTATGTTCATCAAGGCTAGTGGTCTATACTTTTCTTTTTTTGCTATGTCCTTTTCCGATTTTGGTATTATGGTGATACTGGCTTCACAGAATGATTTAGGGAGGATTCCCCCTTTCTCTATCTTGTGGAATAGTGTCAAATGGATTGGTACCAATTCTTTGAATGTCTGGGAGAATTCTGCTGTGAATCCATCTGGTCCTGGACTTTTTTTTTTGGTAATTTTAAAATTACCATTTCAATCTCACTGCTGCTTGTTGGTCTGTTAAGGGTGTCTAATTTTTCCTGGTTTCAGCTAGGAGGATTGTATCTTTCCCATAATTTATCTATCTATTCTAGGTTTTCTAGTTCATGTGAATAATGGTGTTCATAGTAGCCTTGAATAATCTTTTTTATTTCTGTGGTGTTAGTTGTAATATCTCCCGTTTTATTTCTAATTGAGCTTATTTGGATTTTCTGTCTTCTTTTCTTGGTTAATTTT